>NC_090282.1:36504910-36841695 GCF_037392515.1 Haliotis asinina
TCAAAGTGCCCCATCATTGGGTAAACAAACTGTCCTATTTAAGGGAAATGACAGAGTATAGTAAGTCCAAAGTGAATGATACTACTGAAAGATGTTCCAAGTAAAAGAGTTTTGACACAGACAACATGAATCTGTACTTGACAATATTGCTCTACATCAGAACAATAAGAGTAAGCTCAAGTGCACTCTTCCCATCGCTATATGCCAGAAGATATGGCCAAATGCATCAGTAACAAAATCCAGAAACCATTCTTCAAAGCAATTCTTTTCCGTATACATGTATGTACATCACTGACATTCTCCAACAAATGCCTGAGAGAACTGACGATGACAGGAATAAATCGTGGCGGGAATATTTTTTCCATTTTCGGCTGAAAACTTAACATTGTTTCATCTGTTGGGGGTTTCAGACAAATCACACGATTGATCAAACTGAAAAAAAATATGGCGGAAAATTGCCATCCCGAACTTAGCAATATTCCAGCTATATGGTGACAGTTTGTAAATATTCTTGACCAGACAATCCAGTGATCAACAGCATGAGCATCAATCGAACAAGCAGTGATAGTGTGGGTGGATTTAGTGCTATATATATTTTGATTAAGTGTCCTTCTACCTTCTGATATGCTGCAACAGTAGTCAACAATCCACTGTAAAACAATGAAGATCACAAAACTTTCAACAACACGGACAAAAACACATGCAGTTATACACATTACAGTGACTAGTCATCGGTCATAGCAAAATATTGTTTTGGAAAACAAGGTAAATATTTACAGATTAAATATGTAAACATATCACACACAGGAGGTCACATCTTCAAACAATTACAGCTAGTTAATGTCAAGTATGTATAAATTTCATATGCAATGGTATCATGCAGGTAATCATTCAACCTCAGCTTTAGAGCATTTCACAGCTGGTTCATGTTTACTTTCATTTAGAAACATAAAGCAAGCTAGAAACATCACAAGTTTTGAATTTAAATTCCTGTAGGGATCTTTTCAACAATTATATGAAAGTTGTGAACAACTTTTCATACTGTTAGATACTCCAGATATTTCAACAAATACATGAAAGCAATAACTGATTAATCCTTTAAGAGTACATCTATTATTGGACAAACTAAACCCTCTCAAATGAGGACCAAGAACGTAACTCTTTTACAACTTTTCAAGCAATATTATTGCTCTCATAATTTAGACAAAATACCAAAGTGTAAAAATACACTCAGTAAATACAGGCGGGAAAGACAATAATATTTCTGTAGCATAGAATTCAATGTTCATATCGGCATCTGGATGGACAAAGTATATACAGTCAATATTAACATGAACCAATATATCTGGCAATATCATTATTGTCTGTTAAATTCAAGCACTTGGCTGTTCCACAGCATATTTCTGATATTTACATATGGAAAAAATATACAAATGTCAAAATTTTTCAAAAGAATAATTTTTGGCGGCATGAACAAATTGGGTCTGCAACCATTACAAAAAAGTGCAGCTATCCTCTGTAGGAGCACTCTATTATACTCCTGTTAGACTTAATCATACAAACTGATAAAGTCTGCAATGAAATAGAACTTGTCACAAAAAGAATGAATTAAATAAATTTCAAATCCATATATAATAGAATAATGTACTATATTTTTATCAAAAAAGGACAATGATTTTTATCAGCGTCAGAATTCTGCTACTGCTTGAAGTTCATTTATTTCTCTTTTATCTTCAGGAAATCTAATATGTCTGGTCTACGACAATTCTCTTGGAACAAAACTGTGGGTAGATTATTGTTTTCCAGTATTTTCATGAAGAAACCATTTCTCAAGAGTCTCAAGGCCTCTCTGATAACAAAAAACGGATGACTCAGTCTCGTAATCTCTTCATGGCCGAAGAACTAACGCAGGTTAAACATTAACCATGCAAAAACCTATGAAGTCAATAACTGACTGTCTTAGAGCACCGGTAGACTGTTTGTTTGTGTTTCTTTAAAGAACAGATAGATAGTAAACTATATGTCCTCAGTAAAGTGACTTAAAATCTACATAAACACTTTTTCTCAAATGAAATAATAACAGATTTGTATTCACCAAAGTAAACTCAGGGTGAAATAGTACTTCTTGGTACACTCAAAGAAGTAATCAAGGTATCTAAAACAAATATCACATTGACATTTGTCAATTGACAGAAATCATGATTACAGTTCCAAGGCTGGAAAAACATCCTTAAAACAACTCATTCTGGAGAGAAAGAATGATACCATTTTGCAGTCATCCTGCAATATTTTTACCAGCCCTCAATTTAAGTTTCATATTCTTGGTTGTTTCCAATGAACTGCGTTAAGGACATAAATGAACTGCATACATGTTGATTTCTATCAATTTGAACTTGCTCAACATCCAACACATGAAGTGAATATTCATATACATCTCATTTTGTATGGTTTCTGATTTTGGTCATCAAGATGACTAGGAAAGTGTTGATGAGTGTTATCAAGTGTTTGTGCAGAGATCTCCTTGTGTATGAAGTTTATGCAGTTCCCTTGAAACTAGACTGCAGTGCAAACACATTTGCCGTTTATTTCTGAAGTTGCCATCTTCATAGGACCCATACATATACCTTTTTACCATTATTACTTCGATCAATTAAGATATGAAAACACTTTTATGTTCCTAGTTATTCTGCATATTGTATTGTAAATGACTGGAGAACTGACTGCTATGAAATACTGACTTGGGCAGGAAGACAAGCATTTGTCCATTTCTTTCTCACCCCTGACATCCTGTAACTTATCAATACAAGTGGATGAGTGGATTTTGAGGCCCTGCCCATATCATATGCTTATGTATCAAGTATACAAATCTCTGTCTTCTACTGTTGGATATTTCTATAACGTCTTAGAGGCAGCCAAGGGCAACAACAATTTCAAAAACGACACAACATGAACAATTCTTGAAAGAGTAATTCAAAATAGAGCAACTCACATCAATGTGACAAAATGAACATAATAAAGTGAACAAAAATTAATACATATACAGATACCATTAGGATCACCAAAATCATGTACCGGGTATATGTATCTGACAAATTGTAGCAGATACATGCCAATATACAAACAGGTACAGGTAACCATGGTAACACAAGGAAAACAAATATTCTTAATCCTGGACAGTAAATCGGACAATTATATAATCATAAGTCATTCAAAGGGACAGGTGAAATCAAGTCCAACTGTGGAGATGAGGTATGACAGTGTGCTTCTTAAGTCTTAGTCTTGCTTTTTTGGAAACTGGCACTGGATCCACTCTCATGGTTTTCACATTCAAATTATCTGCACTTGAATTCCACTAGCTCATTTGAGAGGGAACACCACTAGGTCTAAGAAACCACCACTAGGTCTACGAAACCAATCACAAGGGCAGTTACAAACCAGTATCAATTTTGGGCTTCCTATATCAATACATAGCAACAGTCAAGTCAAAGAATCACAGGTTTCGTGCTTTTTAAGAATTACCCCTCATTCCTTGCCTTTATTTTATGTCAATGTCTGGTACGTGAAATGTCCATGAAAATCCAGGGTAGGTCATCTCTGATTGCAAGAAGAATCAGAATGGATCCAGGGGTTTGTGTAGGTTTACTGAAATGCTGGACCAAGAGATGTCAAGGATGGTGACAAGTAGATATTAGAAAATGTCTGCTGTATTATATACCGCTGGATACATAGATCTGAGTAATACCCATCAAATATCTATTCTGATTATATTAACTTATCCCACTGATTAAAATAGCCTAATAACGTATGTAACTTTTGCACTATAAAACAAGAAATATTTTCTGCTAAAACCAATAACAGCCTACTGATGGGAAGTAGTTGTACAGTAGGCACTGTTGTTATGAAAATGATATGTGATGAAATGAAACTAGCATATGATTATTCTTAGCTAGATAGGAATGGCATTTCACAAATCTGCACCACTAATTCTGCATGCAAAATTCCCCAACAAGTTCATGAACCACAGAATGTAACTTTATAGTCTGTATTTCAACCTTCCTTTTGCGATAAGGGACCCAGTAATATAGCACCATGATTAGCCATTCAAAAACATATAAATCATAATCAACAGGAATTTGTGGCATCTTCTAAAGGGACTGCTGAACCAAAAGTCCTGTATTGTGACAACAGTGCCACAATGTCATCTGAGAAAGGTGCACTCAGAATCTGATTATTAAGACTGGAGACTTGCTGGATACACAGGTATCCTACACATACTTGAAATCTCCCATCACATTCACTGTGTGACTGTCAAGCCACATTTACAACTGTTGTCTTATTTCCATACACTAGACAGGGAGTCACAAATGATCACTTTATCAATACAACACAACATCTGTACATCATGCAATACAAGATGCCATTAGATCGATCAATTTGACAAGTAAAGCATATTTAGGTGAAAGACTGTTCTGCAACCAATTAACTGAACTCAAATTATGCAAACTTTTTTTTAAAAATATCTTCAATATTTTCATTTTTCAACCTACATTTACTCTCAGATTCAGTAAGCATGGTTAAGTGTTGTGAAACCTGACTCAGAATAACACCTAGTAAGGGCTCTTATGTTCTTGATATAATCTGTAATATATTCCTTATTGAGCTTTATATAGTATTATAACATATTCTCAATATATCATGGACAAGCAGGTTATATATTCATTTCCCAGCTTTCAAAGAAAGGATATACAAGTTTTCATGTAACCACTCTGTGTGTGAGTTGCTTCCTGATCTGTGTCAACCTCTTCCGCCCTATAATGAACAACTGAGGGGATGGTTGAGTACAACTGAGTATGGCTGGAATAGTCTGTTTCTTAACTGGCTGTGATCACAAGTCATCATCTCCTATCCCTTCAAACGCTGTGTTTTCTGTTAGACCATTGTCAGCCTTGGAAGAACTCTTCGATAATTTATCCTGGAAATAAAATAGAAACATCTGTAATTTTGCAGAGTGGTTTCAATGGGTCGTCATTGACAAAGACAAAAATGGAGTCTGCACAAAGGGACCACACATTCACCTATGAAGTCACAGCTCAGAATTTATAATTCGTCTTGGAGATGTAACAACAGTTAATGCTTTTGTTTTGGATCAGGCCAAGTTGGCCTCCATGAAATTTTATGACTGATGTGAGATAGGGTTTGGGTTATCCTTCAAGATTTTTTTTGCATTTTAACAGAAATATGAGGCTGCTTGTGCATTGTGAAGTCATGCCTGTTTCAAAGTGTTAGAAGATACCACACTGCAGTGTTACACTACTCCGACACACTATGCCACAGGCAGTGGGGTAGCACAGTGGCTAAAGTCTTTGTTCGTCACACCAAAGGAGAGGGTTTGATTCTCCACATGCATACAATGTGTGAAGCCCATATTTGGTGGAACTGCAACAGTACTACTAAAAGGACTGTCTTTTATCCCTTAAAGCCAATTACCAGGGTAACAATCAGTACCCTCTTCTGTTACGGTACAAACAGGGATCAAACCACCAACCCTCTTCTCGCCAGGCTAACACTCTATCCACTAGGCCACAATACAACCAACGTGTACATACAAGCCAAATATGGACAGACTTACTGATATCTTCTTCATGGACCCCATTGCTTTGTTTATTGCACTCTGTTCGTCATTCTGAAACAGATCACAAACATATAATACCAAACCTACATGCATCAGGTGGGTGGGCATTTAGCTCCCAAGGATGAGTGAGTGAGTGAGTGAGTGAGTGAGTGAGTGAGTGAGTGAGTGAGTGAGTTTAGTTTTACGCTGCACTCAGCAATATTCCAGCCATATGGCGGCGGTCTGTAAATAATTGAGTCTGGACCAGACAATCCAGTGATCAACAACACAATCATCGGTCTGCGCAGTTGGGAACCGATGACATGTGTCAACCAAGTCAGTGAGCCTGACCACCCGATCCCGTTAGTCGCCTCTTATGACAAGCATAGTCGCCTTTATGGCAAGCATCGGTTGCTGAAGGCCTATTCTACCCCGGGACCTTCACGGGTCCCCAAGGATGACAGTTGAGAATGATACAAACACCTTTTCATAATGATGTAATGGTCCAAGGTTTTATTATATGCTGTTTCCTTAAACCTATAACATGTACTGGGGTAACGTCTAACAGGATATGGGGAATGTTCCGCAGGTTCCATACGTTGTGTAAGTCCTAGAGTTGTGTTGAATAAATTGGGATGCGAATGACATGATATGTAAGACAAATAAAGGGTTATAAATACAATATTATTTCAGCAGTAGATGTATTGCTCATGTCATCAAGTTAACAGTGTTAATTCACCACAGTTTACCACTAACTGCCACAAGTAAAACTGCAGCACAAGTATTATTTTTTCAATTTGCATATCCAGCTTTTATAAATAACAGACAAGCTTCTTTAAAACACTGAATATTCGAATCTAATAACCATGAATTCGTGAAGAGATATGATTCTATTCACTGAATCTCTGAGTTATTTGTCCCAGCTCTATTGCATTCTACTGACAACAGGAAACATAGCAAACTGTTTTCAGTCTCCGATCGAGTTGGGTATTGTAGAAACTTCCATAAAATATTTTTATGACCAGTACCTGATCTACATCAATAAACAACTGAAATATTACCTCCTTTTGGTGATTAAAGAGTCAGTTATGAGTTGTGATGATAATGCATGTCTAAGCTGTTGCAAAATCAATATATATAATACATGTATTTCAAACTACATACACAAAAACAAATCTCATATATGGAACAAAAATCAATATATCTATACATGATGAGTTGGTGTGTTGTATAACCCCTCAGACAGCAATGTCCCAGCAATATGGTGGTGGTCTGTGACTAATTAAGTCTGGACCCGAGAATAAAGCAATAACAGCATGAGCATCGGTCCATGCAACTGTACATGACGACATGTGTCAACCCAGTCAGTGAATCTGACGACCAAATTGTGTTAACCACCTGTTACGAAAAGCCTGGGTGGCTGAAGATCATGCGGTGATCAACAGTATGAGCATCAATCAATGCAGCTTGGATACAATGACATGTGTTAACCAAGTCAGCTAAACTGACCAGCCAATCCCAATAGTCGTTTCTTATGACAAGCCTGGGTTGCTGAAGATCAACTCTAACCCACATCTTCACAGTTATATATGTAAACACAGCAAGTGAGAACTGCAGAATGCTGCAAAGGAATTTCAAATATGGAAATAAGGCTGAAGATTAATTAGCAACACACAGCTACCAGTGATTTAATAAATATATGGGACACAAGCTGTAAAATTTGAATAATCACATTAATTCTGAAATTATGATGTTCAAAAGCTATTTTGATACTGCTTGGAAGATTGATCGTGGTAGCTAATACAGGATTTAAAATTAACACTTTGAGGTAGCAAATTTGCCATTCAATATTGTATTTTGCTACCTGAAAAAAAAGAAACCAAAACCAAAACACAGTAGCAACAACTTGCTACTTGGTATATTTTAGTGAAACTGCTTACATTCATCAGTTAGTCAACATTTTCAAAGGATAGCTCTCCACTTGTGCACTTTCACTCACCAACATCAGATACTAGTATTTCACTTTCCCCCAAAATGCTCATTGCAGCTTTTGTTGGTCACTAATAATTGCCACAGAGAACCAGTCAACTCAGTGCGCATGCAAATACGTATAACGTTAATGCTTTCCATGTTTGATAATGGATAGTCGTCATTTCCTGCGTAAGGACAATAAAACTATGCCTGCTAGTACAAGGAGACGTAATAGAGTTCCACATTGCCAAAGATGGTTATAGGACTGGGAGGGGGGAACTAACAGCAACACAAAAGAATGCTGCTTCCTGGTAACAGATCTTGCTACCTTTATTTAAACCAAGTAGCAAGTACTTGCTACTTGCAAAAAACGTTACTTTCGAACACTGTAACAAAAGAAACTAATTCACTGATAAGATAATCCATGCTGCACATACACTGTATCAACTTCTAACTTTTAACTTCATGCAAATTGCTGGACTGAACATGCAGAAACTTCAGCTAATATACCTTCTAACTTCATGCAACTGCTGGAATGAACATGCACAAATAAAAACTGAAATGCATGTGCTTGAAAATGAAGAATAATTCTCAGTGAAAATTGTATTTTAGTGAAACATCAACTGTACTCGTACCTTTAGTGTGTGCTCATCCTTACATTTGTATGTAGATATCATACACTAGTTCACTTGTACCTATAAAGCAGCTAAGAAATTTATGACAATCTTTCCCTTTGTTCTTAGTTTGGAAAAACCTTCCCATTTTCAATCTTCATATCACAGAGACATTTAACCAGTTGCTTTGAGTTAACATATTCCATTAATTGTAAAATTGTAACAAAGTTTAAATGTTGTATTTGATCTGTAATCTGAGAAACGATAAGAAAGTTGTCAAGTTCCTGTGCTGAGACAGAACCTTACAATACACCTCATCTATCTATGCACCAGTACGCAAGCTAAGATTTAAGACTTTTGTGTGTATGCATGATGATGAAAGATGAAATTTATTGAGTATTCACAAAAAATCCAAACAAACTTGTACTTAACAGATATAATGAGAATTGAGTTTTGACAGAAACATTAATATCAGCATAATTTCAGCAGGATACACTGGATACGCCATTCCCTCCCCTAATCAATTAGCCCTGCGTTTTACCCCAGAGTTAAACCTACAGGGTTGGTCTAGTTCATGATAAACCCTGGACAGAATACTCGCTTTTGACCAGCTAAAACAATACCATTACTTCTGTTAGCATCCAAGATAAATGTACTCCCTCATCAGGGTCATGATGTCCTTATTAAAATCATACTTTCCATTTGACTCCAACAACGCAAGGACATAACTTCCTTGTACATCAAGAATAATGTACTACCTCTTCTGAGTCATGCTGACATAATAAAATTCTCCTTCTTACCAGGCTCAAACAACTCAAGGACATTTACATAAGGATCTATGACCCCAGCCAAGTCAGGATGGCCCAAGGGTTCTTATCAATCATGCATATATGTCAGCCTGGCCCCAACTGTAATTTATACATGCCAGTCTGATGTAATAAATATGTTTATTTCATTGTTGTTTTGTTTATGCATACGGCATTCTTTAACATGACTGACGGCAGCGATAAAAATTGTCACAGGTCCTACACCCGTTACATATTGTCCAGTAATTACAGTATCATAAGGACTTTGCCATTTCAAACGGTCTTGCTTTTCATTATCATTTTTGGACTGTTTGGATCGCTGAGATGAGGACACAAAACCACGATGAACGTTAAAAATCTCTGATGGTGAGTGGTATTGTGCACATTATCTGCAGATAGCAAGTTGGCCAAAGAACATAGCTGACAGGTGCCCATCCCAGAAGTTTCAGTTCAAACCATGCAATAAGCATTGAACCATGTTGACTGGCATTCATAGTAAAGAAATATACATGAAACTATCCACACACAACTTTCTCAAACAATCAAACAAAACATGCAGGAGTATATTGTCATCAGAGATAAATCACTGACATTAATCACCGTCAGTGGTTGATATGAACATATGGGGACAATGGCATGCAAGTAACTCGGTTGCCGTTTACAGCAAAGTATATAAATTTCTTTGGATGAATTCTGCAACCAATTCCAAGTGGAATATCAGTTCTAGATATAAATTAAACAGCATACCGTGTTGAAATAATGCACCCAAATTATATACCTACATACCTATCTCTTCCCTCATAATTGGAATAGGTAAAAGAAACACTTCAAATAAAAACAAATACAGTGTGCATACATTGCTTCATGACTTAATTTCTATCATATTTATCCTGTATGTAAGCAAACATTGTTGCATGCATGATGACATTCATTCAAGGTTTGTATGATCACCAGCGTGGAAATAACAGCAGCTGTTGACGTGGTTACCATAGCAGCTGACAGCAGAGAGCTATTAATGAACTTAACATGATGCCAACACAAACAAAAAACAGTGTATCCATTGCAAGCCAGAGTATTCTACTCCATACTGTATGTCAACAGTCAGCACAAAACTGCATATCCCATCTCAAGGATCAAAATATGGAGTGACCTCCATCCACAAAGTCAATGATGAAGGGGCTGATTAAAACAGGCCCTAAGGTAAAGGGAGTTAACTCCAAGCAAACACTGCTGTGAAAGTGTACCACATAGTAATTAAAAAACTTGACACAATCTCTTTACGTTATCCACATCAACAGTTTCGTGCTTCATTGTCAATATAACAAGGAGTAAAATACACTGGCTATGTACAAAGCATTAAATCAAAAATGATCTATATACATATGTTCATTACTTGGTTGTCCTCCATTATATCCTGGGGCAGCATGAAGGGAAACATGCATGAATACATAAGCAGGCAACAGGCAGGTCACATGACAAACAGATGTCATCACACATATACACAGTATATCATTAATAAGTGACAATCAAATAATGGCAAACAATCTACTTTGGATCATTATAGGATATTTATACAGCGCACATATCCATGTAACTAGTACTTGCTCAAGACGCTGGTATTTGTTTCCCGCAATCACTGGATGTCAATCTCAGTGTCACAGTGTATTATCAATCTCAACTCTTGAGGAGTATAGAACTCTCGCTGCTGCTAGGCGCACTGAGTTTATTGTGTCACATGCAACCTATCGAGGTACTCATTTCACAGCTGGGTGGACTGGGGCACATAGTCAGAGTGCTTTGTCCCAGTTAAATTAACATTGCCGTACCCACAACAAGGTGTTTGCGTGTATTCATGTGGCCACCATCTGGTCATATATCAACACATTCGTGGGTTCTTTTAAGTGCACAGGGTTGTGTACTGTACACTAGGGGTTGTGATAACATGGAAAGAGTCTGCACACAAACTCAACTCCAAGCTTTTCACACCCAGTCACAGGTGGGCTCGATCCAGACACCTCAGCCTCGCTGGATCACTAGCCTGGCGCTTTAGCCAGCTCACCCACGCGCCCCCCATGCTGTATAAATATGCTAAAATACCTTGGATCAATTAACAGCATCAATGGTTTGTTGAGAATTTCCTCTGTTCTGAATGCAAGGTACCCAGTACAAAATGGGTACCCGGTGGGACAAACATGTGACCATTATCTTTCTAGTCCAATATAAATGGACTAATTAATTATCATCAGCGTCAGTGACAAATGCGAAGGGTTGACAGTTTGAATCCTTGCTCAATTTCTTATCACAAATGTATAAAGCAAAACGAGAACAAGATATATGGGGCTTCCAAGAAAAGTTAATATTGGCCATTGGTTTGCTGCACTTTTTATCATAAAAGTACCTCTTGTATTCATTCAAGGTTATTATAAGTATGCTTGTATTAACTTCAACAGCGACTGAAAGCCCAATTCAACATAAGACAGTCTAGCTTTCTACATATGTACAGTGTTATAAATAACAGTGACTGATAACTATTTCACACCAGTTCTGATTAATCATGAGCTCTACCAGGAATATTAGCTGTCATCATAATTCAGAGTATCTAAATAATGTATATTCCTTTGAATTTTCTAGACAGAACAATTATCAAAGAAGAAACCTTACCTCTCCATTAGGTAAAGAAGACTGTCTGTTGCTACCGAAACCACTCCTCATCACACCTCGAGATGGGTTCTTCAGTCGGTCAGAAGGCTGCAGAGTGAAACATAACATGAGTTAGACACTACATCACTTAATTTGCTTAGTGTTCTTTAATGAATGTATGGGGCAACAGTCAGCAATATTCTATCTAAATTCATGTGACTTTCACTAGTCAAGCCTTGACCATGAAAACCACAAATGAACTGCATGAAAAAGATCCCCTGCTCAGATCAAGAGATTTTTTCAGACAACAGATTCAGAGCTTGGAGTACAAAGACATACACTCAGCAGCAAAAGCTACTAACCCAAACATACATCATCATTTATACTAGACACATTTCATTGGCTAAGTATACTTGACCGAATGGAATTTTACTGGAATTTTACTAGAGTAAAGCTTGGAACTATTGGCTAAAGTCCATATATCAAGTCCAACACATCCTCAATATCTCCAGGGTATACGTTCCAATAAATATTTCCACTATACCCTTAATGCATCTACAGCTCGGCCTGATGAATTTATTACCTCCTTTGGTTGTCTTTTTATCCACTCAGATGTCCATGGTGGGAAGTCGGGCAAGCCAACAGCAATTCACTTCCGCTTTTTAAATTATCTAACAATTAAATTTGGCAACACAAATGATGCAGAGGTAGAAGCAGTTTTCACATATTTTTTTAAAATGTTGGACCTGTCAATATGTCTGTTGATTTCCCCCAAATCTGAGTCACACTGCAAACACACCTTCACAGTTGCAACCGCTATCTTTGTTGACACTGGCAAGTTCGGTTTCAATGGCAGCTTAGCTGATTGGCTACTGTGAGAATGTGGCACCAGCAAAGGGAGGTAATAAAATTATTGGCTTGAGCCGTAGATGGCATCCAGGGTTATAGTGGAGATTTACTGGCACATACAGTCTGGACATATCGAGGATGGGTCCAACAGGAGTAGGGTTTTAGTTGCAACATATTTATCACAAAAAAAGACACAGTGAGTTCAGATGTCTTCTTTTGATAAATTGGTGTGGGATGTTCCATGGTAACTGCTTAAACACTTAAACATACCTTCTTAAATTTTCGTCCTTGTTTCTTCATGATGAGTTCATCCACCATTGCTTGTAGACTCATACTCATCAACATTGCCTGAAACAAACACTATCCTCATCACGACCATGATCAACCAGCATCCTTCTTCCTGCTGAATGTAACCTTCCACAAATAATCTCACTATGTTGCGATGGACTCTTGTCACAAGTGAGTGAGTGAGTGAGTGAATGAGCGAGTGAGTTTAGTTTTACGCCGCACTCAGCAATGCTGCAGCTATATGGTGGCAGTCTGTAAATAACTGAGTCTGGACCAGACAATCCAGTGACCAACAACATGAGCATCGATCTGCGCAAGTGGGAACTGATGACATGTGTCAACCAAGTCAGCGAGTCTGACCACCCAATCCCGTTAGTCGCCTCTTACAACAAGCACACTTGTCACAAGTGAGTGAGAGAGTGGGGTTTTACACTGCTTTTAGCAAAATTACAGCATTATATCAGTAGGAATGTCAAACTTCTCACAGAGTACTCATTTTGGGAATCAAACCTGGGTTTTCTTTGTGACAAGCAAATGCTTTGATCATTAAGATATCCCCCTGTCCTTACAAGACTGTATATGTGAGATAATATCCAATGGGATAGAATGGACCATGTTCAAATGCTGTTACACCCCAAACAATGTAACATTTTGTAACATATGTATATTTCTGGATGTGAACTTAAGAGTGTTTTCAGAAAGTCATTAATCATGATATTTATAAAAAGAAATAAATGTTCAAGATTGTACAATCATTGTTCTAAATTTCATAATAAACACTTATACAAACTGTTCACTTGCAATAGATATATATGAAAACATAGCACTTTAGGATGCTTAAAAAAATTAAATGTTTCTCAGGCACACATGTGACGAGAGCGGTATGACTTTTTTAAAAAGTGACTTGGGAGGAACACACTTTTATTTTGTTCTCTCAGAAATACAGTTTGGGAAGCTTAGCACGTGTTAAGGAGTTGTAGATTTAGTCACACTCATTCTTACATACAGCTAATTCTTATAGTGGACAAATGGATATCAGGACATGGCCAAAACAAAAAAAAATTTCTAACTGGCAATAAAATAAAAATTTGTTACATGCACAAATAAAAGCGATGTGCCGATGCCTGAGAAACATTTCACTTCTTTTATTTAAGCCTTATACAATCTCTAGTGACATGATCACAAAACTGAACCCTCAAATATATGGAGTCAGAGATGAAGGATGAAGTTCTGTCTCTGTATCATCAAGGGCTTGCTATAACACTGGCATCACGACCCATCATCTTGCAGTCACAGACTCCTGCCCCTAAACAAACTGTTGTGTCTAAATATTTCCAGAGTACTTATACCATGCAAAGTGATTCTTGCATTCAGCGAGATGCTACATTAAAGTAAGGCTGGCTATCCACCCAGCGGCAATGTAGCAAGACCAACAGGGGTCCAACTTACGTGTATCAACATACTGTAAAATCATTATTATTCTCGGGGGGTTAATTTTCGCGCTTTTCGCTCAAAAAAATTATCCGCAAAAATAAAACCTCCGCGAATAATTATGATAAATTGTGGAAATAAAAACAAACAAAGAGCTTTGAGTTTTAGTTTTGTATTGCTAGTAATTTGACTACAAGTACACTTCATTCATTCATGACTCAGTAAAACAAAAAGATACATAAAAACAAATTAAATAGTTGATTCAACACATGTCATTTTCAGTGTCTCTGATTGACACGATACTCACGACTTTACTAAATTAAAAATGTCAGGTCACCTGCTACTAGTGAATTAGTCCAAAAGTCCAGCTTGGCGGAATCCGCTTTGGATTAAATCCTTCTTCTTGGATATGTTGTCATAGGTCTGGATAATCCATTGTGCATGTAGTGGTTTGACAATACTGGTACACATGCACAGAGCTTTCTGAGTAGCTGATTGGCCGAGCGCGTCACGGGTCGAGGTCACATATGGGTCAATGATTTCTTACACAAATCTCAACATGGATTCTTCAGTGCTCCATTGAGTGTCTCATTGTAGCGGAAGGCCCATGTTTCCCCAGCTAATTAGGCAGGTGACAGGACGACAGCTAGGGTCAGTGTTTTCTTTACAGTTTACAGTTACCTGTGTTATACTCTCGTGATTTCTGTACTTTGATGATGCGCGAAAACTAAACCGCTCAAATTAGTCAATTTTTCTGTTTCCGCGAAAATTAAGCTGCGCGAAAATAAATGATTTTACAGTACCTGTTCACTTGTAATGGTAATCCACTTCAAGGAGTCCCTGGCCATCAGGTATTCAAATGACAACTCCAGGTTTGGCTTTGAGTCCTTGGATCCTTCCTCTTGGTCATCAGGAAACTATTATCCAAACACAGTGTATTGTTACTAAGCAGCTAAATCAACTTTACTTAGGGACAATCATGTAAGTAATTCTACAAAAACACATGGTAATATACGAGTGAGATGGATTTAAGGCCAAACTAAGCAATATGCAAACAAATCTCCTTATAAGAGACACCAGAAATGAATGTGAGAGTGAATATGTTCATATGCTGCGTTTAGCAATATCACAGTGGGTAACACCAGAAATGGGTGACAAGCTAAGGCTTTAACCATTAGGCTACCCCACTGCCACACACCAGAAATGGGTGACAAGCTAAGGCTTTAACCATTAGGCTACCCCACTGCCACACACCAGAAATGGGTGACAAGCTAAGGCTTTAACCATTAGGCTACCCCACTGCCACACACCAGAAATGGGTGACAAGCTAAGGCTTTAACCATTAGGCTACCCCACTGCCACACACCAGAAATGGGTGACAAGCTAAGGCTTTAACCATTAGGCTACCCCACTGCCACACTCCAGAAATGGGTGACAAGCTAAGGCTTTAACCATTAGGCTACCCCACTGCCACACACCAGAAATGGGTGACAAGCTAAGGCTTTAACCATTAGGCTACCCCACTGCCACACACCAGAAATGGGTGACAAGCTAAGGCTTTAACCATTAGGCTACCCCACTGCCACACACCAGAAATGGGTGACAAGCTAAGGCTTTAACCCAACCAGGAAAGTGATAAATATTCCCATTAAAAGTAAGGTAGTATTTATCAGTACTTATGAACAGGTAACATGGTTAATATGTTCTCTTGCAAATTATGCAATAATGGTAAACACGGTCAAACTGTGTTCACTTCTTTACATATTACATGTAAATGTACATTTTCGTATCTCGGTTCTGTAATAAGAATAACGTCATGATTACATTTAAACTTTCCTTCAATGTTTTTTCATATAATTTTGCTTCAAATAACTGTTACAATTTCAGTGCAAAAACATTTTAGTACACTGCTCAACATGCTCAAATCATATAGAACCTTTCCTTTTATTATCATGCTTCCTACCTTGTGCCACAATGAGCGAAACAAGAAACTAAATGGGACTGAATCTTGCTTACCGTTGTTGTAATTCGCCAACACTTCATTCGAGTAATTTTAAAGCTGCCTTCTTTCATTTGATTGTCGACCTGTACACGGAAGTTGAGCTCCTTGTTCCCTGCTGCGATGAGGACACGGGAGTTAGGGTTTGGGTAGTCGGTAGTGCATGGCCGGAACTGGATGTAGTTGTAGTACTTGAGCGTTCGCGCTAAGCGCAAGTACTGAAACAATGTACAAGCCTCTACAGTCTAGCTATCATTTCATGGTAAACTGGGTGCAGACACCTTGACAATAAATTTGCTTCAAAGTTTCACATCTCCATTGATATTCATTGATATCCGATAACAACGACTAGGTCATTACAACTGTTACTGGCTTGAGTAACAACTGAATAAACAACAATGATGCACAATAAGTGTCAAGAAGGAATCATATATCTATCATGGCAGGACATCTTTGTCACAAGGCATGATATAGAGACACTGCACCATGAGGTAAGGACAATGACATATGCATAGTGTTACATGTGATGGAAAGACCCAGCTTCCCACGTCAAGGGATTTAACTGACTATCACCGACTGTGATAGTTCACACCCTTGCTGAAGTACCCTAGAATTATTATAGTTACCAGTAAGTTGGACTACTAGATGTCTGTATATAATAATAATGGCTATTTTTGCCTGTATCCACATACTTGGTATGCTCAAGGCGTTAACAGTCATTAAAATGTTGCAATGAGACTGACAAACAGTTCATACATTACATGTATTGTATATTAAAGCACGTCCTACGAAACAAGTATTACAGCATGGACTGTGTATCCTCACACCAGAAACATGCTCCCTTAGCTGCTTGGAACATCTGAATTGATGATTGCACAAGTTTTATTGAAAGAGAACTCTGTTGGAGACATTCACAGAAATAACAGAAACAACAGAAATAAATGACACATTTGAAAACGTCCTACCTCCTTCTTGGACCCTTTCTGGTTGAGCGTGGCAAGATGCTTCAGTTGGTCTTTGGTGGCAAGTATCCACTGGCGTTCAATGTCACTCACAGTCTGCGAAACAAATATTTGGTGGGCATGGCATTTGACAATTGCATAGACACACAAATCTACCTAATGTGTTTGTGTGAGTGAATGTTGTAGTTACAGCTAAATCACTCTCGCCCATAAACAACAACTCTATTCAAATAATTTGAATATTTAACTCTGGAAGAGGCTAGCAAGCGATTAAGTGCATGAGGAACAATCCATGCCAAGTCACAGAACCTGACCACCTGTTTCTCTAAAGTTACCTCTTTGAAGTATCGTGAAACCTGCACTGTCTAATCCAGCATACTGTCAAAGCCAACATAAAATTTTGGTCCTGCCACTTTACAACGATATTATGATCATTAAAACACTGTCTGATCTGGCACCTGTCAGTGTCATATTCCAGTATTACTTTCCAGCCCCAACAAGCACTTTCAACTATAATTAACACTGTGTAAACCGGCATGGGTAGGAGCAGACCAATCAAGGACTCACAATGCAATACATGATCTTTGTATGCTAGGTAAACATGAAGTAAAGATTGACTCATGGTGAATCAAACACTCTAAACCACCACGGGTATAAGCAGTCCAATCAAGGTCCCTTAATCCATTTCATCTGTCATCAACACTGTTTTAAGTTGATGCACAATTAGCAAACAGCAAAGGCATTATAGAGATAAAGAGATTGATAAGCGTATATGGCAGCCATGTTGGAAAATAATCATCACTGTCTAATCCGGCACCCTGTCTAAACCAGCATTTTACCTCAGTCCTGTGCGGTGCCAGTTTACATAGGTTTCACTGTATTCCACACTGCAGCCTACCAGTCTAAAACGTGAGCTAACAGTTCAGTGCCTGAGTCTAGTAAAACACTGTCTGGTCAAGAAAGGTCAGTTAGCAACAGTCAATATAACACTATTGCAAATTATGCCAAGGCAATGTTGACAAAACATGTAGCCAAAACATTCCTTGCACAGACATAGGACAAATGTTCAGGCTTTTATATATTTTTGGGCAAAGCTGACTACCATTGTGATAATGAGATCCCTGTTATCAGAACAATAACACTTATATTTAAGGCCAAGTATGTTGGGAATAGGATCTGCATGTCACTCACTTTCAACATCGCAATACATATCTCAAAACGGATAAATTAGTGAGTTTATTTACCAATACAAAGTCATATAAAGTAATGCTTTATGAGTCCAGACAAGAGTTGATGGTTCGCATATCAATGTGGTTGATATCCAGAACAGTTGATCAGACAAGAATTGCCACTCACCTGGACGTACAAAAGGTTCATGGTGATCTTGTTATCCAGGAGGTCATCGTCGAAGGAGGAGTCCCAGAAACTGCAACACATCAACAAGCACATTTGGGATCAATGATGCTTTGAGCATCATTCTGGTTTCATCACAGTGAGTGAGGGAGGGAGGGCTTCACATATATCCATGTGGGATACTGAACCTGAGTCTTAACCCCACCACCCACTTAATGTGAGAAGTAAGCCTGAAATTACGCAGATCTCAGAAACATGAGCATGGATATTGTGCTGAGAAAATATAAACAAGGTCAGTCTTCCATGTTTCAAAACCATGTTAAGTTCCTGGGTCACGAACCACAAATAGGAAAACTTAACTATAAATTATTTATTTATATATTTATCCTATCTCACGTTATGCATCTCTCTTCCTCTCTTCAACCCAGAGTGGAAACGTGCTGTCACCTAAGTTGAATCAAACCTTCTTGGCCTCTGACCACCCAACCTCTGCCCCTACAATAGACGCCAGTCAATCATATTGTGTGCGCAGCTGATCACGTGACGTCTTCTTACTTGTATTTCTCTTCTTGGAGCTCCAAGTAATCTGTGATGCGGGGAAGGAAGGGTGGGCATCCATTGCGTGAGATAGGATAAGTACATAAATAAACAATTTATAGTTAAAATTTCCAAATTTTTAACTTATCCCATCTCACGTTATGCATTATCCCACAGTTGGCCGAAGGGCCGCAGATTGCCCTCTGACACACTGTACAGGCGAGGATGCATTCCACAAGGGGACCAAGAGTAGCACAAACTCCCAATATGCTACTCCATACTTGTGATGGGTTGCTTCGGTAACCCCTTGGCTTACACGGCACAAAAAATTTAGGGAGTGGGCACTCCCAAGTAAATGTGGTTTCAGTCGCAACTTTTGCTAAGCAAAAGGACACAGTTTGGCAAGGAATTAACGCCGCTGCCCCACAATTTATCAGGAGACCCAAGTGATCTGGCACGTCCCTGCCTCAAAACTAACCACCACAGACACCTGCTGGACGGTGGTGAAAGGAGAAGTAGCCCGGATGCTCAACTAGTTTAATGTTCGGTACCAATCTCCCTACTTACCAGGGTGAGAAAGGACCTAGGAGCGAACGCTTCGAAAACCGTTAGGTAATTGGAATTCAACGTTTCACTGACGTGATTGCTCAGAGAGTAGAGGTCAATAAACGGAGTGTCGATCATCTCTGCATGTGCACAAGACTGCCTGCACAGTATATCCAGCCATGGGTATGACAGTACACCAGTAAATCCTCAATGCCCGAACTGGGTACAAGAATAAATCTTCAGTGTCTTCTAGACACAGGATAGATGACAGCGGAGGGATACTGAAGGTACGATCCGGCTGTCCCAGAAACTGGTTCTTGGCAAGAAAATCCCACCTTAAGCCTAGGAACTCTCTAGCATGTCGGAACCTTTCAAAGCATACCCGCAAAACATCCAATGCATGTAACTCAGATATAAGAACAGCTGTAGCCAAGGCCAGAAGGAAGAAAGGTCTTGAAAGTGACATGCTCAAAATCTTTCCCAGTCAATGGTTCATATTCATTTGATGTACGATAACTTCTGTGATTGATCCACCAATTTATACGATCTCAACAGAGATTGGAGCTCAGGGACAGTACACAACTTTACTCCCAACGCCGCTGCAATAACTGTGTTAAGTGCGGCTAAGTAGGTAGATAACGTAGCACCCTTCAACTTCCTAGTAGACTGTAGGTAGACATCCTTGTAGACTCGAAATTCTTCCACTAGTCATCATAAAGCAACCTCATGGAAGTACGATGCGCTGTAGTGATGGCAATAACGACATGTTTAGAATAACTCTTATCTGTTAATGACTGATGCAAATGCACCAAAAGTGCAGATGGAGCGTTAGTGGAGACCAGTGTAGTTGATCGGAGTGCGGATGCACCAGTCAATCTGACCGCACTGGATCTGGATTGACTAGCTCACGAAGATCTACAAACCAACTCCTTGTTGGCCAACAGCCAAGCGTTGAAACCGCCCCACGGAATTGCAAAGGCGTCTAGTCCCCAGACTAACAGATTCGGAATCGGAGACACAAACAGTGGCAGCTGATGATTGAATCTGGTGGCAAATAGGTCTATAGTCGGCTCCATCAGCGGGAGGCAAACAGCCCTGAACACCTCTGGATGCAGCTTCCATTCCATTGACGTGACAAAGAGTCCGCGATGACATTATTTACCTCTGGAATGTGACTGGCTCGAACTGCTATGCTTAATGAGTCTACCAGGTTGAAAAACTGTTGAGTCCACCTCAGAAGTTGGGTCGACCCCGTCGATCCCATCCAATTGATGTACCATTGTCCAACCTTGCCATCTGAGGCAAACCTCTTAGTTGCTCTTGCCAATGAGTGATCGCCAAAATTACTGCCCTGAGTTCCTCAACATTGATGTGGCACGCGCAAACCACTGCCCTACCACTTGCTGATCGAGAAGGTGAGCTCCCCACCCATGTAGAGACGCATCCACATACAGGTGGTGAAACCACACCAATGGCTCTAAACAAACTCCACCGCAAACGTTCGATTCTTGCAGAAATTTGGTGATCGGTCTCGTGATCCATGTGAATAGCCACGGGGCTGAAGAAATTCCAAACAGGAGCACAAGCTATTGGTAGTGAATAACCTGGAACACGAATCACAGAAAGTTCTGATGTGTCGGGCAAATCCAAATTGACCATAAAATCTCCCGGTTTGATCATAGTCTTGAGTAACGCTACAGGCACCATTCGAAAGTGAGAAGGGGTCTGTAGGTACTTATTGTTGAACACCTTCATGTTGAATATTCGTCTCAGCTTGTCTGAGTCTTTCTTCGGAACCAGAAAAATAGGGTAATAAAACCCTGGATCCACCAGCACTGGCCCTAAGGACTCTATCGCCCACTTCTCCAGTAAGGTGTCTATGGTGACTCGCTACACTTGTAACTGTTGAGTCGGGTAAGACCTTTGCACCGGTGACCTGGTCAAGGGAGGCTGGGAGACTTCCCCACAATCGGCAACTGATATCCGTTGGACAGAATGGACATCACGAAAGGATCTTCTAAAAACGTCCAATTCGCCACATAAATCCCCAATCTTCCTCCCACGAGAGAAGGCTAGATGGGTACAGAAGAACCAGTCTAGCTCTGATGTCCATGAGTCACTCTCGGCTGTCTTCCTGGAGTCAGCCTGGCCAGATCCCCCGTTGGGTCTAGGTGCATCACCTGATCGCCTCTGTCGATTTGTACAGCCCGTTACCTCTGCCTCGAAAGGATGAATTGACATTCACACGCAAATCCGGATTGGACTGTTTTGCAGTCTCCTACATCTACAATCTCTGGTACTTCAACAGCTCCACAGACACCTGCACGTGCGCATCTTGGCTCACCTTGCTAGCCACTTCCCTAATAGCGTTGTTGAAGAGCATCCTGCCCGGCCATGGTTGACGGAATCTGTCCACCCACGACGATAACTGCAACGGACCCCTCCTGTGCAAGGCTGTCAAGTATGAAAGGAAATGTGCAATCAACTCCAAAATGCAGTTGAATTGTTCCTGTATCAAACCCATCGCTGCCCTGATATAAGCTTGTTGGTGAGTAGAAGCATGTTGCAGTGTCATGCCTGCTCCCACAGAAGTCTTGAGTACCATGTTCAAGGGTGCCAAAATCCATCTGCTGAATCGACGAGTGATCCGGAATTGTAACGAGGGACATCAGACGGGAAACAACTGGTGGTTGAGAAAGCACTGCCATACGTGGTGGTGACGAAACTATGCTTGCGTCCCTTAAACCTCCCCGAAGTCGACAGGCGAAATAACTGCCTGAAATCCTCACTACGATAAGATTCTGATGCCTCCTGTAAAAAGTCTTCATCTGCCGACCTAGATGCAGAACGCTGTGCCACCAACTTAGGACGGTCTTTTTTCAACTTCTTAGGCGCTGAAGCACCATCTTCTGCTCTGCGCCTAACTCTAGCTGACGTCCTCCTCTCATTCATCCGTCCATACAGATCAAATTCATAGTCATCTAATCCCATACACAAACTACTTCTAGATGACCTCTCACACAAGCCAATACAGTCGACACAAGAATTGTGCAGATCTGCCGACGAAAAGTTGCAGTAACATTCACCACAACACTTGCGTTTTATAGAAGTATTCTTCTCTATAGAAAAACCCATCGTCAATCACTAAATCAAGCTATCAATTCTCTTGCAAAACAACACGTCCAGCCTGTGGTGCGACAAGAAAGAGAATGACAAGTAGAGGACGTCACGTGATCGGCTGCGTCTATTGCAGGTACAGAGGTTGGGTGGTCAGAGGCCAATAAGATCTAATTCAACTTAGCTGACAGCACGTTTCCACACTGGGTCGAAGAGAGGAAGAGAGATGCATAACATGAGATAGGATAAGTTTAAAAATCTACAAAATCTGTAGGTCTGTGATAATATGTTGAAAAACATGTCATAAGCTTACGATCTCCCTGACTGTGTCCCAGAGATACAATTCTGTCACCTTCATTACCTGTATCTGTACCCCTAGTACAACACTGAATGAAGTACTTGCCACACGGACCTCAGGTTTGTAGCTACACACACTTTCATAAAAATTGTACAAAACTGAGATCAATTCATTTTTTGGTGACCTATATACCAAAATATGGACTTGCAAGCACAGGTGAATCATTGTCAATGTTTTGATAAGTTAAAACAGAAAATCAGTTTTCGGTACAAAATGACATCAAGGTCCTTTCTCTACAAATCTGAGACTCACCTTTTTCTAAGAACAATTCGATGGATTCCTTCCTTATTAGCTGCCTTTAAGGAAATGTAGGGTGATTCAAAATCTTGGAACTTTCTTACAACTGAAATACACAAAATATGCAAACATGAATAACAACATTTACACAAAAATAACAGATTCTTATTAAACATAGCAAACACTGATAAACAGATATGATATACTGAAGTAACACATCAGGAACAGTGTAACACAAACAAAGCTATCAAATGCATAATATATAACTGTAGCGCTCCTGAACCAAGAGCTATGAATACCATTCTGTATGACTGGCTTGAGAGAACTTACTTGAGTTGTCTCCCCCTTCTTCTTTCCTCACAAGAAATATTCCAAAATAGTACACATATTGATCAGGTATTTCGATTTGTGATGCAACTTTCTGAAAAAGATAATATTATCAACATAAGAAAACAACAGAGAATGCATCCTCGATATCCCCAGGTACACATTCCGATGAATCTCCACTATACCTTGGATGCATCTACGGTTTGGTCCGAAAATTTAATTACCTCCCTTTGCTGACTCCACATTCTCACAGTAGCCAATCGGCTGTGCTGCCATTACTACTGAACTTGCCAGTGTCAACAAAGATAGCGGTTGCAGCTGCAAAGGTTTGTTCGCAGTGCGACTCAGATTTGGGGGAAATCATACAGACACATTGATAGGTCTGACAATTTTTAAAAAAATATATGCTAGAACTCCTTGGCCTCTTTCAGAGAACCTGTGCACAGTTTGAGATACAGAAACAATAAAAGTAATGCACGAAAAAAATGAAAAATTCACTTATCACATGTTCAAATGATTCAAGTCCGAGACTAAACATGCAACCCACAGCAGTTTGCTGCATTTATGTTCTACTTTAACACCCATTTTGTCATGTTATCCTTACGACTGCTTAATGGCGTCTTTCATATTATATGGGTATAATGTGTGACGCCCATGTCTGGTGACCTTTGCTGTGATATTGCTAAAATATTGCTAAAAGTGGTGATAAACCATACTCACTCATCCACTTACATGCAAATTAGTGGACGAAAGGTCTGATGAAGCAACAGACATTACAGATAAAACATTTCAATGAAATTCAAGGCTAAAATTTTGACCAAAGACATAGTGCTATTAACATACATAAGGATTCCTATATACCACCAAGAAACACTATACACAGGCCTATGACTCAACAGACTATGCAGATTGTGCAATGCCCTTAGAGGAGATAATTGATTACATTCAGCAGTTTGACTATTGAGAGTTTCTAGGGTTTCTCAACTTTCTGTCTTTCTTCTAAACTGATACACATATGGGGTCTACTTATGTAGTTGAAATTGTTTGAAATGTTGTTCTTTTCTCCAAACATATAAAAAGTACTGTTTGGTGAGATCAGTTAGCCTCCTAGTACCCGACAAAGCAGCATTTGTTGCATACTCCTCAGGAAGCTGGGAATGACAAATGAGAGCACTGACTGAGGTAATAACTGTGCACACAGCATATACTGAGTATAGGGAGCTTATCAGCTCTGTATACTTATCAGCAGTGTCCTACCTCCAGAACATCCTCAGTCTGGTCAGTTGAGAGGATGTTGACCACTATCTTGTGACCATTCATCAGGAACACATCCAGCGTGACTCTCTCTGCTTCCTCTTTCTGTGTCTCCTGTAACACCGAAAGGAACATCTTGGATACAAGGGTGTCATGTATCAAACCATGCATGACAGAAGGGTGTCCTGTTTCACAACATGCTAGATACAAGTGTGTCCTAATTTACAGCACATTAGATACAAGGGTCTCGTGATTCACAACACACAGGATGCAGTGGAAATCGAAAATTATGTTATTAGTACATATGAATAATACTAGAATAAGTCATAATTTTCCAGTCATGCAATACAATCTGATTTATAGAACAGCCACTTACTGGCTACACCACATGGAACATGGAGAATTGTTACTTTCAAAAACAAACAAACATGAAGTAATAAAGTGAGTGTGATACCTTGACTCAAATTTACTGACAGCTTAGGGAGGTGTGCAGAGTCAGTCATACAGTCTAGAAACAAATACCCTAAATACAGCCCATGTAAGTCAATAATATTTGGCAAGTCTTGAGTAAAACAGTAATAGGGTTAAGTATGACTGTATTCAGACATATACCTGTTGTGCACTGAGAAGGAATCCATTGAAGCGTTCACTATTTGCGATCTCTGTATCTTGACTCACTGCAACAGAAAATCAACAAGTCTGTATTAAACTATTCACAAAAGCATGGACAAATAACTAACAACAGCATGAGAGAGGGGCTGGGTGATCCCGGCAGGGGTTGGGTGGTCCTGGTTGGGGCTGGTTAAGGTCATTATAAAGTCAGGTACCCTAGTCCCCTCTACATCCAGCATAGGATGCATTGCATTGTTAAATTCAGCAACATCATCTTTTTGTTGTTGTTGTTGTTGAAGGGTAATTCATCCATGTACCATGACCACAAACACGGCAACCTGGCAATCAATCCAATTACTCACCCAACTGGACATAGTGTTCCAGCATGTTCCTTCTCTCTTCCACTTGAGGAGGACCTAGGGGGAGGAACTTCTTTGGAGGGAATGGAGGAAGAGATGAAGCACCAAATTCTTTCTTCAGCTGGAAAAGAAAACAAGACTTCATTACACTCATTACTCAGTAATAAATTCAGCACGAGTTATTTTTTTTATTGCAAATCTGCAATATTATTTCATGATTGAAATCAGCAATGTTACAGCTATATTGTGGCAACTTGTGTACACAGATAAACCAGTGGTCAAATGCAACACCTTGAGAAAGATCACTGCACAATGATATGTAATCAGCCACCAACACTACGGAATGTATTTTGCCCCCAATTCCCCCCAAAATTAAAGCAGCCCAGCAGACCTAAAACAAGTGTTGAGTCAAGTACAGTTGCCACAGCACTGTATCAATATAACTTTCCTGTTGAAATAAAAAGTACATACCTGTTCATGAAACTGATGTAGTTGTCGGAATCTCACAGAACAGTGGAACACACCATTGATATACATGTTGTAAGACTGCGAATGGAAAAGTATTTCAATAAATGCATGGGACTATATATCGGACATACATGATTTTATTCTGTATAACTTAAAGGTCAAATGCAACCAAAAAATCAAACATAATTAAAACACATTTATCACTTATTCATGACATATAATATACATTGCTGCTTTTAAAAAAACAAATAAACACAATTATAAGCGTACAATCACGATTCAAAAGTGCAATATTTTGTACTTGGGCTTACTTCCCCCGAAACGAAGCCCTCGGGAGACCGAACCCAGTCATAGCGGGTGGATATGCACTCAAGTGTAACGACGGCTTCCGATTGGCTGTTTCATTTACTGATATGCTGAGGGTTCATTGTGTGTACAGAAAGATGATCTGTTTGATGGGCATTTTAAAAGTATAGCCAGTCACAAGAAAGTAAGATTCTTTATGGATAACAACTTCTTTTTGTGTACTTGATGCGTCGTTGCAGTATGGATTCATATACTGTTGTCAAACAAAATCATATACACTAAAAGAAGTCGTTATCCATGAAGAGTGTATATAGAGATGTTGGGTGTGGAAAATACATTTTCTCTGAATTTGCGCTCGATCCAATAAAGAATCATGTCAGTAGAGATGGTAAACTACTGCGTGGCTGGAATCTGGCATTCGCTCAAGTACAAAGCAGGACTTGAAAATGACAAGAGTTTGCACCAGTTTCCATCAGATCCAGTCATCCGAAAAAAATGAATGTAGTTTGTTTGCAACCCACAGACATAAAAACATGTGATG
Organism: Haliotis asinina; assembly: GCF_037392515.1. Classification (NCBI taxonomy): domain Eukaryota; kingdom Metazoa; phylum Mollusca; class Gastropoda; order Lepetellida; family Haliotidae; genus Haliotis; species Haliotis asinina. Next base: position 36,532,097 of record NC_090282.1, read on the forward strand.
TGTATCACACGTGCCTAATTACATAATGTGGCAGTCACGGGACTCGGGTGCACGAGTCATAAATCAACATATTTTCTTTATGCTGTATAGTCTGATAGGTGTTAAGTTCAAATTGCATGTGGTCAATGATTGAAGCTGTGTATTGCATGTTGTCTTTAGCAGACAGGCAGACAGACATATAGGTGTGAATAAACCAGACATTGAGCGTTCTCTGTGACAGAGACTGCTTACCACAATCAACAAGTTGTTTTACGTAACGAGTAGATTATTTACTTGTTTGTGTACACAACCAAGATTAGACTACTGCTCACGACCTCAGACACTGGTCATGCATACTGTTTCAAGCTCCGCGAACCTATTCACTGCGCATGCGTTATGGACGCAGCACAGCTGTTGAAACCAGTTTTCCCCCCAGCGCTGGGGGGAATTTAGTGAAACGTTTGAACTCCGATTTCGCGGGCTTTTTTTTCATCACGTTTTTTTCAACTTTATAGGTTGAATTGGCACTTTTTATGATTTGTTTCGGTAAGTGCATACCGAAAGGTACGAGAATCTGCAAAGTTGTGTTTTACGTTGCATGTGACCTTTAAGCACTGTTAACATATTCATTGCTTCAGCAGACTGAAAATGCACTTGTCTGTTTTCCGAGGTCATTTGCAATCATCACCTATTCATATGCACAGAAAATGTGATGTCAATTTGTTTTGTGGACTATGTAGTCAGTAACTATATATACTCTCATTTCCTACTCTCACAGTACTTACAAATATTGGCTACAATAATAATACACACAATTCTCATCTTATGAATGCTTGTTTTTCTTAAAATGACGACTGCTTGATCCATCAAGTGTAGAGAATGACCAGGAATTATTGAAGTTTTATAGATTGTAAATTATTTTTTTGTCTGGGCCTACCTGCACCTCCCTGGTGCTCAGTGCCATATCCATTTGCCACATTTTTCAAAACATGATAAACAGTGGACAAAGGGATGCCTGTACTACTTGAAATCAGTTTAGCTGATCTGATGTCCTTGTTGTAATACTCTAAAATCAACTTCCTGTTCTCTAAATCATCCATACTGAGGATCCCTAAAACTGTTGTTACCTTTAATTGTGCATCACCATAATTCACAGTAGACCAAATAAATTACATGATGCAATTAACGAACAAGTCAGGAGCAATCAAATATTTTACTTGCACTGACTGCATCAACGTTATTTCAGAACGAGAGAAACTGACAAAATCATATCTGGATAATAATTTTAACTTCGGCGTGTAATTCGGAGGAAAGCGGATGCGCAAACATTTTTAAACCTTTCCCGTCAAATGTCATCATCGGTATGCTGTCAACTCGTAAAAACTTCAGCCCAAGGCAATATGCGATAAACCACAATACAAAACTAACTGTAAAGGTAGATCCACTGTCATCCTTGCATTCTTGTGTGTCCGGTATTGAAAAATGCATCTTTTCGGTCCAATGTATTTCCCTAGTTAAAGTGAAAGCACAACATGTACAAATAAATTTGTGTGCGTTCTGGGAGAGGAAGCGATCACTCCCCTTCTGCCATTTTGTAATAGTCGATCACGTGACCTTAGATTGTAAATAAACACAGATATTTATCCGTAAATAGATATGAAAGTACAGATCATATCTAGACATGACTACATTTTGATGAATATGATGAAACATTATACATAGTTGTATTTGTTTGCAGTAAATGTCGTAAAAAGGAAGTAGCATTCCTTTTTACGCATGTCCTACCGGTAGTGTTTCCGGTTCACGACCTTGAACGACCAGGTGCTTGTTGCCACGAAAGCTTGATCTTCATCTTCGGTTCTCCATTTATCCGTAAAGATGCCAGCTGTCCCATCACCCGCCCCTTCTCAAGGAAAGCCACAAGGAATAAATGCCATTCTGCTGGGACCTCCAGGTTCTGGGAAAGGCACACAGGTTATATTATAAACATTTCAAATGTCTGCGTGAGATCTCAATGTTTCAATGTTAGTTTAAGGTTATGAAGTAAGATATTAACATTGAGTGATGGAACCAGGTGATTCAGTAGGTGTATTCAGCCAAGTAAACACACTGATTTTCGATTCCGCAATGACACACAAAGATCTAATGTTCATCAGAAAATGAATGTTCAGCTACAGAACAGAATCTGAAAAGTCATTTCCAAAGACTTGAGCTGCTAGTGAGTTATAATTAACTGGGTTTTCCCCAAATCGGTATTTTTGTCGAATTCGACATCTTCAGTATATGTTCTGTGTGAGTAAACATGATATTGACAAGTGTTCAGTTCAGAGGACAGCAGTACAGTTTAGAGGTGACACAGTCCACACCTGTTGCCATGTGGTTACTGAGTCAGTGTGGTGGCTTATTAATTGAGCCCAGGTCATGCTTCGCTAACCAAGTATATCTTCATGTTTTATGTGCTATCCTCATTTTGTCCCCACCTGTCTGTAGTAAGTAAAGTAGCCATGCATGCAGACTGAGAAAACAATTGTAGACACTGCAATATTCCATCTGTATGGCAGGTGTAAATATCTGAATGGTGTAGACTGTTCTTGTGATTATTAAAATGTTTGTTACACAAATATGCAAAATTTCTATGGCATCTGAAACACTCTAAATGTTTTTTTTTCTATTGTAATAGCTTTTCAGTATAACAGAAAAGTAAATTGTTAGTGTCATTTAATAATGTCATTTATGTCCATATCATTTAACAAAAAATTAACTTACATACAAGGATATACACACTACTGAAGTTCAGTGAGAAGTCATGCTGAGTCAACATGGTCTACTGGCAGCCTTGACATTCCAAATGTTATATTTTGGGTTACATTTTCTTGGTCAGGTATAGATTCTAGTACCTTTTTAGGCTGAGTCTCAGTAAGGACTTCATCACACACTCTCAGGAGTCAGTCTATGGAACATCATTACACAGTACAAAAACTGACGGTTTCAGATGCCATAGAATTATTTTGCTTGAACTCTTGCATGACGTTCTGAATTTTCATGCATTGTTGTCATGAAGGAAATAGCAATCATGCTAGCCAAGTCTACACTATTAAGAGATATAGACAAAATTTTTCTGAATTAAGACATACGCTCATATCCCTCCTCAATTTTAATGACATCTGTATGTATATTCAGGTGATATGATTTGAATAGAAGAGGGTATACAGGCAGGAGTTTTTCCATTGCAACTGTCCTTTCACCGAACATTGCATTAAGCAACAAAAAGATACAAATATACAGTAGTTGAATATGACAATTCACTTTCTTATCATCTATACATATTTTGTAAAGGTAACCATGATATCTTGTCAGTAACATTTTATCATATCTTAAAGTTCCATTCCCACAGTCAATAAAACTGCATGTTTTGAGGCTCATGAGAGGCATGTAGAACATATGGATGTGAACCATATATATATTTATGAAATGTAATTGTATATGATTGCCCCTTATGATGAAAACTGTTGCCCACTGTTTTGTTGGTATTAGCGAACAGGCCTCAATCACATTTTGTGCTGTATGATATTCATAAAGAGTGCTCTATGGGACATAGCTCTATGATGATCACTTGAAATAACGTAAATATCATACCCATGTGTAAATGGTTTCAACTGATGAAATTGACAGACATTAATAATTATGTATTGGTTCAAGGTAATCATGGTAATAACTGGCGATAATACTTGTGATCACAACATCATCAATCATAATGCAACAATATACAATGTGAGAGGATTGTTTTATTTTACAGGCCCCTATGCTTGCTGAGAAGTATTGTGCCTGTCATCTTTCTACGGGAGACATGTTGCGAGCTGTCATTAGTTCTGGTAGTGAACTTGGTCAGCGTGTAAAGGGTGTAATTGATGCTGGTCAGCTGGTCAGTGATGATCTGGTTGTGGAACTAATTGACAATAACCTGAATAAGCCAGAGTGTCAAAATGGATTTCTTCTTGATGGCTTTCCAAGGACTGTTGGACAGGCCAAAGCTGTGAGTTTCGGTTGAATATGAGAAACTGTTGGTTGAATAGTTATGTGATTGGAACACTTCTTGGAATTTCTTTGGTATGTGTTGTAGGGTTCAAAAATGAAAACTGACTTGTCCCGAGCAATGGGCAAATGGTGCCCATTGCTCAGGACAAGTCAGTTTTCATTTTGGGCAATCAAATAATGGCATCTTACTTGTCCGTGAGCTAATAGATAATTTCTGCGTATAGTTTCAAACTGCAGATAAACTTGGATTTCATATCTGCTCAAAATGTAGCTATTGAATTTTGCAATGATAATAAATTAGAGTTACTTTTCTTTGCTATTTATCAGTTATCAAGAATTAGTCCCGTAAACCTGAACATTAAACACTGTGTAGATTTATTCTTTGATAACTACATCATTATAATTATGCTACAAAAAATCAGGGCAAGTTGAAAATTAGTCAGGACAAGTTCCTTTCACAAGTCATTTGCCCTGTGGCAAGATGCTTTTTAAAAACATTTCGAATAATGCGGGTGCAAACTTCAAAACAAAAATGCATGTAATTATTAATGCGATGAGGCAAATCAGGACATAGTTGACTAGAATGACTAAACACACTAATGACTACACTCAGTAATTTGGGAATTATAATTATTAATCCGACTCTAGTTTAAACATCTTATTCCCCCTGAACACATGAGCACTAGTAATTGACAGCAGAGAGGATGATCTCAGTTTGACATTTCAAACTCAAATGGTTAATTGAAAAGGTAAACAAAAATCGTGATGCAATCTTACATGGATAGTAGTTGACAGGTCTGCTACACTAGTACTTCAAAGACTGTTATTCTACTAGTATTACAACTTCTTAGTGCTAAATCTCTATTCCCTGTAATGTATTCTACCTGTTGCTATAATATAATATTTAATATAAAATACCAGTAATGGCGACACTGAGTGCAAAACACAACATAATAATGCAGGATTTATTAATGCGCTTCAGATATTGCTGTATTTTCACATTAATAAGTGTCTTGCATTATGTTATTTATTTATAGTAACATACCATGACTTGATTGTCCGAAATGAAACCTGACTTGTCCCGTGCATTGAGCGATGGGATTTTAAACCCCTGAGCCATTGTAGAAACTGTAGCCTAATCACATCATAAACCACACGTTCACATAATAATCATTTCACTCTTGATGCTAGAGTTATGAGTGGAACTTACTGATCTTTACGCTCTATTTCAAACACTTCAGTGTAATGCATTTTTCCAGTTGGATGACCTGCTTCTGAAACGCAAAACCAAGTTGGATTCTGTAATTGAATTCTGCATTGATGACTCCCTGCTTGTTAGAAGAATCACTGGACGACTCATCCACAAGTCCAGTGGGCGGAGCTACCATGTGGAGTTTCACCCCCCTAAAGTCCCCATGACGGACGATGTAAGTTGCCTTATTCTGATATTTGTGATCCAAGAGGACTGGGATTAAATCACTTATGAGTGTCTGGGTATACAAATCTGTAACAGTTTCTCCACAAGTGACTGTAGTGTGGGAAAAATGAGATTTGAGAACAGTCATAGTGTTGAAAAACAAGAATCAAATAAGAGTCAAGATTGGAGATGTCATAAAAAGACCGATAGTATGTCCCACACGAGGCACGCATATACCAAACTTTATGATATATTGGAAGTTTGTCTATTTAGTAGATGGTCATCACACATACTTTCTGGATTTTCGACCTTTGAAAGTCTGGGGTAGAATAGGCCTTCAGCAACCCATGCTTGCTTTAGGAGACTTTGCTTGTCATAAGAGGCGACTAATGGGATCAGGTGGTCAGACTCGTTGACTTGGTTGACATATGTAATCGGTTCCCAGTTGCACAGATTGATGCTCATGTTGGTGATCATTGGATTGTCTGGTCCAGACTCAATTATTTACAGACCGCCACCATATAACTGGAATATTGCTGAGTGTGGCATACAACAAAACTCACTCACTCACTCTCTGGATTTTCTGTCAGATGAACAAAGGGACCGTTCATAATTTATGGCTGTGAACTCATGAAAGGTCCAGAAAAGCTTACAAATTACCAACATGTATGTTAAGTTCAAGATGTCATTATGGTGATTATTAGGATTAATGTTGGCATGATAAATTAACTGTGAATGATATACTTGATGACTGCCACTCAGGACCACAACCTGTTTGCTGTCTGTGTGTGTAGCAGGTGAAGTCATTAGTTTCATCTTACAGAAAATGTTTTCTTGTAATAGCCATCCTCCATCAGAAGCAATGGCTGCCAATAGATTAAGTAAACAAGATAATGATAATAATAGATTTGTATAGCTCCTAGTTCCAGCACAATGGCTCACTGGCACTGAAATCATAATCTAATCGTTATTGTCTCGGAAAACCCATGCTACCTGTGAGTCTTTAGAGGGTTTCACAACAGGACTTATCCCACTGGGTATGCATTTCCTGCTTGGTGAACAGAGGCAGTTTTGCTTGAGATGAGACCACATGTATCACGTGCATTTTGTTGTAGGGCAGGACTGAATCCTAGATTATATGATCATGATAATGGAACTACTGTACCTTAGAAAGTCAAAGATGAACAACTACAAATATTTCTGCAGCCTACCACACAAACCACTGATTTTTGTTCCAGGTGACTGGAGAACCCCTGATTCATAGATCTGATGACAATGAAGAGGCATTACGCAAGAGACTTGAAGCTTATCACAGGCAGACTAAACCTCTGGTAGACTTCTACAGACAAAGAGGCATCCACACTGCTGTCAATGCAGCTCAGCCAGCTCATATAGTCTTTGCTTTGATAACAGCAACATTCTCAGCAGCTAGGTCCAAAGACAAAGTCTTGTTTTTATAGTCTTTGTCCACCTATTAGAAACTATTCAATTTTTTCTTCTGCTACAGTGAGATATATTATTTTTTATTATATTTTCCTAAGCATCTTTTAATGATGTAAATGAAGGTTTGTTGAAGCCTGTACATTGAGAGCACCTGCATTTAGTTGTAAGCATGGGATTTCTGTGTGCATGGTTTTGCGATTCTTTTGAAAATCATTGACTGGGGATCAGAATAATTGAAGTTATCATGAACTATATAGTTATCTGGTATCTGTAACCTTTACACTTTTGCCTTACCTTCATATTAGTAGATGTCTATATGTCCAAGTATAACAGAATATAAACCACATGGTCTGTGACTAGCCCTGGTAACCTTTGAACTTTCACCTTATCTTTGCATACTTAGGTACTTTTGTGGAGTGTCTGACTAAGGTCATACGTAGGTCATACTGGTTCAAATCGATAATATGTGTCCATGAAGCTTGTCATTTGTACTATTTGGAGACACTCATATACTGTGTGTTATGTGAAGTTTAGTTGGATGGGATTGCCTGTTGTTATTCATACATCAGTTCGGCTGAAAATGTTTCGAAAGTTTGTTCTGTGACTGTAATATCCAAGGCCAGACTATTTCATTTCCAGTTCTCCCGATTCACAAGTTCAAGATAGATATCTGGTTTTTTAAAAAAAAACCTATATTTGAGATTAATTTATTCTCATCAACTTATGAAATAATGTTGAAAAAATGATAGTTGTGTGAAAGCTCATTTACAGTAAGTTATGGAAAGGCCTTTATACACAGGAAAATCAGCTTGTCTGGTCCAATATACATCAATATGTCATAAAGGGTGATTGGGTCCTATGAGAATATGGTTTACTTATTGAAGGGTTTATGAAGGAATTAGTGTCTCAAGATTGTAAGTTAACCATGAATAACTAGTTGAATTAAACATTCACATTGTTACACATTAATAACACTGGATTTGCATAAATTAGCATCCCTTCAAATTTCATGCGTTACTACATATTTAAACCAGATGACAGAGAGCTAGGCTCTGTTGGGAAGATAGTGCTAAACATGAAGATCGTGTAACTGTCCATCAAATACTAGAAAACACATTTTTGTTCTGACATATTTGTCACAAACAACATGAATAAATTTATGATTTTATGTTGATCTGTACCACGTTTACAATACCTGTTTATTAATCATGATTCAAGTGCAGTTTAAGAATGTTATGTTTAGGCATTACGCACATTATACCAGATCTGAATAAATACTGTAGGCATAAACTAGAACCTGTCTAAACATAATCTGGACCTCTGTATACAAGAATGCTGCTGATAGAATATTGCTCATTCATAACCTTATACATGATTTGTCACATGGCTTTACATGTATATAAATCAATACAACATATTCATGCATACAGAAAAATATTGGGTAAGCATGCATATGAGGTATTTAAGATGCATGCTTGATTTTGCCAGTAGGGTGACCTTGTGGTTAAAGTGTTAGCTCATCACTCAAAGATCTGGATTCAATTCCCATCACAGTGTGTGAAACCCATTCCTGATGTTCTCTGCCGTGATATTGCTGGAATATTGCTAAATGTGGCATTAACTCATACTGAGCTGTTCAAGTAAGCTGTTCATTTGTAATCACGATGACTTTAGTTCAGAACATGCGTGATGCTATTTAGCTGTACAGCAAATTTCTGAACTTGTAAGTCATCATTTCATGCATGCTTAGAGTCATTTCTGTAGAGAGCCCGAAGTCATCACAGTTAACCCAACTTAACACTGTAGCAGAAGTCAGACTGTCTCTTCACCTTGTACTCATACCTTATATCAGTGCATGAAGTAAGCCCCATCCAACAGCCCATAACCTGGTAACTCCTGGTCTGGGCTTGCAACTTTTGAATATTTTCTTAAATCTTGCCATTCAAATTATCACATTATGACCGGCTACTTACTTCATACACTGCTTTTGATACACTACTGAACATTGCTACAGACCAAGAGTCTTTAGCTGTGGTCCTTACCAAATTTATGTACTGGCAAACAAGGATAAGTTGAGCAACGACCTGCCAGTTGACCAGTATTTGCATGTATGGATGCTGCTCATTGGTGCAGACTATTGTGAGTGAAGGGGCCAAAGGTTATTCCAACTTGTACACTGACCACGTAAGAGCCTTATGAGCAAGGTGTGTGCGTCAGTTGTCAGTCACTGTAAGTGTGCTAGCCTACATGTGTTCTACCTTTCACAAACCAAATGGCTTTGCTGATTGTCATGTGCCACCTACTTCTTGTAAATGCATTCTCTGCGCCGGTCCACCATATCCTCATTTGCCAGTAGTTACTAGTATGATATATGTCATCACAAGGTTCACATAGAAAAATGTCTTGTACATGTAGAAATTGGTTGTGTTAATTATCATCTGGTTGTTTTCATCAGATGGTCATTGATTCCAAAGGCATTGTTTAATAACAGCTATGAGTTTGTGAAAAGGATTTTACTGGATGGAATAAATGTTTTTAATCAGCTATATTAGACCTACCTCTCTTAGAATGTATGTTTGTGATTTCAACATGTAATACATCTTGTATATATGATTCAGAAATGCCTCAGTTGTCATGATAATTGGAGTTACGAAATAATCACAATCTGTGTGGTAAATAAATCATGGGAGATGTCTCGTGTATGAGACAGTGGTTGTATCCGTTTCAAGACAAGTCTTGATCTTAGTCCAGATAGAACAAGGTACATTAATTACACCAGAACTAGGTTCATAGTCAGGATTAAACATGTGGAGGTTTACTCAAGGTGTTCTGTTTTATGACTTCCCTTGGATTTGAAAGGTATTAACCTGGATGAGCAACCAGTCAGACAGGATTTTGATCGAGTGAGTGAGTTTGGTTTATGCCACATTCACCAATATTCCAGCTATATGGCTGTGGTCGGCATGGAGTCAAATCTGAACAAGACAATTCAGTCAACCAAATTACGAGTCTGACCACCTGACTCTAGTCCGTCTAAGCGATCTCAGCGTTGAGAGGATTGTAAGTCTCATACTTTAACATAGACCTTACAACAGTGGTAGTACTACAATCACTTTGAGGAACGGGGCCCAGATCCCATTAGGAATCTGACTGCCAGAAAATAGACATTTTGGTTTATGTTTTAATACCACTCTCAACAATATTCCAGCTGTATAATAGTGGTGGTAATTATCAAATCTGGATCGAATAACCTGATTAAAATTATGATCAGTCTACACAACTTGGACAATGAGTTACATTTACCAAGTCAGAAAGCCTGGTCTGTTGATCTTGCAAGTTGCCTTTCATGACAAGCATTGTTTGGGTTGTTGTTGTTGTTGTTAAACACAGCACTCGGCAACATTCCAGCTATATGGTGGCGGTCTGTAAGTAATCAAGTCTGGACCAGACAATCCATTGATCAAGGGGCATCTAAAAATCACTGGATTAACTCTCCTGAATGACTGAAGCCTGTTAACAAAAGGTGAGGTGAAATGGAGTTTTAACATCACACTTGAGAGTATTTCACTCATATGACGAGGAGCATGCATGTGTATGTGTGGCTGCTTGTACTAGCCCAGATTTAATAGTGCCAGCTCACTGAGATACCATGCTGCAGTTAAGCATGTATACCCCACACAGTGTACTGACTAGGCAACCAGTCCTCCTTGCACCCATGAACAGCAGAGGATGTAATGTGTACAAGAGACTTTCTCCCGTTACGTATACAAGTGACTACCTGAGAGGGGGTCATTCATGTGACTGCCTAATCACAGACAAGTATCCTATTTTAACATATTTTGTTATGATGTGGCCTTGGATCAAATCTGCAACCTTCCACTCTGCAGACACTAACCACTACACCCTGGAGGAGGTGGCTAAGCTAAGGACAAGTGTTACTGCTAGACACATATTAGATGATCCTGTGCACTAAATGCATTTGTGATAAGAGAGGCGGTACAACAAATTGGGCAAGTACACTTGGCTGCTACAGGTAGCTTGACGATTATGCACGTGCAATACATGCTAACCGTGACATGAAATCAACACTGCATATTCCTTTGAATGATAAGACTGCAATTTCAGGCAAAAGATACTGATATTCCACGCTAACCTTTAGTTAAGACGAAGACAAATAGATGATTGGGGCGTTGACAAGCATTTTAGATATTCAACAATTTTGTTAAAAAACCCCAGGAAAATGTCATTTGCTTCGTGAAATGGATCGGTGGTCCTAAACATATTTGCTCAGTATATAGTGCTGATTCAGTTCGTTGGGATTGTACCTGTTCCCAAATCGTGTGTGCTATAACAATTCATGCGTGAAACGCACGGGGAAAATGAACTTCTCGATATTTATCAGACAACCTGTCTCCCTCTTGTTTGATCGTTCTGTGGGGCGTTCCCAAGTATGCAAATTCGGGTCATTTGTCAGGTCGTGGATCATCTTATATGTGTTTACCAGTAGTTTCCATAATTCTGGAACTACGAAGTCACTAGGTCCAGCCTTTGTGTGTAAAGCTCCTACAGAATAATTCAGAAGGAAAATTAAAATGACATGATATATATTTGTTAAAGAAAAAAGTTTTATTGTGATCTGGACACACGTAATCCGGTCACATTACATTTCAACCACAGTTGTCTTTAGTGTACATTTTACACACCTGAAACTAACATCTCACCAATGAAGCATGGCAAGTCATGTCATGACACAGCATTTGGTACACACCTGGAAATGAAGCCCCTCTAAATATAATACCCATCACACTATTATGCTGTAGACAGTGTACATTATATGTCTACAACAATCAGGTTCCAAGAAATAAATGATCACAGATCATGAAATTAGATGTAAACAATTTGAAATCAGCAGAGATGCTGATATGTTAAATTTGTTAAAAGAAAAACATTTTTCTTTCATTTGGTCAAAGAGACTGTTTTACAGAAAAACACATATAGAACCTCCAAAATTAGAAGTAAAATTAATTAGCTTTTCAAAAGAAAAGTTTTTGTTGATGTTTTCTCATAAGATAAATAGAATTATATGAAATGTGGTGACTTCTTTCTGAAAAAATTGTCAATATGAATGAACATCTGAATGCTAACCAAACAAATACATCATTTCTGGGTCATGGTATGTATGTTTTCAATCAGTAGAAGTAATACAAAGTTATATTTTGACCACTTACATTGAATTTTAGCACTAATGTTTTTCATAAACCAACAATGTTATATAAAATGAAAGAGACCTAAGTGTATGCAGCAACTTCAGTTGATCCTAGTGTAAACATTAACACTGACAAAGTTACTTAACCTCACTTGTCAGAGTTGATAATACATGATGTGGTGACATTCATGTAAAGCCTTGTCTCAGACTTACTCCCAGTATGCAACACCTTTGCCCACCTCCTACCATCTTTGCCACTAGTGTAGATTTTACTAACAAAATTTTCAAAATGATCACTCACATATGAAGTTACATTAATATTTTGGTGAATACTGTTGTTTGAGTGTTATACTAAGCTGATAGAAGGTCTGTAAACAACTTATATAACATATCCCTGAATTTAAGTTTGGGTGGTTAATCATATTGCTTCCAGAGTGAAGATTTTTTGGAAAAGCACCCAACATCCTTATGTGTTCTCAAAATATAACTTGTACATGATTGTTGAAGTGAAATCCAAATTCCAATTGATGAAAGAAACAATTTAGCTTGGGGAAGAGTAATAATGCTTGCAACAGTCATCACATATGTTGAGTTGTGACTGATCGCAGTGATATGATAGTGCAAGGAGCTCACAAAACAGGTTGTTGCTGTGAGGAGCTTAAGAGTTCAGGATAAGGATGGGTTTGCAGCCTACTGTGACACTTTGGTAATCTAGTTAGTTCCACTCAGGTATATCTGCCAGGAGTAAGATATTCCTGACTAATGATTCACTCAAACAGAGTAATGCCCTGTTATAAACATGGTGACATTCATTGTTATAATCCATTTCCCTGTTAACAGGTTCCAGGCAGACAAGGCTCTATATGTACACACCTACATGGCACGGCAAGGAAGATAGGAAAGTTAGCAGATTGCACTGTTGATTATCCAGTCTGTTATTTCCTCATTCTGGTGTGATTAATACCTTTGTGCTTTTAAGATGGGTGGTCGTAATTTCACAATGCACTCCCAACTGTCAATGAGTGAGTGAGTTTAGCTTTATGTCACTTCTGGCAATGTTTCAGTAATAAGGACACCAGGAATGGGCTTTACACAATGTACCCTTTTGGGGAATCAAACCCAGGTCTTCAATGTGACACAGGAACACTTTAACCACAAGGCTACCCCACCATCCCCTAGTTGTTAATGAGATGGAACACAACTTTAGATGAGTGTTCATGATTTTGCAGACACTGTCAATAATGTGTGAAAAGTGTACTTGATTAGAATGGAAAGTCTTTCTGGTGTTGTAAAATCGTTATCATAAAATCAGCCACGCTGGTGTGAAGTGTTAGTCTTTTGTCTTATTAGAATGGAATATAACCAACTGGACAATCAAGGATAATGGTGGCAGCAACACAAGAACTGCCTGGAACTAACTCTGAAGGTGGTTTATAGCTGAATGGAATCAATATATCCCAGTTATGTCTCATTAGTCTGTGCCTGTGTGACTCGCAGTACGACCGGCACAGATGTACAGGGTATCATTCCCAGCTCAGTGATGACGGCAGAGATGAGTTCAGGTGGGGTAACATCATACACTAAGTTCAGCAGTGTCAGATGACTGTGTTCCTTCCAGTCCGACAAGTACGGCTCTTTACTGCCAACCTGTACTAGGTCACTGGGGTCACCTAAAACATGAAGAGTTGTCTCCCATTAGTTTTCATGACAAAAGATAACTATCTTCATAGGTTCCACTGTTCTATATCAGCATCACATGCTCCCTTGAGAAAGGATGGTATGGAAACAACTCAAACGGACAGAGGACTGTGACAGCTGTGATTAGATGAAATAGTGTAGATGTTTATGTGTTTTAAAGCACCAGTAAGTAAAACTGACCACAATTTGAAGTATTTAGAGCTGTCATTTTTATCACCATGACCTATACTAGGGTTGATGTGTTCTGCTTCCTGTGCTCGTAAAAATCAGAACTTGTTCTTTATTGTAGTTTAAAGGCCAGACTGTACACCTAAGTACATGGAGTGGCTGTTGATAGCCTGGATATATGTTAAAAAATATAGGGTTACTATAGAAGTCTATGGGAAAACATTGGTGTTGTGTAGCCTGGAGGTCACGTAAAACTGAAGAGCTGACTCTCATTAGTTTTCACAACAGAAGATAACTATCCTTGTAGGTCACCAAGAACTTAAGAGTTGTCTCCCATTAGTTTTCATAACAGAAGATGACTATCTCACAAACTCCCAGAGGGTCAGTTTCCAAGACATTTTATGATCTTTCTAACATCACAGAAAAGCAAACTCACCTGAAGAACAACATAAATTGTTAAAAATGCCTATTTCAAATTGAAACCACAACAATGGTATCCCGGAATCAGACATGTGACAACAGTGTATAGGTCATATATGTGAGTTCAGTGACTTACAATTTTAGATGTCACCTTCACTGTTCGGTAATGAAATACACCTATTGTAGATCATTGAGTCAATGTATGAAAAACATTATCACCTAGCCATTCTGCAGAATGACAACATGGATGGATAAATGGATGAGAGGCTTACCCAATTCATTGAAAACAAATGAGTCTGTTTGAACCCGTTCACAGAACTTGTATGTTTCACAGCAGACGAGGACCGGGACGTTACATGAGCGAGCCATCAAGGCCACCAGGGAGCTCCCTACACGGGACATCACAAAACCATTAGCAAGCAGTGCGTGCGAGCCTAGAAAGACCTTGGTTGCCTGGAAGTGAAGATGACAGATGGTCAGTCAAGGGCATATGGAATGATAACACTGGATGTTACTGGACAAGCAACACACTGACTAAACAAAAAATTTGATTATTGATTTGGTACATGCCATGGACTAGCCATATGGGTGTGCCAGCCCAAACCCTCTAGGATTCTAGAATAACATGTAATTTGTATCCCAAACCAAACCATCAGAGAGGAATTTCCACATAGAACACATCATCATGTGTGATAAAAAATATAATATTTCTTGTGACAGTGGGGTAGTCTAGTGTTTAAAGCATTTAAGCATTTGTCCATTATGCTGTACACTCAGGTTCGATTCCCAACATGGGTACAATGTGTGAAGTCCATTTCTGGTGTCTCCTGCTGTGATAGTGCTGAAATATTGCTAAAAGCAACATAAATCATTCTTATTCACTCACTCTAACATTTCTTGCAAGTAAAATGAAGATAACTAATAGTCACCACAGAAATATTGGTATCCATGTACAAAATATTGGCAAGCACCAAGCATCGAATCACACCTAGATAAGTAATACGTTCCAGCTTGGACTACTCTGATTCCCACCGGGACATGCTTTGTGATATAACTAAGCTTGAAGAATGACAGAGTGCCATACGGTCTAAACATTTACCTCCTGCATGACATATGAGGCTGAGTTGATTAACACATAGGAACACTGGATGCCAGCTTTCACCAGTCTTCTCAACATTTCCTTCCCTGGTGAAACAAAACACTGGTGAACATAATGCAATGGGTGACAGAAATTCTGCTAACTGGCATTTTGTATCAATGAAGAAGGTATAAAGAAAACAACAATAAAGAGAACAGCCTAATATATGTTATATTTGGTATAACATGTTTTTATAGTAATTTCTGATTCTGGGACTCTTGTTGGGTTGAGTCCTGTCCTGGATTTGAACCCACACCTTAAGAGACAGGCACCTAATTGCAGTAGACATGTCAGATGCCTAACCTGCTCAGCCACCGAGGCTGTTGATAATATTGAAAATGAAGTGTGAGTTTTATCATGATGTGTGTTCCACCTTGTTCTAAAAGACCACGATTGTATTATCTGTACTAACATAAAGACAACTATAAAGGGACAGAATATCTGACTCCGCCCCTTTGAGTTATAACATTTTGTTTTCACCTGATGTGTGAGGAAATCCCAAACTCTGGCCAAAGTGATGCAGATCAATGACATTTCCCATTTAGAGAAACATACAAGAATGTGTATGGTGCTGGCAAACAAGTATATCTAAGGAACATAACTCTGCACAGAAAACTGAGGTCCATTGTGCCACTAAATACTCACTTGTAATGATATGTTCCACTTGGGATTACACATTCTCAGTAAAGTACAGATTCTAGTACTTTTGTTGGTTTTAGCCACATCAAGGATTTGAAAACATAATCCCTAATATAACATGGTACATTTGACCACTTCCGAAGTGGCATTGTGCATTCAAATAATTACTTGTTCAACAACAGGATGTAACAAGATTTGACCACAGTCAATATCAAACAGTAAGTAACTCTCACAGGCCCTGACAACCCACCTTCCATTTTGGGCCTTCCATCGATAACAATGACCCTGAATTTTCTCCCTTGCTGATGTGCATCGCAAAGTACCCGTCTGATTAAACTTGAACTGAAATGTGTAAACATGTCCTAGATATATTCACAAAAGATTAAATCAAATGGTCAGTAATAGTTCAGTGATAACAATATAGAAGTATAACAGTGATATAACAATACAATGATATAACAAAACATCTCTATTCATAATGAATGACTGAGTCAGTGTCTTATTCAGCTTTCGATCAATATTCTAACAGTATCCCTTGATATACACTGGAAATTGACCTGTACCTTGTTTCCCAGCAGGAAATTGACCCGAGGCTCATGTGGCAGATGGAAGAAACACTATAATGACTTGGCTTTCCCACATGTTTGCTATCATTTTTATCTAATATAAACATTAATTTGTTTTTTTGAGAGGGCAAAATTAATTCTTGTTTTTTTTCCAAGTCTTGAGAATATACAACAGACAGATCCGTAAAAGAAGAAATTACATTGATCTAGCCTTAAACAACATTTAGACAACATAACTTTCACTTCACTATGATTTTATATCTGCATTAGACTCAGACCAGGGATAACAACGAGGTCAAAATACACAAGGAGATATCTCCAATTCACTTACAAGGGACACACACAGAAACCCAATAAAAAACCCCAAACATTTAAGATAATATTTATTACATGAGGCTAAGTGATCAACCTGGGAAATAATTTACAACTTGAAATGCCTACATTTATCTAAGTATAAATAGGCAGGAAAATGTTTTGTTAACGGTCTAGCTCATGATGGCTTTGAAAACTGATCTCAAGGAGCATGCATTATGGCCTCTTTGATACACAAGGGCACACTTGAACATCCTAGTCAGTGCCCTGTAGTACACTTAAGACTAACTCAGCATCTCATATACATAGAAGACAGATTGGGTGACTGTTTCAGATTTGTAATTATGCACGGTAAATCCATCAAAATGTGGCGTAGTTTCGAAGATGATACGTTTACACTATATGTCCCCCAAACAGGAAACAGCTTGTGAAGCCACTACAAATGTCTATGGGCAGATAATGTGGCAAATTATGTCATCCTAACTCACCATGCATAGACAACAATCACATCTCCATCTGTGATCTTGGAGCCAGCATACATAGAGATAGCCTTGCCAGCCATCAACACTTTCTCATGGATGAAGGAGTCGATGCTCTCATTCAGTCGCTGTTTAGCCTGGTTCAAAGAAACCATATTCAAACAAGAGCCAAATTGTTAGTGAATTTCATTTTTGCTCTATTCCACAGTCAGCATATACAGTCAAACACTTTTTGCTGAAGATGAAGGGATCCACATAAACACTCTGACTTATCCGACAATCACAAAATGATGGTAAAATAAGAAGTACATAGTCAAGTTTTTATTTCAAGACACCATATGACCTGCCAGTATTTGACCGTACCAGGGAAAGGATGGTTGTCTGTTTATAATGGAGCTTGGACCTGACAAACCAGTGGTTAATATCATGAGCAACAAACCAGATAGTCAAGGTGTGACTTACAGTCTACCAAGTCAGTGAGTCTGACAAACGGATCCACTGCGTTGCATCCTATGGAATATGGTGCTAGGAAACTAATTTGGAAACTAATTTTTCTCCATGTCCAACACTTATGAAACTTTGCAGATAGTCTGCAGATTGACTTGTTGGTAAACAAAGACATTTTGTGAAAGATACACCTGAAAAAAGAAATCATTCACTGAAGTGAACTAACATAGATGTCTGATTATCTAAAATTATTCATTCAACACACGACAGCTCTGCAGAGGAAAGTAAATTAATCGTTCAAATATCTGCACGACTGCAGATATGTAAGCCATGTGCAGGAACTTTGCACTTGTTTGATACAAAAGTATCATGAAATGAAAGTTCCTGTGTAATCCAGACATCATGACAACTGTTGTGTGACTTCCTAACAACTGACACTTGACACACATTCTGTATTTTGGGGGCCTATCATGTGTCCTACCTCAGCATCTGACAACTCCCTGGGCATGTGACTGATGTTCCACTTGAGATACTTGATGGCATTTCCCATGCTCACTGACAGTGGGCGGCACTGCACAAGGAAACTGAAACAAAGTTTAAACAATAAACAAGCTCCATACACATATCTGTACAACTGTCACTGACTGGCTTTGGGTCACACTTACAACTGTATAACAATCATTGACTGTTATAATGTCCTATTAACACCTAACATATAAAGTATAAAAGCATATCTAAATCTAATATCTATATATGAAAACAATTATGTTCAAACTAGCCATTCAACAGTAGCTCTTTGCTTTACGGCATTATATTTTGTGCACTTTGAGCATGCTTACGCATGGATATGTGTGCTGTACAAATATGCTATTATAAGTATTCTTAATAAGATGTTTCACTTTCCCTATGTCAGACTAATATCTGTATACATTTCTCTGAGTTCATCCAGTCACAATGGCCCCTATAACCCTGAATAACTTGGTTGTATGACATGACATTGATTTTCAAGCTTATTTATTTGAATGATTCTTGTAGCTTCTTACACTGAGTGTTTTCAGTTCCTGGATGAGACAGTGAGGAATGGCTTACTCATTAAGGTTGATGAAAAGCAAGTTTACCTGATGTAGGGTTTTATTTTATTCTCCAAGTCCCGGGAAAGTTCCTTCTGTGGGGGAGTATTGTAATCTGTGATCACCTACAATTGACATCATGCATGTTAGTCATCTTTGTTCATGTAATAGATAGGATGACATAGTCTCTAGAATTAGTTTTAGTATTTGCTGTGCAAGTTAAGTTTCTTTACATCAAAAAAGACTCCCAGAAACCACACATAAAGGATTGAAATAGTAATGTATACCACAGTCAGAACACTCAGCAGTACTGCATCATTGAGTGAGTTTAGTTTTACACTGAGTTTAGTTTTACTTTGAGTTACACTCTGCTATATGGTGGTGGTTTGTAAATGATCAAACTTGAGACAGACAATCCAGTGATCAATGGCATGAGTACTGATCATTATGAGGGAGGTGACATGAAATGTGGGTTTAACATGGTATTCAAGACTGTTGCACTGTTATTAGTTCCAATGTAACATGTACCAGTCTCAGTGTTCAGCCAAGCTTAAATACAAACTTATGGGTCTAAAAAGTCATATGAAAATCAAAACCCTAACTGCAGTTTGTTGATGCAGAATCACCATCAACAAGCTGCCACAGCAACATCCCATGTCATGTCTAGTCACAGCAGATTGTAGGTGATCACTGCCATTAGCAGTGTTGGCTCAAGTGAGGGTTTTTGAGTGTTTTGACTCATCAAATTCAGTGAGGACCCCCTCTATTTTACATCTGCCCATCTATTTTACATTAGAGGGGGTCCAGAAACATTATTTTCATCAATTTGGATCCACTCAAATTTTCACCCAAATCTAACACTGCATTAGCATGTTTCATTCAAATAGATTTCACACAATTTATCCAAAGCCGACAAATTAGTATTTCCTTCCAATTCCTGCTCCAATCAAGTGATACAAAGTTGCTTGAAAATGCCTACCATTTTGCATCCGTTAGTGACACCTTAGTCACTGTCAGATGCGCTATACGATTAATTGTGTGTATCACTAAATGAAGGCGTTGAGTATCACAGATATTATGTATGAAATAGCAGTGAGTAAAAATCTCATGCATATGATCATCCTGCTCGATATGTTTACATAAATGGAAACAATTTACAAGTCAGACTGAAATTAAAAGAGTACGGCATTAATAAGCTCTTGGTGTGTTGAGTGAGTGAGTTGACTTTTACGCCGCATTCAGCAATATTCCAGCTATATGACGGCGGTCTGTAGATAATCGAACCCAGACCAGACAATCCAGTGATCAACAACATGAGCATCGATCTGCGTAACTGGGAACCGATGTAATGTGTCAACCAAGTTAGCAAGCCTGACCACCCAATCCTGTTAGTCGCCTCTTACGACAAGCATAATCGCGTTTTATAGCAAACATGGGTTGCTGACGGTCTATTCTACCCTGGACCTTCATGGGTCCTTGGTGTCTTGAAGAGAAAAAATACAACCAGATTAATGTATATAATGGGTCTATTACTTTAGCAATTCTGACGTAGCAACAACATATGAAAACGTCAAAAATGCAAGTGGGAGGTCTTTCTCTTTCATACCCAGAGATGAAAAGATAAACTGAATGTAATTTATCATGGTGTGCATTTATACATGCTCAAATCATTATAGCAAAAAGTCACAAAATCGAATTTATCACTTTCCCCAATACAGTTTGTGAATGGCCTGATGGTGAATGAGAAACCTCTTTGGTATTTTCTGTATTATGACTACCATATTTGTAAAAGCTCAGTTCTGATTGGACCAACAGGGAATTCAGATGCATAATGCAAAGCAAGTCCCATAATAATAAACAAAATACAACAAATATCCTTTTACACCTAGAATCACACAGAGCAGACAAAATGTGCATCAAATATGCATCTATCAACAAATTATCAAACAAAGCTACTGCTTTGGTAGAACACTTTGGTCATGTGTGTGAGTGAGTAAAGTTTTGTGTGGGTTTTGGCAACATTCCAATGTCATGGCAGGGGATACCAGAAATGGGCTTCAAACATTGTACCCATGTGGGGAATCGAACCTGGTTATTTGGAGCGACGAGCAAATGCCATAACCACTAGACGACCCCACACCCCTAAGAATACTTTCAGCCACCCTGTACTTGTTTTATTCCTTAACTGCCAAGGCAGGGTAACAACAATTACAATATCTCCAAGTCTCTTGTCCAGTGATTAAAATCTAATCTCTTAACAATCCACTAGACTCACCATTACAGACACAGTGTGACACAATATTTTAGCCTGTAATACATACATCGGGGCATATGCACTCACTTCAGCTTCCTATTGATACAATAAAAGACTTATTATCCCATATGTCTTGCCTGAAATAGATAACTGAAACTTTGAGGTGAACAGCTTCCAGACAGAGAACACTGGCCACACATGGAATGTAAATGATTGTTTCATTCGTCAAAAACTGTCATATCCAGTGTTATTGGTGTTTACCGTACTGGTTTCAGTCACAAGTTGTGTCATTTTGTCCTGGACTGATTTTTGTCTCCAAAGGAGTTATAGCATTTCCGTAAACAGATACAAAAGACATAACTCTATCATGTTCACTTGAAATAACATTAAGTTGGTAGGGGACGCACGAGTCGACCTAATGCAACGTTACACTAACTACATAATTATTTTGGAATGAATCATATGGTAGCTCCCTAAGGGCTGTTACCATTACTGAGAGAAATGCATTGTTTATTTTTAAAGCAACGAGGCCTTTAATCAAAGTAATGAAGCAAATGAATAATGGTGATAATCATGCCTGTGTTGTAAGAACAATCAACTAGTCCCAGCAGATTATGTTGATTAAACTTAATACAGAATACTATTACTCTATACAGCAGTCCCATCATGTATATGGGGACCTTTTTTATGCCTTCAAAATCAATGCTAATTCATATAATTCATATAATTCATATAACTCGTCTGTAACACAACCCTGAAGAAAGCACATCATCAGTGCCAACACGACTCCTTGATTCATATGTTTGTAAGAATAACGTGCTTGTGTCACAATGTTTTTTTTATTTTATTTATGTCAGGCTTGCTGGCATGCAAGTATCTGTTCATTTTAAGCACTCACAAATCATGTTAAAGTTGAATAATGAATATAATCAAGTTCAGGAATGAAAAAGGTGGTGATTACTCCAAGGTGGTGATTACTCCAAGGTGGTGATTACTCCAAGGTGGTGATTACTCCAAGGTGGTGATTACTCCAATCGGATAATCTCAATAATGCAAACTTATTCAAAAATATGCTAAGTGTACATTGAATGAACCATATCAACACAGTCCTGCTTTACAATGTTAGAGATGTCCTAAAACATAAATCCTTACAGAATATTCCAGAACACCTACGAATCTGCCAGCTTCTCGAAAAGTTTGTAGCCCTACAAACTTCATAAGCCCATTCTTAACACATTGGTTATGAGCAAAGTCAAGAATTCTTAGGGCTACGCGCCAGTGTCAGGGTGATTATTTGTGTGATGAACAGTTCAAGAATAAGTGCCCTGAGTGATAAAACAATAGTTTGCTTGTCATCACTGTCACCTAAACTGAACTTACTTTTTTGAAGGCAGCTAACAGAGCCACACATCTGGCATTAGATCCACTGACAAGGCCCTCCGCATACTGTACACCAAGCTTCACAACAGCTGGGTGGATGCCACCATTAGAGAACCTGAAACATTGCATTTTCACAATGGCAGACATACAAAGCATATAAAAAAATAACAACTGATAGTAAGTAAATGGTTGAAGGGAATTACAACAGTTGAGAGGCTGCTGATGAGAATGTGCTGAAGGGTATTAAACCGCTAAGATGTGAATAAATTGTCTCAGTCTGAATTATAATTATTACTATTGTTATCCTAACATTTGTATAGCTACAATATCCAGCCCAGCTGCTCAAAGGCACTTTGATTTTCCCTCGATCAGTGTATCATCAATCATATTATCAACTCCCTAGGGAACATACAACTCCTGCCACTAGGTGTACTGAGCTAATGTGGCTTTCCCATCCTTACACGGAACCTATTCACAGCTGGGTGGACTGGGACACTTAATTTCAGTACTTTGTCCAAGTTTTACTGCACATTGCAACCAGGTCATGTAGGTGTTTGCACATATTCAAGTGGCCACCATCTGGTCATTTACAATGACTTCATAATTTCATTCAAGTGCACGGCGGTTGTGACACTAGTACTGCACACTAGGGGCTGTGACAACACGGAAAGAGTCTGCACACAAAGTTGACTCAAAGATTTCCACATCCAGTCACAGGTGGGCTCGATCCCGGCACCGAAACCTTGCTGGATCAGTTGCCTGGCGCCTTAAGCAGTTCGGCCACTATTACAACTGAGAAGTGAACTGATGATGAGGCATGTGCTGGAGTGTATTAAAACAACAGGTAAGTGTACTGACTGTAAGGTGTGTGTCAGAGAGTATTGAAACAACAGGTATGTATACTGACTGTAAGGAGTGTGTCAAAGAGTATTAAAACAACAGGTAAGTGTACTGACTGTAAGGAGTGTGTCAGAGAGTATTAAAACAACAGGTATGTATACTGACTGTAAGGAGTGTGTCAGAGAGTATTAAAACAACAGGTAAGTGTACTGACTGTGAAGAAAGGGTTAGAGAAAACATGACAGGTAAGTGTACTTACACAATGCCATTTAAGAAAGGGTCAAATGTAACACTTGATTTCTTTGAAATTACAATTTCTCAATAAGGAACCATGCAGGAATAAAACCCCCAATCACTGAGTTGAAGCCTTTGTGGCTGAGTGGGTTAGATGGCTCACTTTGTGTGCCTACTCTGACAATGTGGGTTTGAATGCCATGTAGGATTCAACCCAACAAAAGTAGCAGAATCTGTACCAGAAGAAGGCTGGTCTACTGACTGAACAATATGTTTGGAGCGAATTATAAATAGTATTATCCTGATCATTAAGAGAGAAATTGAGGCAATTAAAACAACAGGAAAGTGTACTGACTGTAAGGAGTGAGTTGGAGGGACCTCTCGTTCATACTGGTACAGATGGTTGAAGAGCCGGACCTTGCGCTGGACATTGGCTCTCTGTGGTACTTGTTGCTTCTCTAATTTCTTAGCTAACTTCTTCTGTGTTTCCGGTACATCTGCCTTTACATGATCAGGGACTCGCACCGTCTCCTTCTTCTGCTGACCTGCTGAGACAACAAGGAAAAAAACTAGAAAACTAGTTCTCTGACAAGGTGGGGTGGGTGTTAATCTGGAAATATTCATAGTTTGGTCAAAAATGGTCACAGACTGATGGAACTAGAGCTAATTATCCAAACTAGCTCCTACAAATTGCCCCAAAGTTGACCTCTTCATCAGAGTGATGATCAAATCTTGTTACGCATCTCCAGTGCCACAAGGCATATAGGTGATAACTCTTCTACATGTCCAAAGCATAGAAGTCTGAAGTTTGTTGCTTAGGCTAGCTCATATATGGCAAATTTCCCAAATTACAATTAGTATTTTGCTACAATTATCTGGTCAAGACACAGAGGACAATGTGGTTGTCAGATGGTGATGTATGGTAGTGTACATGTCTGCATCAGATACTGCCAAAGGCAGAGGTGTGACTTTCCTTTGACAGCAAAATATACACAAATTAATAAAGGACATTAGGTGGATTGGTTTGCTGTCATTTTGTTTCTGGCCGTAAGTTCCATTTTCATGTAATTTGACAGCCTACAGTACAAGAAAACCACTTGATTCCAAATGTTTGTGATTAGTTTTACAGCTTAGAATTCATCTCAATTACAGGGACATGTGAAAACACAAATGGAGTGTCGCTAACGGTAAAATTTAACCCAATAACTATACATCACACCAGTTTATAAACAAGTTCAGGGGTTCCAAAATCCCATTGCCTGAGGCCCAGAACAAGTCAGTTTTCACTTCTGGCAATCAAATAATGACATCACTTTTCCATGGGCTACTACTACTAGACAGTTATGGCTTACGGTTTCAAACTGCAAATAAACTTGGATTTTATTTCATGTTTGCTCAACATGTAGCTTTTAAATCTCACAATGAAAATAAAGTTATCTTTCTTTCTTATATATCACTTCTCAAACACAGTCCACCAATCATAAACATCAAGCACTAAGTTGATTTATTCTTTCATAATTACAACATCATGAGTATGTCATGAAAATCAGGGTAAGTGGAAAATTAATCAGGACAAGTAACTTTGTTAAAGTCACTGTTTTTCAGGCAGGCTACGGCTAAATAGTAAGCCCCTCTTCACTAGAGTTGAAGATTTAGTCCATATGAAGCTTGTTTCGCACACTGGCAGCATGTTACTAACATGAACAAAGCAGGAAATCATATCCATGGTAAAATATGAAAAAATTCAACAGAAGTTTCACCATGGTAATGGTTTCCATTACGTGCAGTAGGATGCATCACAATAACCTTTCATCAGGATCATACAAATACTGTCTCACCTGCACCCTCAGCTTTCTTCGTTGCCTTGGCAGTTCTCTGTGCCTCCTAAGAAAATTGTGGAAAATAATACAAATTGTAGATGTGAAGCTTGAAAATAATGACGTTAATCAGGTGCTAAATACACTGTTTATACTGTGGGACAATGTGGGGCCAAAGATTAAAAAGTAATTGACTGCTGGATTAGATCAAGCAAAAGAAACATCAAATGGGGGTTTGAATTGACCAAGTTGACATAAAATCTGCAGATCAGTGGAAAAATGCCATTCTGTAAGATAGTTTCACCATGAGAACAGATGAAGATGCTCATATTTCTAACTTAGGTGTGTTGCAAAAATGATATTCTGACACTTTCATTTCAACATAGTGTTTGTTTAATTCAGATGATCTTGCTGGTGGTGAAAGAGTGAGTTGTAAAGTGAAATCCAGTTGTATCAAAAGGCAAATTTTAGCTACCCATGCCGAAACTGCTCACAAAATAAAGACAGATCTCCCATTTTTCCATTTCACAAAGTCACAAATGATCTTGTATTTTACCTGTTTAGCCCTACGTTCTGCTTTAAGTTCTGCTTTGCTTTTCTGTGGAACATCCTGTCCCTCCTCTTTTGCAGTGTCATCTTTTAAGGTTCCTTGATTTGGACCATCTTGTTTTTTCACTACTTCCTCTTTGGGAGGCTTTTTTGAACCTCCATCTCCACCTGACTTTTTGTTTTTTGATTTGTTCTTTTTCTTAGAGCCTTCAGGAGCTTGACCTTTAGCTTCAGCTCTTGATTCAGGGGCACCATCTACTGCATCCGCCATTTCTGGAAACAGGACAAAATAAAACTCATTGATCATATGATTAAGCCTAGGCGTGGTTATGGAATACAGATTTTTAGACTTGATAGAGTGGATGCCATAGAGCATTCCCTCAGATTCACATACTGAAGAGGACGTGCATCATCAGTGTGCATCCACAAATGTACAACAAAGTTATATTTGCTATTCATGTTAAATTTGATTTGTTAGTACATAATATCCAACCATACCAACTGTGTACATCTAAAGATCTTTTGGAAAAACTTTCTTTTTAAATTCAAACTTAGAGATGACATTTAACCTTACATCTCTTCACTTACAGATTTTTGTTGAAATATGGGTCATACAGCATTGAACATTTTGAATCTAGAACATAATGTTTTGTTTTCCCAATAAAACCAATTCATGATAGACAGGTCTTAGTTTCCAAGACTTTAAGATGATTTGTCTAATAACGAAAAACACTAAAAACTGCAGCACCAAAACACCGCACTGGTTAGCAAACAGTTATTAACCCTATTTAACAAACTTACTCCTCCATTCCTCAAATTAATGAAAACAAATTAATAATGATACTACATTAGCTGCTCACCAATGTGTCTAGCCTGTCCACTGCTGCCAATCATGATTTTATATAACTCGGTAGAACAAAATCATGGCAGTATAAATAGATGTTTTCCCTCAACTACATGTAACAGTTATCAACATTCCAAATTTCTCATGCCATTTGTGAAATAATACATATATTTATATCATACAGTAGTCTTAAAAAATCAATTATGCAAACATTTGAGTGATTTTTTCACGGTAGATCGATAGGGAATGAAACAATCAATGACTTATGAACTTGAAGTTCTTGTTACTATAGCTCATGGGACAACCCCCACCCCATCCCACCACCCAAAACCACTGATGAAGTTATTATTTTTTATACGGCTCATACCGTTATCATTAATTTTGTAACTTACAGTAAAGAATTTTCTGTTGCTGCCCATATTAATAGTAAAAATGGTGGGGGAAAATTCTGTAATTGTAATAGACCATGACTGCGCACTTGTGCTACTGATGTATTGGCGATAACATATTACTTCAATATATTATATTTCCTCATCGTAAAAGTTTAGGGGGAATACAGGTGCAAGTTTTACTGATATATACAGTCGAACCCCATTGTCTCGGACTCGGTTGAGACGAATTCTCGGATGTGTCGAACTGACATCTCGGTCCCTGCCGATTTCCTTATTTTTATCATTATTTTTACCCTGATGTGTTGAACTAGATGTGTCGAATTCCCGGTTGTGTCGAACTCATTTTAGGGTCCCCAAAGGCTCTAACAAGTACAAATTTACCCTTTTGTCTCGAACTGTCAAAGCTGGTTGTTGCAACTGAAAACTTCAGTCGCGCAATCGGAAGTCATCCTCATAAACGTGCTACTTAAAGATCAAAAGTAACGATTAACGGACTCAACAATCAAGTGACATGTTTAACTACGCATCTATACACACATTGTCAGCACACTTACCAACTGAATTGTACTCAAACAATTAACCATAATTAAGTTGTTACCAGTGACACGTTGATCACGGACCGACAGGATATCTTTAAACAAACAATGGCGCATGTTGTTGTCATGTGACAGTCTATGTTAGCGGTCATGTGATTTCCTTGAAAATACAAAATGAGAAGTGAGGAAAACGGAGATGGATTATCTAAATTGATGTTTTGTTTTTGGTTTAGTATTTAAGGTGTAGGATCAATTTTTTTAACCAGTACGGTTAGTAACATGGCAGGACAATTCAGCGAAGGACCCGTTCAGCCCGAGGGGATAACTGGATCGCATGTTACACCTAAAAAGCGAAAATTATCTGTTAGGACAATAGAGACAAAATACGAGGCTGTCATAGATAAATTCCCCACATGTACACGTATGTACATTCCGATTCCGTTTGTATGAACTATACAACTTTTCATATTGACTGAAAATGAATTAGTGCTGTCAACTCAATGGGATCGCTTGTGAGTTTGTTAAATTATTCTTGTTCTTATCTTGTTGTATGCATATTTATTTGCCATGACGAATAAAGTGATTGAATTGATTTACATTTGTATATGTTGTAATTTAAAGATCAATACTGCCGTAAACATTTATTGCAAAGATATATTGTTCATATGTGCATCCTACTGCAAAATAACGATGTGTTAAGCAACGTGGTCGTGTTGGTTCTTGGTCTTTTCAATGCTGACGGATGTGTCGAACACTCGGATAAGTCGAACTTTCCCCTTTGACCCAACGAGTTCGACACAACGGGGTTTGACTGTATATATGTTGCTCATGATAATTAAATACCCTTAACCTGGACTTATGAATCATTAGGAGTTAAGGGCAGACAGGAGTTTTACTGTTTCACTAAGTAAATATATTGTTCCAACATATGAAAAGGTTTAAAATTTCGGTTACAGTACACATGAACTGGAATATCGAGGATACTTAGATATAGAAATTGGGCCTCCTATGTTGGTACGTGCAGGACTTGGGTTATTGCAAAACGAACGAAATGCATGTCATATCATGATATCTTATACAAACCGTATAATTACAAATCTATCCCATGTTTCTAATACCTTGGATAAGAGCTGTTTCACACTTAAGATGAAATCGGCCAATTAGTACCAGCTGTTTGATGGTGATCGAAAACTGGACTAGCGTAATGACACAACAGCATGTTGTCATGTTTTAACTTACCGTGTAGAGTGACCTCCAGACACTCAGCTCGAAAAAGGAAGAAATCTGAAACACTGTTGATCGCCTGGAATGTACTGCGACTGAGCGGACGACTAATTACTTATTTGAAGTTGTTTACCTTGAAAACCTGAGTTTGCATCAGACAGGAAGTGGAGTAATAATCCGGAGGAACCGAACAACAGTGAACAGCTTGTGAACTGGATATTGATAATCGGACGAATTCCATTTGCTGAATTACGTTTCATTATTTGTCGGTTGTCGATTAACTGACAATTTTAACCAGTTTAATTTGTAATTTTTTTGATGTAAGAACATCTACACACAACTTAAAAAACCACCATGGGATTAATGCATACGTAAATATATTTCGTAAATGAGTGTTCGGGCCCTGCGCCAGGGTCACCACATTAATTCCCTTACCTCCTTGCCCTCCCTGCAATGCTAAAGCCCTAATAAATGTAATTGGGTTTATTTGTTGCTATGAAAATTATGTATGCAGGACTACTGAAAGCGTTTAGTCTAACGCCTGGAAGCAGTTGTAGATTATCCATGCTGGAATGGGGGATAGTTGGAGTAGGATCAACAAAGATCATTATGAAGGTTAATCTAGGATTCGATCCCACTATCAGGGCATCCTGACAGCAGATGACACCATACTGCATTAAAATGCAGTTATAACATAATGATGTCTTCTTCTAGCCATACCACGTCCTAAAACATATATGCTACATCTTTTGAAAAACATATATCTCTAAACAAAAGCAGTAAGCATTAGCAGCCACTCGACTTTTCCTCCAAATTCATACAAATTAAAACACAATGATTACTTCGAGAGGCATATCCGTGTACATCCGTGTAGGATATCTCATGATTTTTAATACCCGTGAAGATGCCGGGTACACGAGGTCTTCAGCAACCTATGCTTGCCATAAAAGATGACTGCGCGTGTTGCAAGTGGCGACTTAGGGCATCGGGTGGTCAGGCTCGCTGACTTGGTTGACACATGTCATCGGTTCGCAACTGCGCAGATCGATATGCTCCTGCTATTGATCACTTAACTGTCTGGTCCGGACTCGATTATTTACAGTCCGCCGCCATATAGCTGGAATATTGCTGAACTAAATTCACTCTCTCAAGAGATAACCTAGCTATAGGGGTAGAACAATACTGACACCGGGTGTGTGTATGTATCGTCCTACTACAGCTGCACTACTCACGGCATTACAAGACCACTCAACAGCCTTATGCTGCTAGAGACAATCTATCCTATGGCTAAATCGACTGATGCCTAACGTTTTCAGAAGTATATATGTTCTAAATGTATAAGCGAAGTACTTGTAAATCAGGTATGTACCAAACCAGAAGTAAAGGGTTTATGTATTGGGCATGTTTCACCTATGAGAATCTTTAACTTTGAGTAACGTTAAAGGATAAGCGACCTATTCTCAGAGCTAATACCCGCCCCCATCCCCACCCCCTTCTCGTTTCTTTTATGTCCTCACTCTCATCTTTTCGTCAATTCTTTCTTTTCCTTTAGTCTCCACTTTCTCTTCTTTTCATCTCCTCCTTTCGTCTCTCTTTCTGATCCCCTCTGTTTTCTCTCCTTTTGTTTCCTCCAAACGACTCCACAACCTCTTTTTTCGTTGTCTCCTCTCCGTCTGCTCTTTCTCCTCCGTTTGTTTCCTCCATTCTATCATCTCCGTCTCCTCATTTTTCCTTTCCTCTCCTCTTCTTCATCCGTCTCCTCCTCCTTTTGTCTTCCCATTTCTTCTCCTTCTCCCACTGTCTCCTAGTTGCCTCCTTTTCTAAAGTCCTCCTCCTCATACAAACTAGAAACACAACTACTACTATAAACTGTGAAATCGTGGCGTTCCTTACTTCCATACTGCCAGTCTCAGTGACGCGATCGTCTTTGTAGGCACGTAACCATGCATCGGTTCATCCTGACTGGATCCGGATGCTCTTCTGTAATTTATGCACGTCATCGTATCCCAGATATAAATATCGATGCTCATGGCGTCGGTCACTGGATTGCCTTGTCTAGATTAGATTATTTACCGACCGTCCTCAAAATCCTTGAAAAATGCGGCTTATATCAACAAATAGTTGTAAAATAACAATTCAGTACGGATTACATGTTGACCCTCATAATTTTTACTAGACTAACTGCTGGTCTCTGAAATGAACATATTTTACTGAAAAAACGTTCATAGTGAAAAAAAAAATAATATAATGAAATGGAGCCCTGAGACTTTCTTCATTTTCAGAAACTAAGGAAATCTAGACTTGCTACATTTTCTAGACTTGCGTGGGCTTCTTGGATATATATACTTCAGGGTCTGTACGACAGACTAAATTTTTACCACCTCTATATTTTAAAATAAAATGTAACAGAGCGTTAATTCTGCCAGCCTGGTAAATCAAGTCTTGCTGGTTAACATTCATGGCACATCGTTTTCATGCGAGCAGTCCCGTAAACCGAAAGTAGGTATTTATGCCTACTTTCACTTCAACAACTATATTAAGCCACTATGTGCATGAGCCGTAGGGGAAATATATCTGTTCATTAATTTCTTTGTGGTTCCTCATTCCACTCGTCCAACCAATACTATTTGTTACTCCACAACATTATATCTGTGATAATGTTTGACATATCAATCACAAACTACATAAGGACTTCGAAGTGAATTAACATTTGATAAGAACACTGGAACACCCGTACGCAGTAAGTGTATTCCCTCTGTGATATATAAGTCACTAAAGAAGTATACAGGTCAGTACGGCATGATGGTATGGGGAAGTGTTTCCCGGCGTCGAAATGCCTGCACAGATCGTTACTGCGATTGCCATGCCTCTACCTATAGTAGATCCTCACAAACAAACATGTGTTACGTATGACTCGTAAATACGAAATGTGAGTGCCCCATATACATCTAAGCCGTACTTCTTTTGAAAGTCTTCACCAAACATATTTTGTCTTTATGACAATGGTGTTTCAACGCATACACAGACGCGTGCACTATTACCCTGCAAAACTCTTTCAAATATAACTATACCAGTGCAGTTTCCATCATCTCAGATTGATGCTAAAATCAGAGTGTTTGTGAAATTCCAAAATATACAGCGAACAAAATGTTAACCGCCATCCTATTTCAAAAGTAAGATGTGGTGCTGTGGAATTTTTAGGTTAAAGTGTTTGGGAATACCAGTCCATATTTAGAGAAGGGTCACCTAGTTACTGATTTAAGGACATCACAATTGTACTTTCAGTTAAAAGAAATATGGTTAAAGATAAGATGGTACTGTTTTTTCAAATAAAATTATAGTTCTTCCTATCTGCTTACACAATTCTATGAAACTAAGGTTTCGCTCGTCCAAAATGACAATCACGTCAGATAATGACAATGACAGTTATATAAGAACCATTTCTAATTTTACTTTTCAAAAGAAGATAACATGTTGTCTGTTTTTCTCTCCTTTTGTTTCCTCCATTCGACTCATCTCCACAACCTCATTCACCTTTTGTCTCCCCTCTGTCTGTTCTTCCTCCACTCTATCATCTCCGTCTCTTCATTCTTCTTTCGTCTCCCCTTCCTCCCCCGTCTCCTCCTTTTGTGTTTCCATTTCAACTCTTTCTCCTCCCTCTCTAGTGAGTGAGTGAGTGAGTTTGGTTTTACGCCGCTTTTAGCGGGCCTCACACATTGTACCCATGTGGGGAATCGAACCCGAGTCTTCGGCGTGTCGAGCGAACGCTTTAACCACTAGGCTACCCCACCGCCCCCTCCCTCTCTAAGGTCCTCCTCCTCATACAAACTAGAAACACAACCACTACTAAACTGTGATATCGTGGCGTTCCTTACTTCCATACTGTCAGTCATAGTGACGCCATCATCTTTGTGTTCATGTAACCATCAGTTCAACCTGACCGGATCCGGATGTTCTTCTGTAACCTGTGCACGTCAACGTATCCCAGATGCTCATGACGTCAGTAAGTTGATTTCCTGGTCTAGATTCGATTATATACCAATCGTCCTCAAATTCCCGGGAAAATGCTGAGTGCAGCTTATATCAACAAATAAACATACAGTACAATTCATTACGGTTCACATGTTGCCCTCATAATTTCTACCACCCATTCATTTCAAAATAAAATATAACAAAGCTTCAGTTCACACAGACTGGTAAATCAATCGTTGTCAGTAACAATCTTGGTACATCTGATTCCTGCGGACAGCAAGATAAACAGGTATTTATTCCTACTTTCACATCAGCTACTTTATTTAGCCTCTATGTGCATGAGCGGTAGGGGATATATATTTGATTAATTTCTGTATACTTCCGCATTATCGTTCAACCATGACTACTTATCAGTCCACAAATATATATGGACATATTTAACACAGCTATCACAAACTACAAAAGGGCTTAGAAATTAATTGATATTCGATAAGTAGACCAGAACACATGTACGCACTAACTATGTCCCGTCACTGCTACATACGTGAACATCAATATATAACTTTCAGTACGGCACAATGGCATGGGGATCCGAGACGGAGCCATTTTAGGCGATTGGCAACTTGTCCCGAACTACCTTTGAGTCAGGTCACACGATAAAATGGGTGTTTTAACACGTGAATGCCCCATATACATTCAGTCCGTATTGATTTCGAAGGCCTACACGAACAGCTGGTTGACTGCCGGACAACCTTGGTTCAACATTCATATAGAGACCCGCTTTACCCTGTGCACACTTACACATTTCTTACCGGTAAAATTCCTTGATGACAAAATGAAGTTAAAAGAGAAAGCCTGAATTCGACAATTCGGTACGTCGAAGCCACGACAATGAGAGAGTTAGCTAGCACAGATATGAGAGCGAGTGAGTGAGTTTAGTTTCTTGCTGCTTTTAGCAATATTCCAGCAATATCACGGCGGGGGACACCACGCATTGTACCCATGTTTAGACTCGAACCCTGGTCTTCGGCATGACGATCGAATGCCCTAACCACTACCCCACTATAGAAATGAGAAGAATCATGGGATAGCAACAGAACATTACGTGTGAATAAGACTTTTCCCCGAACTCGACGTATTTACATTTGAAAATCGAAATTAAAGAAATATCATAAAGAATAATCAGGATTCTTTGTATGGAAACAACCCAACTAACACGAAAATGCAGCCTTTTGTCCTGAAGGTCTGTTAAATGACCATTGGAACTCCCCTGAAAATGAAATGTGCACCACCACCATCTCAGTAGTGTGCACAACCCCTATCCCCCACGCCCACCCCCTTTCTGGAAAAGCTATATCCGCCCTATATATAAGAAAACATCCCCCAAACACGTTGTGGAACGTTCCGGACATATATAAAACTCCTTTTTTTCACGTGAATTGTGGTCGTTTGGGTATAATGTTTTAAAATTGTTTTGTGAAATGGTTGGCGAATGTTTTCACAAAATGTTTTATTTAATTTGTATGGTTCTATGAACGTTTTTGTCATTCTTTAATCTGAACATTTGATAATGAAAATTTCAACGGATTTTCAAAATATTCCATAACACATCCGTAACTGTATGTAACGAATGACACAAGAGAAAGTTGTGACTTAAAAATGAACGCTCTCTTGTCACCTGACCGATTGGATCAGAGGGTTACAGCGCTAATTTTAACATGATATACAAGGCTGCGTGTTATCTTCATGTAAATGTTTAAAAAGTCAAATAATGGCATTAGGCACGTATCAAAAGTGTTTGTAGGTCTTCGATAGTATTGCTACTAACTTGGGAAGTATAATGAAGCCCCAGGTCTTGACCTCCTTTGAGGTTTGTCAGCAAAATCACGTTCGTGTAAAACCAGTCAGTGTACGTCAAATCTTGACGTCAGTCACTGGGTTGTCTTGTCTAGAATCGATTATTTACACACCACTCTCAAACACCTGGCAAAAGAAATATTCTGAGTGCAGCAACAACAACCAAAACACTAGTTCAATTCTGCTTACATTTTGAATCCCATGTGTCGCATGACCAACCCTAAAGTTTTAAATAACATGAAACGAAGCGCTAATTCTTTCAGTCTGGTAAATCCGTCCTTGCATGGCACACCTCTTTCCTGCCATCAACACCACAAACAGAAAGTAGGTATTTGTTCCTACTTTCACTTCATCAACTGTATTTAGTCACTTTGTGCATGAGTGGCAGGGAAATTGGATTTAGTGAATTTCTACACACATGTCATTTATCATTAAACCAATCTTTATTATTCCACAAAAGTTTACATGTGATCATATTTGACATGTCAGTCACAAACTACATAAGGACTTAGAAGTGAAGTAACATTTGATAAGAACACTGGAACACCTGTACGCAGTAAGTATGTTCCCTCTGTGATATATAAGTCACTAAAGAAGTACACAGGACAGTACGGCATGATGGTATGGGGAAGTGTTTCCCGGCGTCGAAATGCCTTCACAAATCGTTACAACGCTGTACACCCACAACATAGAATTGGTACATATCTAAATCTATGTTAAGTTGTAATATGAGACGTGAATGCCCCATATACATCTAAGCCGTACTGTTTTGAAAGTCATCACCAACTGTCTTTTGCCTATCTAACAATGGTGTTCAACGCCCACACAGAAACGTGCACTATTACCCTGCAAAACGTTTACAAAAAACTCATCAGTGCAATTTCCATCATCTCAAATTGATGCTAAAATCAGAATGTCCCTACAGTTCCCATAAATACTGAGAATGTGATGTGATGCTGTAGAAATAATAGGAATAATAGGCTAAAATAAAAGGAAAGTCCAATCAATATTTAGAGAAGGGTCGTCCAGTAACTGAATTAGGGATATCATAAGTGCATTTTAAATCAAAAGAAATATTGTTAAATATAAGATGGAACTTTGTCAAATAACTATCCCTATCCTGCTTATTCAACTCTATTAAACTTAGGTTTCACTTGTCCAAAATGACAATTACGTGACCATATCAGAGTCGTTCCTGATTTTCACTTTTAAAAAGAAGGTATTATGGAAAACAAAAGAAAAACAAAATGCTTGTTTTCCAAAAGCGCACACATCCTGTTTGAAGTAAAAGATAATTTCAATAATGGTTTTGTTTCTAAACTGAAAAAGACTCAACCACATTTTGATAATTGTTGTTTTTTCTAACAGAATTTCGATCAGACAACCTATATTGGCTAAGTATACTGGGTGGCGCCTAAACTTTTTCTCCTCGGTATAATATAAATGTGCGCCTTCATGAATCACCTCAGATAGCATCGGTACGAAGCGTCCAAGACAGACAGACATGCGTACAAACAAGCCAATACGTTGAACCAGATCGTTCATCATAGCAGCTACTGATCCAGAAATACCTGCGACATACGTGTCGACCAAGGCAGGAAACAATGCAGCTCAGATCAATGAGTGCACGAATCTCCCACGAAGCTCTGTGAGACTCCTCACATGCAGCTGAAACACGATCATTCACACGAACATCTGCGAAATGTAGGTAAACATCAGAACATACGATGACTCTTCAACTTTGTTTTTTGTTATGGTTTTGTGTAAAAAAACCCCGTGTTTAGAAATCAGTTAGTTTCTCTATTTCTTTATAGGCATTTCCAGTACACGCCACAAGACTATAGCATTGTGACCTACTATTAACATGAAAACATACAGACAAAAAACAACAACAAAAAACAAAACAAAACAAAAAAAAACAACAGAAAAAAACAACCATACAGACAACATGTATTCTTTGAAACCAGGTAAATCAATAAAAAGCGTCAATTGCTTGGAGACCTGAGAGCTTTAGTCAGTGTTCATTTTTATTTTTCCTTTTTTTTAATTACAGAGGTTATTCACAAAAACATACAGCATAACCTCTTCTCCCAATTGCCCCAAAGTAAAACATAGACACTATTCAGAGATGTAACCCATAGAGGTAGATCTATGTGGACACTACTGACACTGGGGGTGTGTATTGAACGCCCTGCTACAACTATACATGTACATATGTACTACAAACAAGAATTACAGGATCAATCGACTGCCTTATGTTGCTATAGTTACATTATTCGTTTTTTGGAATCTTTTAATGTTCTGTGAGTAACGTAAAAGGGTTAAATACCTAATTTCAGGCCTAACCCTCGTTTGTCTCCTATTTCTCACATTTCGTCTCCCCTTTAAGCCTCCTCTTCCTCCTCCTCTCGTTTCATCTCCGTTTCGCCTTCACATTTTTTCGTCTCCTCGTCTTCCCCCATCACCTCCTCTTCCTCCTCCTGATTTCACCTTCCCCCTCTTTTCTCAAGCATATATTTACTTCTGAAAGTATTTGGTGGTAACGCTATACGGGGACAGATACACCTGAGGCCCTGGACCTTGACTGCCTTCGAAGCTTCGCAACAATATCGGTTAATGTACGTCAAATTTAAACACATGATTTACAGATATAACCTATGGAGGTAGCTCTATAAGTGGACATTACTGACACAGGGGTGTGAATTTAGCGACCAACATCAACTATCCTACTAACAACAATTAAAATATCATTCGACTGACTTATGTTGCTATAGTTAATCTGTCACTACATGACTGAATCAGCTGATCCTTAATGATACTGGTTCTGTCCTGGTATGCACGAACAATTAACAGATTAAGGAATTGACATGATTCAACTCTGAGAATCTTTATTTGTTCTGTGAGAAACGTAAAAGGGTAGACGATCTCATTTCATCCACCTCCTTAAGTCGATTCCCCTCTCTACTCCTTTCGTCTCCTCTTTTTACCTCCACTTTCTCCTCCTTTCGTCCCTTCTTCCCACTCCTTTCGTTCCTTTCCTATCCTCCTCCTTCCTGCTTATTTCCTCCCCCTATCTTTCTCCCCTCCCCTCAGTCACCTCGTGATGCATACTTTAATCACGACCTCTTCTAAACGGTGTAGTCATGGCGATCCTTAACTCTAAAACCCTCAGCCTCAGTGACGCGATCGTCTTTGATGAAGGCACCCTACGCATGCTATCATGTATCAAACTCGGTCACTGGATTGTTTTGTCTAGGTTCGAAGAATGTGGCGTCAAACAACAAATAAACACAAAACACCAGTTCAATGCCTACAATGTAATGCACATGATTTTCATGACCCGTGAAGATCAGGGGTAGAACAGGTCTTCAGCAACCCATGCTTGCCACGAAAGGTCACAATGCTTGTGGTAAGAGGGTGGTCAGGCTCACTGACTTTGCTGACGCATGTCATCGGTTCCCAGTTGTACAGATCGATGCCGATGCTCTTGATCACTGGAATGTTTGGCCCAGACTCGATTATTTACAGACCACCACCATAT
This sequence comes from Haliotis asinina, assembly GCF_037392515.1. Taxonomy (NCBI): domain Eukaryota; kingdom Metazoa; phylum Mollusca; class Gastropoda; order Lepetellida; family Haliotidae; genus Haliotis; species Haliotis asinina. Next base: position 36,570,554 of record NC_090282.1, read on the forward strand.
AGCAGGAATATTGCTGATTGCGGCGTAAAACTAAACTCACTCACTCACTCCTGCCGTTAGAGGAAAAGAAATGTATTCACCGTAAGAAGTTCTTCACAAGAGTCACACCGTTTCACACGAACAGGTTTTTAAACCCAAAGAAAATGATACAACGTCAATTTCTATCGGTTATGTGTCCGTGTGGATCTGAGTGTTATTGTGAAAGTTATACTAAATCATCACTAGGGAGTGCTGACATATGCACCATATCTGTAAAAGAACTGACGATCAGCTGTTTACAGACCGCCACCATACAGCTGGAATATTGCTGAGTGTGATAAAACTAAACCCAGTCACTCACACACCATGATTTTTACTGTCCCTAAAGTTTAAAATAACATGAAAGGAAGTGTTAATTTCCCCAGTCAAGCCTTGCTGGTTACATGCATGGCATATCTCATTCGCAACGTAAACCGAAAGTAGATATTTGTTCTTACTTTCACTTCAGCAGCTGTATTAAGCTGCTATGTATATGCATGAGCGGCTGGGGTAATATATCTGGTTAATTTCTCTATGCTTCCACATTACCGTTCAACCAATAATATTTGTCATTCCACAAAAGTAAATATATATTCATATTTAACATAGCAGTCAAAATTTATAAACGGACTTCGAAGTTAATTAATATTCGATAAGGACACTGGAACACCTGTACGCAGTAAGTATGTTCCATCAGTGATATACCAGTCACCTGAGAACTGAATGTAGTAGTGCGGCGTGATGATATGGGGAAAAATATTCAGAGGTTACAAAAGTGGCACAATTATACATACAAGGGTTATATACATGTACTTCGTTGACAACTATTACTGCTGTGTATCGCAACGTTGAATATGAGAATACTTTGCGTTGTGTATACCCATATACATCTAAGCCGTGCTTTTGTCAAAGTTTCCACCTTATGCTTTTATGTCTGTTTGACACTAAAGAACTGTTGAAAACAAACTGCAAAAAAATCTACAACTTACGTAATGAATATGTGATAGTTTGTTAAACTAAGTTAGGCCTCACTGCAGTCTCAGTAGAGGGCACGCACAGAGAGGACTTTACTGAGGAGAGATTAGTGCAGAAATGAAAAATGCTTTCCACAGCGACTTACTATGAACATGCCATGACTTTATGCAAAATAGTGTGTGGTGCTAATGTATCACAAAGGACATTTTTAAAATCGAACTTAGCTGCATTATAAATGATAACTGGCGTAAAAGGTAATACCTTAGATACTGAAACCATTAAGGATGTAGATACCATGGAGACTCACAGTCACTTTAAAAAGAAACAGGTACGACGGACCGTCTGACCGTGTCAGAACGTGTGTTTGGGTCGGGCTTGTGAATGGAGATATCAGCCAAGATTAGATAATCCTTTAGGGGAAATAAATAAGGTACAGGGCATGGCCTAACAATTTACAAAGAATATCCAGCCATGTTGATCATCGTGTGGTCACACCACCTATTTATTGTGAGACATTCAATACCATGGGTGATTTTAACTTTTCTATGGGTATCATACTCTCAACATTTTATTATGAAATATTATTGTGAAGTAAAAGACACATTAGATGTTAATCAACAGATGAGACATAGTCAACACACATGAGAAAGCATAAAATATCTTTGAGTTGACCCCTTGTGACCAAAGTCAGCACATGCGTTTCATGTCACATGAGTCGACGGTCCGTCGTGAGCGTCGTGCATGGGTGAGCGACCTGGGCGCCATCTGTAGTCTCATCTTTCTTTCAGCAAGTATTTATATATTTTTCTATGTTTTGCCTGATTTTACGAATAACCATGCTATTCTGGATATCCTCTGGATATATCAGGATATCCTATTACGCATCTCACTGAACGCCCAGTTAGACTGATATGTCATAATTCAACATATGCCTTTTAGCAATTGTGTGAATTTTAGGGATACAGAGTAACAACCTATGAACAGTTCATAACTTTATTTCTTTTCATCGGTACATGTTTTGCAATAGGGTCCAGACTCGAGTATTTACAGACGGCCACCTTACAGCTGGAATATTGCTGAGTGGGGCGTAAAACTAAACTCACTCACTCACTGTTTTACAATAGGTTCATAGTTCATAGCTCAATACACATAGTATCTAACCTAAGTGGATATTACAATTCAGGAACCTATAGTCATGGTTTTTACAGGAGATGTCCAACTCCTAAACAGTAGCGTGCATTATCATCCTGCAAAGCGCTGACAGATTTCACACCAGTACAATTTCCATATCTCAAAATGATGTTAAAGCAGAATACCTGTAGTGCGAGAGTCAACATAGAAATGAGACGCCACAAGAGAAAGAAGCAGATTAGAGAGTGAGATTACACCAGTCGTACACCAGCCAGTCGTGAGTGTGTATTTGGGATACATACCCTTACATACCCCGTTTAAAAGCATTAACAAAACATTATAAAGAACCTCATGCCATTTTTGACCCACAATCTGGTACTTTTCATCAAAACTTCATAGTTGCTGGATCCCGCCCTTTTCGAGCAGCTTTTGCTTTCATGTACACCTGTATGTCCCAGAGCTGTGAATACTTTCTGATCTATATATGTACTTCAACACCCGACACACGATACAGGTATACGTGTCATACAAGCCATTATTCGAATGAATAGCTGCACTGGGAGTGGTGCAAGTATAGCTCTTGAACTTCCTGGTCGAAATCTGCATATGCGTTGATGCAGTCTCTGGGTCTGGATGCTTATGAATAACGCAGGTAAGTGCATGGATGTTTGTGAAAACCTCGGGTCCTCCATTGTTAATGTTTTAGGATAGAAGACGGGCACACGTCTATGAATGGCACACTATTGCGTCTATACTCCATGAAACCAGGACGATATGTCCCACTTTCCGTGGGTAACCCGGGTAGATTTTTAATATATATTTGAATTTTCTAAACTTATTTATGTGCTACTGTTCTATGCCGAACTTGACCTTTTTTCTATACTGGACAAGGGCATTTTATCGCGACGAGCACACCCATTTACCTTTTGCCTTTTTTTCTTGGGGTACGATGGCAACAAACAATCCTGTGACACTATATTGGTAGCATATAGTTTGATATTTTGTCAGGTACTCCACCCAGATACACATCAATTCTAGTTAAGTAATCTCTCTGGCTGAGAGTGGCTGGATGGATAATCCTGTTCAACGTTCACTCATGTGGTTCTTAACGTTCTGGGTGTTACGTCTTCATGCAGCTTTGGCTGTACCCTCCCCAGAGAGCTGAGAATGGCGATCGGATGCAAACGACTATCCACTGACAGTGGCAGTATCTTCCCGCATTGAGCTCACATTAGTGTGTGGATATGGCGTATTTCGCACAGGCACATTTTCATTATTATTACTTCGGCATATTCGTCCCAGAGAGGGCACAGTAGTAGTAGTCTAAAGCGTCAGCTGGAACAGCTGTAGACCCAGTTTCGATTCCCACATGGGTACAATTTGCGACGCGCATATATTGTGTCGCCCGCCGATATTGTAGAAATATTGCTAAGAGCGGCGTAATACGATAATCACTTACTCACTCACTCATCCCAGTGGTCACGTGTTAGATACAACATGTTATGATGCCCTGGGATATGCAATACTACATTTTGAGTGGATACTAAACAATACTTCAGCCAAGTAATGATTCCTCTGGTTTGGACAAACACAACAACTGTTATTACATATAATAAATTTCCATACAACTGTCGCACCCCAAAGAACATTTTTAATGAAAGAAAATAAATTACACCCCGAATGGTCAGTTTCCTTGTTTCCTATGAATACGAGCACGCCATTGTCCGTCTGTCCTGTGGAATGGGTCGATGTCATTGTTACTCTTCATATCGATCAGATAGAAATCAAGTCCTTCCATGTGATAAATCACAATCCCACAGCCCCCGATCACATAGTGAAGATACACCTGTGTTCATTCATTCGTTGTCATCTGGGGTGGTGAGGGTAGCCTGATGGTTAAAGCGCTGACACGTCTCGCCGAAGGCCAGGGTTCGATTCCCAACATTGGTACTGTGAGCAAAATCCATTTCTGGTGTTCCGAGCTTTGATATTATTGAAATATTGCTAAACTAAACTCATTCACTGACTCGTTGTCATCTCCTTATGCTTCCAGTTCACCATGACAACGCAGGGTAAAGGTACGATACAGGACAGCACTGAAGAATACCACTCTCAGATAGCGGTGCTTATGTCCCCTGCCATTGCCGTGATGGGGATGATGATGCTGGTCGGTTTCTTTGGCAACATCCTGGTGATCTATATCTATGCTGTCAGACTGAAGAGAAGCACCACGCACCTGTTCATCACCGCCTTGGCTGTTGCTGACACCGTTGTGTGCATTGTGTGTATTCCAGTAGAAATTGTAGTAGTGCGTTATCTGTACTCCTTCGATATCCCATGGCTCTGCAGGGTATTCCGGACGATTGTCCTAGCATGTGTGATCACTTCCATATCTGTGCTTATATCCATCGCCGTTCACAGATACAAAAGGGTATGCACTCCTTTCAAGTCTCAGATTTCTCTCAAAAGAGCGAAAATCGCAGTTGGTGTTGGTTGTCTTGTTGCAATAACTCTTGCGTCACCTTCAATGGTCATTTTAGGAAGGAAGACAGTCAACAGAACTGTGATCGGCTACGCATGCGCTACAGATGACAGTATGGTCAATACCCCATTCCCAGGACTCTTCAACGGGATGCAACTTCTTATTGCCGTTATCTCCATATCAACTATTACTACCCTTTATGCGCTGATTCTGAAGAGAATCCGTGCACAGAAAAGGTATAGGGAAGGGATGAATCCAAACAGTATCTCTCGCAAGGCGTGTTCAACACAGTCAGATGAAGCGTCATCTGTGACCGACACAGTGATTACGTCAACACGCGAAAGCACATTGACATCAGCACAGAGTGACATAACGACTAGTGATGACATGGCGACGTCATCGCGCGACAACGCTGTAACATCAACACCTCAAAAGTTACCGTCGGGTGATGATACGATCACCTCGACCGACGATACGACGACATCGCCAATGAACAAAAACAGAAGAAAGGTTGCGAAAGTAGACAGCGGACTCAAGAACGGGACACACAAGACCACGTTTATGATGTTCATCATCACGGCTGTTTTCATTCTCAGCTTTGTTCCTCATCTCGCTCTGATGGCGACACGAGCCGTCCAGAAACACACGTACGATCACCTAGAGGGGGTGCCACTGGCTCTGTATAACCTTTTCTTCAGAACTTTTTTCATCAACTCTGTGTCCAATCCAATCATATACGGGTTCATGAGTGACAAATTCCGAACACAGGCAAAGCTTGTGTTCAGGCGGATGTGTTGTAAGAAGTAATGCAAAACTGAGACAGGAAATAGTGGTTGATTTTCGGAGAAAGAAGGAACCATTACATACTCTTATTTTTGATAATGCAGATTGAAGCTGAAAGGGTGGACCTTTACTAACATATCGGTATTATTTTAGATTCATAACATTCGTTTCCAAAACACATCGTTCATTTATTCAAGAAAGGTTAACAGCGACTTTATTTACTTCGCTGTTTAAAAAACTTTCCTACTGACAAAACCATAATGACCGTTTTTTATCACACCTTTATACAAAGTGTGGAGACCTACCGTTATTTTATGTTGGTGTAGGGGTCTGCTCGCAACAAAAAACAAACATTTTTAAATTTGTTAATACCTCCTGTACAATTATTGCAGTGTCTTTCAAGTATACCACTTTCACTTATGAGCGCCAGATTGTCAAAAAGGCAACTAAAATCAGAACTGATAGTACCCATATTTTATCTCACCATTTTGACTCACATCCATCTGGACGCCGCTTTCGATTACCTCCACTTAAAACGAGCTCGACATTCCTTCATACCATCTAGTATTCTAGATTCTAGTTATTAGTCCAACCAATATTTTGGAATAGTCATCACGCATGCGACAACGACTAATATAGCCTCTATACTTATGTACTAATTATCATCAGCATTGAATTATTGTGTATATATGTTACAATCACATTTTGAAATCACTCGATCATTTCGTGAAATTAGGGTCAGCCATTTCGCGTCATTTTTGTATTTCAAGATATTTCAGTTATTTCATGACATTGTACTTAATAACTTAATGGGGTCGGTGGGGTGGCCTAGTGGTTAAAGCGTTCTCTTGTCACGTCGAAGACCCGAGTTCGATTCCCCACATGGGCATGTGAGGCCCATTTTCTGGTTCCTCCGCCGTGATATTGCTGGAATATTGCTAAAAAGCGGCGTAAAACTAAACTCACACACACACACACATAATAACGTAATGTAAAAAAGTCGATCACAATTTCAACATCACTCACTGTCACCAAGAGTTTGCCACATTATTATTCACACTTACACCTGTTTGTTTGACCTGTTTGTCGCATTATTATTCACACTTACACCTGTTTGTTTGACCTGTTTGTCGCATTATTATTCACACTTACACCTGTTTGTTTGACCTGTTTGTCGCATTATTATTCACACTTACACCTGTTTGTTTGACCTGTTTGTCGCATTATTATTCACACTTACACCTGTTTGTTTGACCTGTTTGTCGCATTATTATTCACACTTACACCTGTTTGTTTGACCTGTTTGTCGCATTATTATTCACACTTACACCTGTTTGTTTGACCTGTTTGTCGCATTATTATTCACACTTACACCTGTTTGTTTGACCTGTTTGTCGCATTATTATTCACACTTACACCTGTTTGTTTGACCTGTTTGTCGCATTGTTATTCACACTTACACCTGTTTGTTTGACCTGTTTGTCGCATTATTATTCACACTTACACCTGTTTGTTTGACCTGTTTGCCACATTATTATTCACACTTACACCTGTTTGTTTGACTCTTGCTGTGTCCCGAGCAGCCACGCTTCAGAAACCTCTGATCTCCATATATAAATAAAATGAAATTTCATGAAATGATTGAAGTATTGGTTGACGCGAAATGACTGACCCTCTTGGCCATTTCACGAACTGACTCAAATATTTAGTCATTTCACGAAAAGACTGATATCCCAATCTGACTGTAACATGTACACTTGTATTATCATATGAATAGTTACGAATTTTGTATTTGTTAATCACATGTTATTAATTCGTCTCATTCTTTCCTACTTTGGCAGTTACAACACAAATGATATAATGCCCGAATAATATTCTGTGTAAACGAGAAAGTTATATTCACATGTATTACTAATTCTGCATGACCAAATGTTTCTTAAGTGTTCACATGTATTACTAATTCTGCATGACCAAATGTTTCTTAAGTGTTCACATGTATTACTAATTCTGCATGACCAAATGTTTCTTAAGATCATGTCACAGATATATTGAACATCAAATGAACAGTTTATATATCTGCTCCAAATGACAGGCTGCATTCAGTCATATGAGTTAAGAAGTTTGTATACAGAACATATAGGAATAAATGATCCAAGAACTTATAGAACATATACATGTATTTTTCATTGCATCCCTTTGGGAATGTTTTTCTGGAACACAAACTGGAGTATTTTACATCAACGATCTCTTTGCAACTCAACGCAGGTGTAGCAGTGACTTGGCAAGTTATCACTGTTTCGTGTCATGCCAGTGTATATTTTTTTTATTATCACTGTGACCGAAGTAACAGTAACAGCCTAAAAACAGTTGCTAACTTTATTTCTTTTCTTTGGTACATGTTTTGCAATAGGTTTATACACTGTAATTCTTAGCTCAACACACATAGTATCTAATGAAAGTGGATTTTACAATTCAGGAGCCGATATAGTCATGGCTTTCACAGGAGATGTATTGTTCAGCTAAATGACAAATCGACCAATATTTTATGAATTTGGTGTAATCACAATTTAAGGATGACATATATCTGTCTATGTTATTTGCATGTGGCGGCCGATAGTTTGCATTTACAAATGTTGAATTTGGTTGTATTTATGATCAGGTATGCAACATCATTTCGCTTTTTGTGATAGCCAAGAAGGATATGTTGCTGGTAAAATCTAGTTTTACTCCTGTTTTCTCTTTGATCCATCCTTTTAATTCCCTCCAAATATGGCTAACTTTTGTACATTCGCAAAAGCTGTGTGTCATTGATTCAGTGTCATGTTTATATATGTCACATATATTATTGTCCGTATATTACAACGTTGTTTCGTTGTGGGTAGTAAGTATGCTGTAAATGATGCTGTATTGAAACCATTGCACCTTCCTGTTTGCATGTGTCCGGAAGGGTACATAGTGTATGGGTTTCTACTCATGGTCTATCAGGGTACATCTGAGGCTGTTCTCCCATTTCCGAATGTGTTTACTGGTCTTATTGCCGAAAGGATTTGTGTGTCACAGAATATTCAACAACCTTTCTGCATTTCACATACATATTTGATGAAGTAAGGCAGATTTGGCGTTTGAAGTTTAGATTTGAGTTTAATGCGTTTCCGTTTAATGTAAGAGTCAGCTGATTTGATTATGCTGTGATATTCAGTGGGGTGTGTTTTTATATGATAGTTCTTCTGTAAAGAAGAAAGGTTGAGATAATTCCCGTCGTTGTCAACTAGGTCTTTAATGCAGTGGATACTTTTGTTAGAGTAGTGTTTATAGAAAAAGGTCCTTCCTCCTATTCTGATGTTCTTGTAGTGCCATGCGGTCTGGGAAAGGATATCATGTTCGTATATCCCACTGACCGATTACGCATCTCACCGAACCCACAGTTAGGCTGATGTGGGTTATTTCGATATATGCTTTTTGCAATTGTGTAAATTTTTGGGACACAGAGTAACAGCCTAAAACAGTTTGTTTTTTTATTTCAGACGGTACTTCAGTAGTCCAGCTCCTAAACAGTAGCGTGCATTATCATCCTGCAAAGCGCTGACAGATTTCACACCAATACAATTTCCATATCTCAAAATGATGTTAAAGCAGAATGTCTGTTGTGCGAGAGTCAACATAGAAATGAGACGCCACAAGAGAAAGAAACAGATTAGAGAGTGAGATTACACCAGTCGTACACCAGCCAGTCGTGAGTGTGTATTTGGGATACATACCCTTACATACCCGTTTGAAAGTATTAATAAAACATTTAAAAGAACCTAATGACATTTTTGACCCACAGTCTGGTACATTTTGTCAAAACTACATTGTTGCTGGACCCCGCCCTTTTCGAGCAGCTTTTGCTTTCGTGTACACCTGTATGTCCCAGAGCTGTGAATACTGTCTGATCTATATATGTACTTCAACACCCGACACACAATACAGGTATACGTGCCACACAAGCCATTATTCGAATGAATAGCTGCACTGGGAGTGGTGCAAGTATAGCTCCTGAACTTCCTGGTCGAAGTGTGCATATGCGTTGGTGCAGTCTCTGGGTCTGGATGCTTGTGAATAACGCAGGTAAGTGCATGGATGTCTGTGACAAAATCGGGTCCTCCATCGTTAATGTTTTAGGATAGAAGACGGGCACACGTCTATAAATGGCACACTATTGCGTCTATACACCATTTAACCAGATCGATATGTCCCTCTTTCCGTGGGTAACCCGGGTAGATTTTTGATATATATTTGAGTTTATTGAACTTATTTATGTGCTACTGTTCTATGCCGAACTTGACCTTTTTTTCTATACTGGATAAGGGCATTTTATCGCGACGAGCAAACACTTTTACCTTTTTACTTTATCTCAGTCGATTGGAGTACGATGGCAACAAACAATCCTGTGACACTATACTGGTAGTTAGCTGGCATATAGTTTGATATTTTTTCAGGTACTCCACCCAGATACACATCAATTCTAGTTAAGTAATCTCTCTAGCTGAGAGTGGCTGGATGGTTAATCCTGTTCAACGTTCACCCAAGTGGTTCTTATCGTTCTGGTTGTTAATCCTTCGTGCAGCTTTGGCTGTACCCTTCCCCAGGGAGCTGTGAGTGACGATTGCATGCAAACGACTATCCACTGACAGTGGTAGTATCTTCCCGCATTGAGCACACATTAGTGTGTGGATATGGCGTATTATCCACAACACGCTAAAGACCCAGGTTCGATTCACCATATGGGTACAGTGTGAGACGCCCATTTATGGCATCGCCCGCTGCGATATTATTGAAATATTGCAAAGAGCGGTGTAGTACCATACTCACTTACTCATATTAGCGGCCACTTTGTGAGATACAACATGTCAGGATGCCCTGGGATATTGGGATATGCAATACTACATTTTGAGTGGATACTTAACAATACTTGAGCCAAGTAATAATTCCCCTCGTTCGACAAACACACCAACAACTATTATTACATATCATAAACTTATATATAATCGTCGCACATTAGAGCACATTTGCTATGATAGAAAATAGATTACACATTTGAAAAGATGTGTTGACAAGAAGCAAATTGTTCCACGTGAAAAATCACAATCCCACAGCCCCCGATCACATACTGTAGATACACGTGTTCATTATATCTAAACCCTGTACATTCATTCGTTGTCATCTGGGGCGGTGAGGGTAGCCTAATAGTTAAAGCGCTGGCTCGTCTCGCCGAAGCCCAGGGTTCGATTCCCAACATTGGTACTGTGAGTAAAACCCATTTCTGGTGTTCCGAGCTTTGACATTCCTGGAATATTGCTAAACTAAACTCATTCACTAACTCGTTGTCATCTCCTTATGCTTCCAGTTCACCATGAGAACGCAGGGTAAAGGTACGATACAGGACAGCACTGAAGAATACCACTCTCAGATAGCGGTGCTTATGTCCCCTGCCATTGCCGTGATGGGGATGATGATGCTGGTCGGTTTCTTTGGCAACATCCTGGTGATCTATATCTATGCTGTCAGACTGAAGAGAAGCACCACGCACCTGTTCATCACCGCCTTGGCTGTTGCTGACACCGTTGTGTGCATTGTGTGTATTCCAGTAGAAATTGTAGTAGTGCGTTATCTGTACTCCTTCGATATCCCATGGCTCTGCAGGGTGCTCCGGACGATTGTCCTAGCATGTGTGATCACTTCCACATCTGTGCTTATATCCATCGCCGTTCACAGATACAAAAGGGTATGCACTCCTTTCAAGTCTCAGATTTCTCTCAAAAGAGCGAAAATCGCAGTTGGTGTTGGTTGTCTTGTTGCAATAACTCTTGCGTCACCTTCAATGGTCATTTTAGGAAGGAAGACAGTCAACAGAACTGTGATCGGCTACGCATGCGCTACAGATGACAGTATGGTCAAAACCCCATTCCCAGGACTCTTTAACGGGATGCAACTTCTTATTGCCGTTATCTCCATATCAACTATTACTACCCTTTATGCGCTGATTCTGAAGAGAATCCGTGCACAGAAAAGGTATAGGGAAGGGATGAATCCAAACAGTATCCCTCGCAAGACGTGTTCAACACAGTCAGATGAAGCGTCATCTGTGACCGACACAGTGATTACGTCAACACGCGAAAGCACATTGACATCAGCACAGAGTGACATAACGACTAGTGATGACATGGCGACGTCATCGCGCGACAACGCTGTAACATCAACACCTCAAGAGTTACCGTCGGGTGATGATACGATCACCTGGACCGACGATACGACGACATCGCCAATGAACAAAAACAGAAGAAAGGTTGCGAAAGTAGACAACGGACTCAAGAACGGGACACACAAGACCACGTTTATGATGTTCATCATCACGGCTGTTTTCATTCTCAGCTTTGTTCCTCATCTCGCTCTGATGGCGACACGAGCCGTCCAGAAACACACGTACGATCACCTAGAGGGGGTGCCACTGGCTCTGTATAACCTTTTCCTCAGAACATATTTCATCAACTCTGTGTCCAATCCAATCATATACGGGTTCATGAGTGACAAATTCCGATCACAGGCAAAGCTTGTGTTCAGGCGGATGTGTTGTAAGAAGTAATGCAACAACTGAGACAGGAAATAGTGTTTGGTTTTCGGAGAAAGAAGGAACCATTACATACTCTTATTTTTGATAATGCAGAAACTGAAAGGGTGGACCAATACTAATATATCGGTATTATTTTAGATTCAAAACATTCGTTTTCAAAACACATCGTTCATTTATTCAAGAAAGGTTAACAGCGACTTTATTTACTTCGCTGTTTAAAAAACTTTCCTACTGACAAAACCATAATGACCGTTTTTTATCACACCTTTATACAAAGTGTGGAGACCTACCGTTATTTTATGTTGGTGTAGGGGTATGCTCGCAACAAAAAACAAACATTTTTAAATTTGTTAATACCTCCTGTACACTTATTGGCGTGTCTTTCGAATATACTCCTTTTGTTTATGAGAGCCAGATTGTCAAAAGAGCGACTAAAATTAGAACTGACAGTACCCATATTTTATCTCACCATTTTGACTCACATCCATCTGGACGGCGCTATCGATTACCTCCACAGAGCTCGACATTCCTTCATACCATCTAGTATTCTAGTTATTAATGCAACCAATGTTTTGGAATAGCCATCATACATGCGACAACGACTGATCCAGCCTTTATAATTATGTTTTTAATTATCATCAACATTTATTTTCTACATGTAATTATTGTGTATATATGCTACAGTCACATTTTGACATCACTCTTTTCGTAAAACGATGGTCGATCATCTTGCGTCATTTTGTGCAACAACAATTAATATATTTAAGTCGTGTCATCAAATTTCACATAGTAACTTAACATAAAATGTAGATCACAATTTTAACGTCACTTATTGACAGACAGATACACCTGTTTGTTTGACCTGTTTGTCGCATTATTATTCACATATACACCTGTTTGTTTGACATGTTTGTCCAGAGCAACCCACTCTCACAAACCCCTGATCTCCATATATAAATGAAATGAAATTTCATGAAATTTTTGAAGTATTGGTTGACGCGAAATGACTGACCCTCTTGGCCATTTCACGAACTGGTTGAAATATTTTTCACGAAAAGACTGATATCCCAATCTGACTGTAACATACACACTTGTATTATCATATGAATAGTTACGAATTGTGTATTTGTTAATCACATGTTAGTAATTCGTCTCATTCTTTCCAACTTTGGCAGTTACAACACAAATGATATATTGCCCGAATAATATTCTGTGTAAACGAGAAAGTTATATTCACATGTATTACTAATTCTGCATGACCAAATGTTTCTTAAGATCATGTCACAGATATATTGAACATCAAATGAACAGTTTATATATCTGCTCCAAATGACAGGCTGCATTCAGTCATATGAGTTAAGAAGTTTGTATACAGAACATATAGGAATAAATGATCCAAGAACGTATAGAACATATACATGTATTTTTCATTGCATCCCTTTGGGAATGTTTTTCTGGAACACAAATTAAAGTATTTTACATCAACGATCTCTTCGCAACTCAACGCAGGTGTAGCAGTGACTTGGCAAGTCATTATTGTTTCGTGTCATGCCAGTGTATATCTTTTTATCATCATTACGACCTGTTCCGAGTATCTGCCTGGAGAGGAGAGGTGCCCATACATTTAATTTTGAACTGTAAATCTGAAAGCAATAGATGTCCGAAAATGGCTGCTATCAGGCTTAAAATTCTGAATTACTTTAACCCCACCAACATCGAGATAATAAAATGCTAGAAAAGGGAATAGTCGTATGAACTGAAGCGGGAAATCTGCTACAATTACACCCTGCATCATGATGACATAGAATGATCAAATTATATGCATTTTCCCTTCCATACTTGTATAGATGTAGTGTTCCGTGACAATGCTTCAAGGATCTGTAATTAGTATGTTTTCCTGATACACAAGCGTTCTTATTTTATTTAGTTCATTCTGTGCACACGAACATAAGGGTTGTAAATCCTATCCACCTTATTCTGCGAGCGAGTTTATTTGTTTAAAACATTGCCCCCAGGTCCTAAAACTAGTCTAGTCACGGTCGTAATCTCCTTCTACCGTCACATTTCGGCAAAGTCCGGCGGTTGTCGTTGTCATGTGTGTTTACATTCATTGTCAGAGAAGTGATGACCCGTTAGTTATATTCTGCAGCAGCATGCTCACATACATATGCGATCTATGTTGTATCAAATGTTTGATACCTGAACATGTTTTTGTGACTTTCATTTCCACGCATAGACAGAAGAGAAAGAGGGTCATTTTCGCCGCCTCAAATAATTGTACACATCTTATGCAAATCGCTTTATTTTCATACTAAAATCTTCCGCATGTTCTATTTCTGCTATTCGGGTTTCCCTATGGTAACAGAAATTACTTTGGTTATTTACCAGGCTACTGCATTCTCGAGACTGGCCAGGTTGTCCTCTCCGACGTCCGCGCACACGGGTTTAAAACCAGTGTCAAAATCATTTGCATGTATCTTCAAGGGTCGATAGGCTGCAAACGAGTCGTCAGAAGGTCTTTTAAAAGTCGGGTTTCAGGATACAGACTAACATCTGCAGTTACACAGATTAATATTTTCATTCTCCGCATTTCGTGAATAATTAACTTTTCTGTGATTGTCCACGTCAAGATCCAAATGCATTTGTCAGCACATGACCAGTCAAGGAGTCCTCAGTCTTTTGTAGTATTTTTTATATTCTACTTTTACTGTTTTATTGTCCAAGACTTGTATTTTAAGGATAGGCCGTGAGAATTTATTTCTTGCTATTAAGTCCTGCCGAGGTAGTTCCCTTTGAGAGCACTCAATTGATTAACTCTCAAGTCTCAGCTGGTCACTCCGTGTCCTCCCAGATCAGGCAAGGTTCCAAACTACACGTAGATCATGTTGGGCAGGTTATTCTTATATTGTCAATAATCTGTCAAAATGCTGTTTTAGCTATTCTCCTTATATTACTGTTTACATTGTGTATAGCATGTGTATTTACTGATTTACTTAATCCTTCACCTGTGTCAGAGCACATTCGTGGCAAATAACTGAGAGTAATAAACCTCTTATTATGTTTTATTACTTAATTGTTTTGTGAAAGCCTAGTCTCACGATCACAGCTCCCTACCTGTTGTTTTTGAAACAATGAAGAGTTGTGTCATCTGACCCCCAATGAATGAATGAATGAATGAATGAATGAATGAATGAATGAATGAATGAATTCTCGTACTTGTTTCTTACAATGATCCACCCATACCCATCGGGACTCGAAATTCTTATGCAAGATCATTGTGACTTGTATGGTTTCCCTCCTTAACAATGTTGTGACTGTTTTATATATTCTTTAAAAAAGGTAGGGGAACATCATGTATAACTGAAGACTAAAAAATAATTTTTGGCTCAGTGCGGATATGATAATAATGAATGTTTTGACAGTTTTGTTTGTACTGTAATCGCTCTTAAGAGATGAATTATGTATGAGTGAGTGAGTTTGGTTGCAGGCCGGGAAAGCCTCACTTCCGAAACAGATAACCTCAACTGATGAGGCTTTCCCGACTATAGCTACGGTTGCGTGAACATGGAATGTGGCTTTCCCAGTTATGCTGTCGAAACATGCTTACTGATTCAAACCCGTTACCATATCTAACAAAACAAGACATGTTTCCTCATAAGTTTATTCAGATTACAACAGGTTTTGTTTCTATAATTAGCACAATATAATATGGTAATATGTATATCACATACAATAATAACAGATAGAAATAATTCTTCATCTGTAAAACATAATAATAATAATGATAATGTTTTGTTGTCATTTGTACAAATACATATCTTAGATATATGAACTACGCTTGGTGATAAGTCTTACACTCGAGTACCAGGATGACAGTCCGTACTGACAGACAAGTCCATACACAAAACATTCTTTTTTGTAATTATTGCTATACACCGCGCTTGTGCGTAAGAGTGAGTGAGTGAGTAATATTTCAGTGATATCGTGACGAGAACATATTTAACATTGACTGGTGAGAAGGAAATATAATAAGCTTCCAATGAAAACAGTTTTATACAATGTGGCTTAAAATCATAAATAGGGACATAAATTGCCTCACTCAGCAATATTTCAGCTATGTAACGGCGGTCTGTAAATAATCGAGTCTGTACCAGACAATCCAGCGATCAACAGCTTGAGCATCAACCTGGGCAACTGGGAACCGATGACATGGGTAAACCACGTCTGCGTTTTGTGGCAAGCATGGGTTCCTGCTGTCCTAAACATGCGGTCCCATTAGTCGTCCCTTACGACAGGCATGGGTTACTGAAAGCCAGTGTTCAAACCAGAACCTTCATGGGTTTGAATGGCGTATGACATAAAGGTTGCATGTGTACGGTTTTCAGCTGTATGTGTGATTCCAACACGAAGGGTCATACATTCATTCAGACGACGAGGCATGCTGATTAAGAGTCTTCCAATGGCCAATTGGGGGAGCCTTTTCCATTCTTCTTTCAGCGCACAGCCAAGTTCATCTGGCGTAGTCAGAAACCATTGACATTGCCGCACACGTCTCCCTGTCATGTCCCATGGTTGATTGGGGAGAGATCAGGGTTTATTGAGGGCCATGGCAAACGATAGATGAGGAGTTGCTGGATTACAGACGATACTCAGAACACGGGCATTGGCATCCTGCGAGACGATATGACGACCGAAATGATTAGGAAAGGGAACAACAAATGGTGTCAGTATGTCGTCCCGGTAGTACTGCCCCATGACCCTTCCTTGCACAACGCGGAGAGGGGCTCGGTCACTCAGTGTGAGACCAACCAATATCATGGCCCACCTCCAAATCGGCCGGGTAGTCTCACGCTGATGTTGGCGTGACATTCATTTCCTCGTGGTCGCCTGTCAACTAAGTCCAAAGCGAATCCAGACTCATCCAAAAACATGACACGGTACGTACGACGATTCCTCCAGTGCGTGGCCTACACCATTCTCTTGTTACAGCCATGTGACGATGCAGCAAATATGATCCGTTAGTCTAACAGCACAAAAGGCCATTAAGAATACACAAAAGCAACATTTACAGACATTTAAGCAACATTTATATATCGTCATGTGAATGACGGTCAATACATTAAAGTTAATGTTTAAAAAAATGGAATTATGCTCCATGCCTGAACAAACGCTTGTTCAAATTCAGTTTAGTCAGTCGCTGATTCTGTGTTTGACGTACACGTCACTCCATTTCGTCCAAAATATGCTCAATAGGAAACGGGTCCGGAGAAACAGGCGATAACTGGAATGTCTGTCCCTAGACATCAGTCACAAAACAAACGACACGTGGACGGGAGTTATCCTACTGAAGCGTCAAGTCATGTCTCTGTCCTTGATTGAACGGCTGCAGCCAGATAATCTCATCTCAGTTTCGCAGTCAGATTGTCACTGACAATGACAAGTTATGTCCGACCATGAGATGTGATGTCACTCCATGACATAACGTTTTGCTCACCAAACTGTCAAGTTTGAAATGAAATGATGCTACAGACGTACACGCAGTTTAGGTTGAAATTAATGTGTTTTCCAGAAAATGTTCGACATCATGTATGTAAATTTCAGGTGTCATAAAGCAAGTTAATTATGTACACATATACTGAAGGTAGTTAATAACCGGTTTTCCGAGGCTAGTGAAAATATATTTCTTGTATTCACAAGTATTCATCCTGAAAAGTCTCCTGAGTATGAAAAATCTAAATTGTGTTGCAAAACAAACTGTTGCATATTAAGCGTGATTATGGTGATTTCAGGAAATTTGTTTTATGAGGTGACCTAAATGCGAGAACTGGGTCAGATCCTGAATTTATTACTGACGATAGCGGTGAATACCTTCCAGCTGGTGACGGATATAACACGGACAATTTTGAAAAACTTCGAAACTCAGAAGATGTATTACAAATAAATATGGCAGATGCTTGCTCGAATTGTGTAAACTGTTTGGTATACACATTGCAAATGGGCGTAGTAACCCAGCTGCTCCTCGTTTGTATACATACATTTCCAATATGGGTACAAGTGTTGTGGACTATTGTATTTTGTCCACTGAGATGTTCGGTTACTTGCAAAGTTTCCAAATACCTGAGTGCACAGAGTCGGACCATATGCCAATTGTTGTCGTCTTATCCAGCCTATTTTCAGGCCTAAATTCTGATGATTCTGCGTGTACAGATGCTCCTGTTCTACCCTGTGTACCGACATAAGACTCCCTGACGCCTTTGTCACAGAATATAATAACTGTCTCATGTAAACCAAGTATATTTGAAGATTTTGTTACATTACTAGATGTCGATATTAACCAGGCTGCTAAGAAAATGGGTGATATTTTGATATATTGTTCCCCAACTAGGTCATTGTTTAATGCCAGCCCCAATAAACAAAGAGAATAGCCGCCGTGGTTTGATCAAGACTGTCGTATTAAAAAAATGCTAAGCAGAAAGTATTATCTATCTTCCGTAAATTTAAGCGTCAATTAACTTTAAATAATTACTTGTCAGCAAAGCGTGAATTTAAGAGGCGTTGTCAACTTAAAAATGATTATTACGATAAGATGATATATGCATTGCAACAAGGTATGGAGACTGGAAATCGTTTTGGAAGTCTTTGAAATCCCTGATATGTCTTAAGAGAATACAAAGTGGCATTTCTCCAGATATCTGGTTATCGTACTTCACATCATTACTTTTTCCTCAGCCAGGCAGTGAGAACAATGTTTTTGATGAAACTGTATCTGATTTCTTACATTCTCATTCCTGTGACCATTGTAATAACTTGACTCTTACTGATGAACTATTATCGGGTCAAATCACAGAAAAAGAAATTGAAGATAGTATTGATATGCTGAAACGAAACAAGGCTCCGGGCGAAGATGGTATTCCAGCAGAATTTCGTAAGTTAGCCGACACTACAACTGTTACTAAATACCTGCACTTACTTTGTAATAAGATATTAGATACAGGTCACTTTCCCGAAGTGTGGAATATTGGAATGATTGTCTCTCCATTTAAGTCTGGAAGCAGATCAAATCCGAATAAGAACAGATGGATCTCGTGTTTCCGTCCTGATTACTCTACGGTAGACAATATTTTTTATCCTGCAGCAAATATCTTTGTAAAAACGGTGGCAGATTTTAGGTGACATTCGTTGGTTTTAGAAAAGCCTTTGATTACATTAACAGGGAAAAACTGTTATAAATGTTAGTTACAAAAGGTTGTCATGACAAAACGTTTAACATAATTTATTGAAGAGCATGTATTCATCAGTTAAGTCTTGTATAAAATCTGAAGAGGGCATCACGCAACAGTTTGAAACTTCATGTGGTGTTCGCCAAGATTGTGTTTTAAACCCTGTGCTATTCATATTTTTTTATAAATGAATTTGTAATTGATATGTATAATAAATGCAATCATGGAATATTCATAAGCCAAGATATTGAAGACATAATGATGCTATTGTTTGCAGATGATGTTACAATATTTTCATTTACAGTAGCAAGTTTGCAAAGACAATTGAATGCATTAGATGATTTCTGCAAAAAATGGAGTCTTGAAGTGAATACAGAAAAAGACAAATATAATAGTATTTAGAAACGGTGGTACATTACGGAGAAACGAGAAATGGTACTTCGGAGATAAACAACTAAAAAGTGTTACATGTTATAAGTACTTAGGGTTGATATTCTCCTCAAGGCTCTCTTGGTCAAACGCTTGTAATATTCTTGTTGCACAGGCATCTAAAGCAATGATTTCTGTATTTCATTTATTTAGTAAGAACAGATATATCTCATTCACTACAGCCTGTGAAATGTTTGATAAGAAAATTGCTCCTGTTTTATTACACGCAAGTGAAATTTGGGGCAGTAATTACCATCTTGAAATAGAGCAAGTACAAACTACATACATGTATTTTAAACGATACTTAAGTTTGCATTTAACAAGGCTATACTTGGTGAGACTGGTAGATGCCATATGCTCATACTAACTCAAGTATGATGTATTAAGTATTGGATTAAGTTGTTGCAAATGAAAGTAAATCGGTATCCATATCAATGTTATGCACTACTAAAACAATTAGATGAAAATGGAAAATGTAATTGGGTGTCCAACATTAAAAGTATATTGATTAGAAAATGTTTTTCATTTGTGTGGAGAACACAAACTGTTGGTGATGCAGATATGTGTATACGGCAGTTTAGAGAAAGATTAACTGATATGTACATTGTCAAACAAACTCGGCATGATTTTATTTGTAGCTCGTATTATTTAACATACTACTCTAAGGTGAAAGCATTTTTGGAGCCTGAAAGGTATATTTTGCAGCTGAATAATAAGTCTCTCCTGAGAGTAGTTTGTAAATTTAGAATATGTCTATATAATTTTAAAATGGTTTCTTTCAGGAGAAACAAAGGCAATTGTATAACCAGGTGTATCTGTATTAACTGTAATCTTGGAGCGATTGAAGATGAATATCATGTTTCTATGCAGCGTACAAAATATAATAAATTCGCAAAAAGTACTTGCCGCAGCTGAATGCCATGTCTCAATGTGAACAAAGAACAAAGCATGATAAATGTACTACAGTCTAAAGATCCACACGTTATTAAATCAGTTGCTCTATTTTTGAAACGCCTGTTTAAGCACTATTCTGGAAAATAACACGTGGCATTGTAAAATATTGTATCTGTCAATTGTAGTATAGACCTTTAGGCCCACATTACTGAACAAATATGTCTGTCTGTCTGTCTGTCTGTCTGACATATCAGTCTGACATATGTGGCATCAACATCTGTGCAAAGCGCTTTGCTACATGTTTATTTAGGGTTATTTTAATAACTTTTCAAATAACGTTTATTTTATGCAATTTTATGCACATATATTATTGACATATATTGTTTACTGACAATGCAGGTGTAGAAAATGTAGGCATGCCTTCGTCATGAACGGCAACTTTAAAACTATTTTATACCTATGACTTGTGCAGGAGTTTATTGAAATATGATTTAGGACTCGAGTGAAACCTAACATTCAGGATTTATATACATAACGGTATCACTTCCCTGTATATGCGTACACCACACACTATTGTCAAGTAAACAAAGGGAAAGCCCTCCTTTAGAAACAAAAAATGTAAACTGATGTAAGCGTGAGTATTTTCCTGTTGTTTGCTTCATGCGTACAAAATGTTTTTACCCAAACCAGTCACAGAATATCTGAAGAGTGAACTTTGTATATATTGCACTAATAACCAACGTACGACCCGACTTGGATGTCATCTACAAATGTTTGTGCAAACCCCAGCTCGATATTCCCATTTAAACAAAGTTACGTGAACGGTCTTGACATCTGAATAGATGTGAATTAAATTATTTTGCTGACTCTACAATAGTTTGAGTATAAACATCAAACCGAATCAGCTAGCCATGCCTTGTAGCTTCGGATTGCCAGAGACTTGTCTCCTGTCCTCACATCTATCAGCAGTTCGTCTAGGCCAGAATCATAGAGACGTGTTGCTGTAGTCGCTCTCAGTGAATGATTGGAATAAAATCCACGACATCATGCCATTTTACACAGTCGTCCGACAGTGCCTCTCAAAGGGTGCAACCCAACCGGAATATCAGCATACCATGCATCTTCTCGAATAAATTTCAGGGGCCTCAAGTAAAATGAGGTGCACTTTCCGTCTTTAGGTCTAAAATTGGGATCAATTTTCAAATGTAATGACTGTAAACACACGTATCCAAAGTCTGAAACATAGTATAGTTAAAGTGATTAATGATACTGTGCCTTGCATAGGTTTAAGCATCTCATTTTAACTATGCCTTAGTGAGTGAGTATACTTTTACGTCGCACTCAACAATATTCTAGCTCCATAGCGGCGGTCTGTAAATAATCGAGTCTGGACAAACAAATGATCAATAACATGAGCAATTGAAATTATAATACGATTATGTGTGTCAAACAAATCAGCGAGTCTGAACACTCGACACGTTAGTCGCTTCTTACTAGCAAACAAGGATAAGATGGACTAGAGCAGAAAGAAGTTTACGAGAAGTAGTATGAATACGGCAATGACTAAACCCATTTGGTTTGTAAAAGGTAGAGCTGATGAAACTGATTCAGCGCGTAACTCATAAGACTCCGACGTCTATACAATCTATGAAGATATATATATTTTCCATAATGTTTTGTATAAAGTCGTATTTTTCATAAAGCCGGACAAGGCATCTCTCTCTGGACACTCTAAATTCTGGGAGACGTAGACACATTGTCTTTCACACTTCCGATGTTTTAAGCCACCGCTGTGGGTTTTGGATACATCCTCCATGTATCTGAGACGCTTTTACCCATCTACACCTACTGTTATTTCGAACTGTGACTTTGGACCCGTTCTGAGATACCTATGCTCATCGCCTGCTCTAAGAGCACAATTGAGGCCAGTGAGGTACACCATTGTATCTAATAGCTGTTGTGGGCTGCGCTCTCCTTAGGTCTCCTTCTCCCACAACACGTCCTCCTGATCTACCCTGATCACTTCAGCCTGTCTTTTCTCTATTCCAGTTCCCTGTCTAGCCAGCGACTTCATTCTTGCATCTAACACAGACCTTAATCCCTGAAAGAACGGAGACTCGAAAATGTTTAAATGCGTCCCATTTCTTCTGATGTAATACTGCAGACAATTTCGTCAAGCGTATTTCCACGATATTCCTCGCCCTTCTGATTCCTGACCTCAGCTATGAAAAACATCAAGGTTTTATTTAGTTCACATTCCTTCTGAGCCAGTGACACAATGTCAGGGTTTAAATCCATATCCTTCTGCCCCTCTTATGCCGTTCTCTCACCCACTCTTGATACAAACGAAGTGCCCACTTACTCTTGCTTTCAGTATTAGATGAATTCTCACAATTTCTTAATGTCAAAATCTGACGCTGGCTGGCCAAACCTTGCTGAAGTAAAATCTACGCTATGTTCAGGAGTTTCAGGTGTCGGAGGTTCTTTTAATGACGTCACTTGCGGGGGAGGGTTAGAGGGCAACATATTAGAAAGGTTGGATTCAATTTCTTGACCTTCAAGATCAACCAGCTCACATTTTCCCACATCAAAGTTTGGAAGTGCATTATAATCACAAACATCTCAAAATCTGAATTAACGTCAACCTCAAAAGTGTCTGTGAAACTGTGTTGTGTAACAAACACATCGATGTCGGAATCACTCGTACTGCATAGGCCTACCGAGTCCCACGATGTTCACTGATGCACGTGTCATGATGTACGTAAATATATAACCACCGCCCTCCAATAGTTGAGCACGTTTATAATAATAACTGAATAATAACTGAAACAGGCTCTGCATCCTATTTTCCTTTACACATTCATTCGATATTGTGTAACAGAATAAACAATTGTAAAACCTAGCTGATGACAGACATTCCGGGAGGAAGCCATCGCTCTATACAATGTCGGTTATACGCAATAAGGAAGCGTGTGGACTTCCTGCCACATGGCAGCCCAGGGTCATTCAACAAATGGTTCTCACTGTCTGTTGTAAATCGTCACCTGGGCGATTTTTCCATCGTGATGATGTTCTTGGCTCTCTCAGATTAAACGTTAATGTTAGTATCATGACTGTCAACACCCCTTTGATTCTCTTTCTCATCAAAGCTGCCTTGGTTTACAAGGGCCCGTTTTCAATTATCGTGGCTCGAAGAAAAGGTAAACAGATGGTTAGCCATTTATTGTGATATACTGACTACAAAAGTGAGTATGAGAGGCAGGACAACATGCTTTAATTTGACACCTTTGGGGCATTTGTCATATATAACTGATGTCGCTTTCACGATTATCACTCGATTTGAGAGCATGTACCATCATGAAATTGATCATCAGCCTTTGACACAGCAATCACAACCACGTTTTGCCTTCGGCGTGCAAGAGCATTAAATATAATTCTTGTGGTGAGGTGTTTGGTGAAAGACTGGCGTGAGATATCCGGGATTTATATACTTGGAAGCATTGCGTGGCAAGCGCACTACATCAACTTCATGACATGCACCATTAAAATGAGGGGCGGAAACAAAAATAAAAGCTGTTGAAATCTGTGGTACAGTGTGTTTTATGTATTTCATTTTGTCAAAGTTATACTGGCATGTAATATCCGGCATTTATATGTGGGCATATCGTAACGTACAGACAACATTAAAAGCATAAAAAACACATTACATTTCACGTGTTAGCGTGGCTGAAACGAAAAAGAAATCTGTTGTAAATATGTTGTAAATATGTTGTGCAATGTGTTTTCTTTTTATGATACAAAGACAAGAATAGTGCTGTGGTGTCTTGGGCATATAACTCAGGTCACAAATCAGGCAATGTCACGTAGAGGTCATGGGTAGGTGATAGATTGACTCCAGAGGGCTTCTAAATCCTCAGTTCTGCCCCACAACAAAGTATATTCAAAATTGTCTCTGTTCACTGAGCGGTGCATGGGCACTTTTAACCTTCTAGCGCCCCACGATCAGCTTGGGTTATCCGGGGAATAATGTCCACAATCTTGTATGTACTTGCAGCATGCCCATGCGGCGGGGAGTTCACTGTTATATAAGCGGCCGAACTATATGAAACCTATCCTTCCTGTAGATACAGTTCGAGGACAGTGTCCCTTGCACACCATGCAGTACTGAATAACACACTTTGAGTGACTGTACATCCTGCTTTGTGTTATTTGCTTTGAGCTGAGTGCGAAGGACACGCATATGCCACAATCTGTTATTCTATTTCGTCGCTTGACAGCAACTATAGGTGAACACCGAGGACATTTATCGATACTCTACCATCCATTGTATGATAAGTAAGTACTCTTACTTGCACACTAAAACCTGTTTTACAAGAACAAAGAGCCTATCTCAAATCAGAAATTTATGGAAAGTGTATTTATGAGGGTAGTACTAGTTTTGTTTGTCAAATGTAGATGACAGTGTCATAGTTTCAAAGCAGTTGTAGTTACTGGACAAAAATATTCTGCTACGATATGTTCAAGGATCGATCATTTCTTCAAATCCTAGTCGATCTGCCACAATCTGTTTTCTGAATGATGTTTTTAACTTCTGCATATATTCTGTATGATACTTTCAAATTGTAATCCACATTAAAACATGACTGGAGTTTATGTGACTGAAATTATACTGGATCTTGTTTCTTTTACAGCCTTCGTTTTCCTTTAATTACGATGAACGGCACTGGCAGAATAAATACTCAAAATGAAACTATGTTTGATGACGTCAGCACAACAGCCGCTACGCTTGACCAATATAGCGATGGAGTGGCACTACAACTGGCGCCAGTCGCTCTTTTCTTAGGCATTCTGATGCTGGTCGGTTTCTTTGGGAATTTAATGGTATGTTACATCTACACGATCAGGTTAAGGGCCGTTTCTTCTCGATTGTTCCTAGTTGCTCTTGCTGTGTTGGATCTAATCATGTGCAGCTTTTGCATTCCAGTAGAGATTGTCTCTATACGGTACATGTACAAGTTTAATTACAACTGGTTTTGTAAATCTTTTGGTACACTGTTACTGTATTGTTCTCTAGCATCTGGATCTATCCTGGTGGCTATTGCAGCGGACAGATACAAACTGATATGTAAGCCATTTGGTAAGCAGATGACACAACGGGAAACCTGGAGAGCCATCTTTCTTTGTTTGCTTGCAACTGTTATTGCTTCCGCACCATCTTGGATCACGCAAGGGACACGGACTGTACCCGTTCCAAATTCCAATATCTCTGGATATACATGTGCAACCAGTGACGACGTGATAAACACGCCCTATCCTTTGGCGTACCATGGATTTCAGGCAATATTATTTGTCACGGGCATTGTCATATTATCCACATTATATTCCCGTATTTTAATGAGGGCAAGAAAACAGATGCAGTTTCGGGAAAAGTTAAAAAGGAATGTGTTTGTGAATAATGAGGATTTAGGTGATAAACCGATGGCTAGTGCAACACAACATCAGTCACGCGCTCAAGAACAAAATGAATCTCACTCAGGAGATGCAGACTTTGATCGTTGTCAAGGCAAGGAGGAGGCTTTAACTCCAACGCATTCAAGCACAATCGACCTTGCTGTGATGTCTCCGGTTATGACCAATGATGCATTGCATACAACAGCTGGACACGCATCTTTTATTAAAACTATTGATAACTGTGGTGTTCCTGGTGGAGAAAATCATTTAATGAGCACACCTACGGATAAGTGGATACTTCCGACTGCTGAGGAAGCCCCTTCAATAAAGGTCGCCTGTGCAAGACGAAACGTATCTTTGGCCTCAAATGATGCTTCTCTATCGCAGATTAGTCAGATACCAAACGAACAAGACGACGATGCTCCAAAGAGTGAGATCGTGACGACACGACGTGCCACTCAGACCAGAAATGCCATGGTCTCGAGAACGACCACTATGATGATTGTCATAACGGTGGTGTTTGTGGTGAGTTTCCTGCCTCATCTCTGTGCAATGGGAGCGCGCTCTATTCTTCAGAATACATTTGAGGACCTTGACGGATCACCTCTGGTGGTGTATCATCTGTGTTTTCGCTCGTATTTTATCAATTCTGCTGTGAATCCGCTGGTGTATAGTTTCTTCAACCTCAAGTTCAGGAATGAAGTTAAAGGTGTTTTTAGAAGGTTTTGTGGCAGAATCACAGTGACGTAGAATGTATAGCAACGTTCGAAATAACCGCCGGCACGGAGGCCCAGCGCCGGTTGTTATTGTATCGGACCGGCTGTTTAAAAAATGTGCAGGCCCTTATGACCTTCAGTAAATTATCGGGCAATTATTTTTTATCTGGAATGTTTCCCCTTTGTTTTCTTTATTAACGTTCGACAATGATCCACGATCCATCATGTTACGATCAATCACGCTTTGACGTAGGAATGACAACACCACTCTAACAAATAAAAACGTCTCAGTGTGCCATAGGCTTGGAAACTGTGAAACAGTGTGGAACTGTGTACAGTGTAGTCTAGTTTGTTTTCGTTGGTTTGACTTTAAGCAAATGGGCCTACAGATTTAATTCAGGGCCTGTAGATTTTAAAGTCTGCAGTCCCTGATGGCCAGCTGGTAAATTAAAGTATTGCAAAACACTGATGGATAGCAGGCCACGTTAAACCGAATGTTGGACTGACATATATCATTTGAACTACTCCATAACTGAATAAAATTATCTGAATCATGTTGTTGTTTCAGTAATATTTAGAAACATTAGGAAAATTCAGGTAAAGCTAAGGATGCTGTTTAATAATGTGACATATAAATAAAACTTACCTGCAGGGCATCATCATAGTGAAATAGTACATACTCACTTACCCACTCACGCACTCACAGATTATGTAAAATTACTGTTTTGGCCATCTTGACCACCACGTGCTGTAGAGGTGTCACTACGTACGGCATAACAGCGCCTTCATGATCACTCTATGCTGTCACGGGTTATAATTACACACTACCGTCGTCATGACCACGTCCTCCTCCTATTGGGTAAAATGACTACCTGAGATACTGGTGACATCTCAGTTTCTATGGCCTCATCATGCCTATTTGCTTGAGTCCACATATATCTTGAAACACTTGCTATCATGAGAGAGTGGCGAGTTGGAAGAAATATCTATATGTCACTAGCAAACCTTTTGCTAGATCGAGAGGTTAGCCAGTTGAATTGGTTGATTGAACCACAACGTGAATATCTGCTTATAATATCGATCTCTCGAGGCTATTTTTTGTTTCGATTTGGTTACAAACAACATCGTACAGATGTACTACTGCTGAAACAAATATATACATGATACAGTCACCCTCGTACAATGGACTATGTTTTTAGCAGGGATTTCTTATGAGGACGTGGAACTGGTTTTGTCGCTACTATTTAAGATATAATTATTTCACGGATTCTTTATACATGTAGTTTAACGTTTTCTCTTCCCTTTAAATCCTTGTAGCTGTATCAGGGAACAGATACAAACTGAAATGTGGAACATTTGGACAATCCTTGACTCTCTTTGCCTTTGTAACCATCATGAAACGTTTTTGAATACACACATCGTATCATTGATATATTCCCTGGACTATGTTCTGAAACTACTTCTGACATGATATAAATGTCAGCTAATCTTGACGGGTGATTAACAGTCCTTGAGCAGCAGCTTACCTGTTTCAAATCTGACAGAGAGGTCGCCATTAGTACCTTCTGTAATGGATGACCGTTGAGTAATGTCCATTGAGACGGCACCTACGGCTACAACTGTATCCACACTGACTGGATCAATCAATCCAGGGAATCCCTTTTGTTAACGTTTTGCAGAATTCCGTCATTCAAGGTTGACTGAAACAGGCAAACAATAAACTGACATACATTCATTGAACAAACACATAATACCTGATATATAAAATAGAAAATAGTCCCGAAGAAATACAACTCTGAGAATACATTATTGTTTTCGATGGATTCACGTTCTAATTTATAAAAATAAGAAGTGTGCCCTAAACATGAGAAGTTGTCATCCATTATAGACGCTATACAGAAAATACATATTTTACATGATAATTGTAATTGTATACAGATATGTGCACATGATAAGAGGGAACAGCAATTCATGGTACGATTCGAAATCAAATTGTACTGACTGTTAAGTTCTGGTTAACATGTAAGGACGGTACTCCTGTACAGTTGTCGGTGATGACAGATTAACTTTTTTCTGTACTGTACGGCCAAGATCACGGCCCTAACGTTTCGCTACGTTTCTGTACATACTTCAGTAACATGCTCATAAGATATCACCACAGAAAGAGAAGCATCCAAATCCGTGTCAATCTTGTCTACACTAAGGTGACATGAAGTAGCGAAACAACGTTCTATGGCGTGAAGGATCATGAACCTAACCTCAGCAATACATACATGCAGTGACTAATACGACCGGTGAAGATCAAGATTAAAATTGACGTTCTTCAAATGCTTTTTGTTGTAAGAGGATCTTATGTTCATGACCGATACCTGTAATCATTCCCAATGAAATAGATTTATGTTCATGATGTCAGTCACTGGGTTGTACGGACCAGAACAATAAACAACAAACAAACCATGCACTGAATAAATCAGCCTTTTTCTGATGCGAAATGCCACAGTCGATGTCAGTCAGAGCAATAAATACTTTGAGACTACCAGTACAACACCACAACCTTTTTTATAGGAGAAAACGATGACGTATACAAAGACCTCGCCATGGAACACGTCCAGACGTGATCAACAGGGTCCTTGTGTGAGATCCAGAGGCCGATCCACGAGCTGGACAGGAACTTAAACAACTATGGAGCATAGTTGACTTTGGAATAGTTACGTTTAGTACTATTGTGTACAAAAAGTCTTCATAGTTTTAAGTACTTGACGTAGTGTAAACAATCTCAACGTGACGGTGTCATAGAGCGAATAAGGGTGTGGTGTGTATTCATGCCGTGGTGAAAGCTACAAGGAACAAATATGCAGTTCTTGCTGACAAATGTTTATGTGAACACAACATGTGGGCATACTACGCAAAACTATTATCAGATAAAACACAACGAGTAAGAAAACGGACAAAAGACGCAGGAAGGTAGGCCTGATTGTCTCTGAAGGTTGTCGTACAAACATTTGATAATTTTACAATGACAGTAAATGAAATTTAAACGAAATACTTTCAGTTTAAAACACGCCCTAATTCTGTTTGTAGTTTATAAACTGGACGTTTTAGAAACTACGGATTTTATGATTGTTCCTCCAGAGATATGCACAAATATTTGCAAACGTTGTTGTTTAAGAACGTGTAGGTAATTATGAACGGTGGACATATTATTGTTTGGTCATAGGTATATTATATTTCAGCATGCACGTCTCCACAATAATAGCTGAATTGTTTATGTTGTTTTATATCACTGCGCACTTTATATACTATATGCATTTGTTTGTTGTTTAATACCGCACACAACAATTGTTTAGGAGTTATTCCAGACACTGCACACTGCTCATTGATTGCTCAGACCAAACGTAAACAATAACTGCCATTTATGGTTATATCCACATATATTTACAATATTAATAGTCAATGTTTCGCCAAAGATCAACATTGCAGAAGAATAAACACTGGTTGTAACAGAACCAGTTTTGTGGATTTTTTTGGAGCATTGCCAAAAGTTAGCAGTTCGTGAACACAAAAAACAAATCGGACTTCTGTGTGGTGTAGGGACTATACAAGATCATGTCAATTCTTGGCCAGACAAATCTGTGACGGAAACAGGTATCGATACGACATTTAGTAAGAGATTCAGCCAGCTGCATGGGAATCGACAGCTGGTGTTCCAGATTGTCCTCACATCACCTTGACAGGATCGTTCGTCAAGGGAATCAGATGTTGCAAAATGAAACAGCGACATGATCAGCATTTATCATCAAAAACAAATATTTATACCTTTTAAGATGAGTTTATCGAAAAGAGGACTTCCGGTTTAGCAACATGTCTTACTAGGTGGGTTTATTGCTTGATGCCGCACTTAGCAATATTCCAGCTATACGGCGGCGGTCCGTAAATAATCGGGTCTGGACTAGACAATCCAATGGTCAACATCATGAGCATCGTCCCATACAACTGAGATAAGTGTCACTTGGAGATCAATGAAGGGACACATAAGGCCTAATTACCATGCTACATCTGCATCATAACTGATCTGTTCCAGGGAGATGTATATTGTGTGCATTCTTCTTGTGGCCCTCTCACCATCATGTTCAGCCAGAAACCAGTGAGTAGCAGCTTTCACATTTTGGGAAAATACTTGAATCTGCTTCATCAACAAGAGATTTTATATCACAGAAAAGTTAGTGACGGTTGTGTAAGGAAGGCTCAAACTTGTTAAGCAATGATGCTCATTTACATTCGCTGTCAGTGGTTGGGGATATTTGGATTCGGGTTTGTACGCTGGACGGTCACGAAATGTTGAGCGAGTTACGGTTCCCACAAGGAATATCGGAGGCTGTAGGTTTAGGAAAGAGAAGACACGATAGAAATTGTCCGAGGGCATGCATGCTGAAATGGTCACATAGCAACCACATAATGTCTATAACTATCTTTATATCTTCTGTTCTCTCTCTGTTACTTAAGGCCGCAATTATTCCATCTAAGCGACGGCGGTTTGTAAATAACTACTTCTGGGATAGACAAATCAGAGGTTGAAATCATACGCTACTGTGATACAAGAAAATGTGAAACAAGCAAGTGTAGGCAATTAATTCTACCTCGCGTCTATACTCTTAAAAAAGTAGGAGAACTGTACTTTCAGTGTACGATTGTATTGGTTTTTCCAGGTTCTTCTATCTCACTGACCTCCTTTTATATTTATATGGAGTTATTTGTTTCTCTCATATTTGTATATGTTCAAGGACCGGGCTGTCAGTCTTCTAACGAACAATAAGTCCTGCTACCACAAGTAAATGTATAACATTTGCAATGATTTGTGATCGAAGTGTTACGGTTTTACAGTTACCATTTTTATCTCTGTCTTTGAACATTTCATTGTCTTAATATCTGTTAATGTAATTTAACGTTCTACAAATGGTGCAATATGTGATCCTAATTTCCTACCCCTGTATGTGTGTATAGCACATAACTCGTTACGTTTGTATAAAAATTATTGTTATTCATCACACAGAAACTTGATATTTCTGGTTCCCGATTACATCGAGCCGGGAAGGAACTTCAGTGTTGAAATCCACAGCAAGGACAATCCATGGATTATTCCATTAGTTGGACAAATAAAAACGGCAGCTGGGGAACTTGTTTCTTCAAAAAACATAGACGTTTCACCAGGTAAAAATAACTGTAATATAGGGTCATTTCAGAGAACCCCAAGACGACGTTGTGTAGTTTGCATATACAGCAAGTCTTCATGCATGAGAAAACGTTTACTGTTATGTAGTGTTCAAGAGCTTATACTGGTGGTCAGATGCCTTTCTACAAAAAGAGGAACATAATTACTATTGAAAACATTAAGACACTAATTGGCACTTCTGGTCCAGTCGAGGCGAATCAACGATTCGCTGTACAGCTAATATTATTGCCAGGTAAATGTATGAGACGCAGATACAGGCATGCAATAATGAACAAAAACATTCAGTCATATTAACTTGAAATTTCTTGTTTTCTTTCAGAAACAATAACAAAGCTAGAGTTGAAGGTACTGAAAACCTCATTTTTTTCCATCTTAAGAAGCTAAAAATGAAAATGTTGTAGTGATTGATGACCTATCCAATCACTCACTCACTTCATTCCGCGATGACGCCAATTTACCAAGGCAAACACAATAATATGTACATTACTACCTCGTTGTACCTCCTGGGTCCTTGCAGCATTGTTCGCTTTACCCTTAAAATGATGTATCCACAGGTAACACAAATTATTTAATTAATTGCATTCGACATTTTAGCAGACTGATCACTTTTCCAAATGCTGGGATGCTGGAAAGCATTTGCTCGTTTTTTCCATTAATTTTTCATTTTTAATAATTTTCCATTAACTAGTTACTTACAAGTTGGTATCAGAGTAGCAAACCTTCATATGAAAGATACCAATTAGTAATTATGTACAGGTAAAATCCAATATCACGATAGACTATTCTATAATTTTATATACCAAAAGTATTAAACAGTACCTTGACGAGAAGCTCATTACTGTCCATTTATTTCGACTTAGAAATCAGTTTCTGTTGTAGTCTCATGTTGAAACTATTTGTTTTCTTGGCATCTTACAGGATTATAGCATCTTATCCAACAGGTCCCACCAACTATAACGGAGGATAAGACGTATATCTTCACCTGTAAATCAACCACTCAAAGAATCAAAGTAGAATCTCTTACACCATCTCCCCAGCTTGTATACAGGGCTGAAGGCTTTTATTACCTGATACAAACAGACAAATATATCTACAAGGGAGGACAAACAGGTACGTAACTGTAAATGACCAAAGTTATAGAGCTCTATCTTTCATCGCAAGTATGTACATGTATTTTGTGTATACACAACAAAATGGTTAGCCTGCATGAACTTAATTCAGCCTGGTTTATAAAAAAACATGTTTAATGTAAATATGTTGCCAATCTATTGCAGTAAGATTTCGAGTTATAGGACTAAACCAACACCTGATCCCTCACTCGGCACCATTAACAGTTACTGTGAAGGTAATACAAGTATTAACTGTTTCAAACGTTTTCTTTGTCAAACCCCAGATGCCATCTCTATTACAGTACCACTTTAAAGGATTACACGCTTGATAGTCACGCTGCCACTTCATAAACTAGTTTCCATGGCAATGTATATTTGACAAACTCCAAGTATGCTCCTATTACATTTGACAACTTTCTAAATGACAGTGTATTTATATGCCCATATCTGTTAAGAATGAATACGTACACAGTTTGTGCACATTTACATACAGTCGTTCAAACAGATATTTTATACACATATATCTTGAATCCTTGCATGCAGACAGGGCTAATCAAGCGTTCATAAATTGTGTTTTCAGGATCCTAAAGGACAAAAGGTTGAATTGTGGAACAATCTGATGATGACTGGTGGTGTACTGAGTCAAACATTTGACCTTGGAGACGAAGTGCCCTTTGGAACTTGGTCAATCACTGCAAGCGACGGGGTGGGATCTAAACATTTTCGACCCCCATATATCGTAGCCTATTGCGTATATGTTTGATTTATTATCCATGTGGTCAACGTATGGGTATTTGCATACTAATCTCAAACGTCACACGTTGTCGTATCGAATTTGACCTGTGTCGTAACGACTTGACCTGAGATTCTAACGATGTGATTGGATAACCGATGATCTCTCAATTACGTCATGTTGTGATGGAACTAAGTTTCCATTCATAACAAACACGTGAATTCATTTTTTCTACAACTTACATGCATTGTGGGAATGCAAACATAGGAAGGACACTCTTTTCATAATAATTTGTATGTAATGAGACCTCGTGTAGTATTCTCTATATAGCCTATATGAATTCCCAAATATGACGTATGATGTATTTATTATGGTGTTCGTCATGAAAATGTTGACATCATCAATTCAGTCATTTCTAAATGCAGTTCAAAGACGTTAAAAGTTCAAGCATCTCGCATCTTTAATATTTTTGGCATAATCAGAGGTACCCTACTGATTGTGGACAAAACAGTGGTTTATGAAAAAGAACGTTAACACAAGCAGCATTAATGAAAGCAGACTCGCTATTCTCGAAACGTTCGTAGCCCTACGAACTTCTTAAGCCCATTCTTAACACATTGGCTACGATCAAAGTTACGAATTCTCAGAGCTACGAACGTTTCGAGAATAAGGGCCCTGATCTAATGTCTTGCCCCTAATATTCCACCGTGGCAAAATGGGCTGCCGAGTTTAAGCTTGAAGATGTTAAGGCAGACATGCATACTCGTATGTCCTTACATTGGAGTGAACGAAGAAGGTGAATGTGACATTATCCACGTAAGGTTGTGTGAGATACTCCATGCCCAAAGTTTCTGCAAGACGGTGTTTTCCCCAATAAGTCACGTAGGGACAACTTATACATTTACATGGTAAGCCCAAAGAACTTGCCAACACGTCAAGTGACTTGATATGATTCAGCACTGGGACCCTGACAGCTAACAGAAGTCAGTTTTTCCAAAGACGTTCGAAATTCAGCCCCTGCTGGCAGGTAATGGCCACATTTCCAGTTACTTTTGATGACTGATTACTAACCATCCTTAGAGCAAACCACTCGTGCCTACTGTGATGACTTAAGAAGATGAGGAACACATTTAAAGAAACGAGATGAAGGACGTTAACACATGGTGTCCAGCTATCTTGTAACCATGTAACTGTTCAAAAGAGTCGAATTCATAGAACTGTCATTCGCAAGAGCATTTCCCACAGCAAAATTATCCCAAACAGTCCTGATCTGGCACCCACTGATTATTTGATTCGCAGTCTCCCTTGTGTGGAAGTAGACGTTTTTCATGACGAGCCTATAACTGATACAAAAGCTGTTTCGGGACCACTCAGAATATTTAAATTTTCAGGGAAATGACAACCAGCTTTTAGTACAAACGGGCACAAAACGTACTTCACCTTTTATTTCCATATTGAGTTCTGTGAAATTTTTGACCGTCCCTCGTATTATGTCTAAAGGGAATCGAATCAAAATAGTTAATCTCCATTTTGTTGCAGACATTAATCAGCAATCCGCTCTTTTTAGTCTGTGCAACAAAACAAGCGATTTTCGACATGTCGTTTACCATGATGATTACAAATACGCTTTCTTTACAGGTAAACTCAACGACGGTAAATCTGAAAGTCATGGATTATTGTGAGTATTTGTGCACGCATTTGTCCAGTGTTACACAGGCTTGTCATGGTTTGGTTATATTATCTGCATAATAGTTTCTTCATATACGCAAAAGTTATAGACACATCATCTCACAACATATTAAGGGAGAAACGTGCTGTCGTAGATCATATGTAAAGATTTCAATATGATTTTCTCACGTATTGACCATACCTTGTCACACAAAACATTTCAGATCATCATCAATGAACATTATGACATGATTCTCTTGGTTAAAGCTTGTATTGCTTTTATAATTTTGAAACTGCTACAGAAATCCCACACATATATCGCTCATGGACGTGGAGATTTGGTCCTTTATACATGGTCTCTTAAGGAAATATATACACCTCCTTGCTTTGGACCAAGTAGTTTCTCATCCAGTTTACAATCTGTGACAAATAACAGGACAAGTTTATAATGAAAAGGCACAAGTCGATATCTATCATCTCAAGACAAACCAGAGTCCAGTGTACCATTAACATGCGTTTTCCTTCAACTGAATCACAGTCAGGTCATGATGAATCCTGCCCTAATCCTGCACCTGTCACGAGCAAAGCAAAATCAAATGTTCAACTGAAACATCTAAGTCAAGAGAGTGAAGTGCATGTTGACCTGCCTGGAATACGTTCGGGGGATAACTGTCACGTCTATGTACGCGAACATATATACATTGTACATTCAATTGTTTTGCATTTTATTTTGAGTTTCGTATTCAACCGCAATCAGAAATATGTTATTATGGTCCTTTTCAGATTTACCAACGTACGAAGTACAAGTTGAATTTCCACAGCAAAGCAAATTCGTTGTCTTAAGTGACGATTTCGTTCACGTGAAAGTAACAGCCAGGTACTGTTCAGATGACACTGTATATCGTATTTAAGACAAGTGATAAACATCCGCTAATAACATGCAACATTGGCATACACATAGTACTACATGTATTTTACCTGAGACACACTGCGCTGATTTAAACATGTCATCAGCTTTCTAGGTGCTGAGAGTCATTAACGAACAATATATCTTTATGAATAACAACTTCTGTTATGAGCAGACAGTAGAGTTGATATGGATCTAGATTCTTACAAATTAATCATGGTTGCTTTGATAACGGTGTAAGAATCTACTCCGAAACATCGCTCTGTGCAATAAGAAGTTGTTATCCATGAAGTTGTCCTGTGTTCTGATCTGTTAAGCTCGGAGGAGTGCGGCTTATTGAATGTCGCATGTAATTTGAAAGAAAGAGCATACAGTCGGCTGAAACGTATTATAGTGTGACCAGAAATTATTGAGAGTTAAATATTGTAAATGTTTTTTTATCACTCATTACACACGTATTTAATGTGAATATTAGCAGAACATAACTCCAGACAGAAAGACAGGTGAACAGTTAGTACTTTGTCAAGTCACCATGGGCAGCAAAAAGTTAGAACATTGTAGTTCACGCTGTCCCAGTATCAGACCACCTCTTCTTTCATTTCAGCAATATTTGTCAGATTGTTCTTGTTGATACTTTCCTTCATAAGTCCTCAAACATTTTGTATTGGATTAATGTAAGCGCTGTCAGCCACCGCGACTTCCACAAAAATGGAAGTCGGAGAACTGGTAGTCTAGACTGCGTACTTTGTGTACCGGTCTGATGAGTGTAAATTGGCACGGCTCCCACGCGGTCTAGACTACCAGTTGTCCAGTTGTCCTGGTGGAAAATCTAAAAATTTCCATAGAACACGTGAACAGGAGTGAATTTTTCCTCGAGAATATCACTGAGGATCACTGAAAATGTCGACTGCAAGGAAAGGGGTATAACTCTTCACGAACTAATGAAAAATGATTAACGGAGTCGTGTCTCTCGAATGAAACCAAGCACTTGATAGCTGGTCAAGGTGTTTCATACTAGAAATCTAGTTAAACATATCCCTAAAATTCTCAATAATTTCTGGTTGTACCATATAACAAGCAGTGTCATAAACAACAACCTAGAGAGTTCTGTAATGCTGACTGAAGGTTCGTGACTCTTCCAGTGTATCACAGTGACAACATACTTTTCAATCATCCTTCCTATTTTTAATAAGGTATGTGTTTGGAAAGGACGTCGAAGGTAACGTCTCCATCATTGGCAGTCTGAAATCATGGGATCAACCACAGTACTATGGACAAACTCTTCCTGCATACGTATCCTCTCCTAAAAGGGTAATTTAGTGACCTGTTGATACATTTCACACCTTTAGTTCCCCATCAACTTGTGTAATCTGAAACATCTTCATTTAAATTATATATATACCCTTCCAAAAAGGGACGGAATCATGACATATATGTATCAAAATGATGATAATTGTCTGACCACAAATACGTAATGGCTGACATAACATCTACTTCTTTCTTTACCATCTGTTGCGTTCAATAAATGTTCCGAATTCCGAATTGATTTACAATAACACTGATTAGAAACAAATATCTTGTACAATTTTGGATATTTTGGATGATTTTGGATATCTATCTATCTATCTATCTATCTGTATATATATATATATATATATATATATATATATATATATATATATATATATATAGAGAGAGAGAGAGAGAGAGAGAGAGACTATATGTGTGTGTGTTTGTGTGTTCTACATTACTTCTAGTGAATCCAATAGAGTCATGTCACTTGGAACGTTCTTAACAAATGTTCCATATTATAGTACTGTCGGAAATAGAAACAAACTGGTTTTTTTTTTCACGTTAATCTCTACAATTGCTGTAGTTGATATGCAACAGTGTGAAATATCTGTTAAAATAGGTTGGGCCCGACAGAGTGAGTGAGTTAATCTTTAACGTCACATCGACAATATCTCAGCCATATCGTGACGAGAACACTTAAATGAACACTTAAATGAAATAAATGCATATTGTAAAAATCTGTCAACGAAGGACAGTAAAACAACTAGAATATCACAATTTCAATTAAAAGTAGAACGAAAAGTTAAAACTAATATCACTATTTAGACAATACAATAGAAAAACAGGCTATAGATCGCCAACAACAGAAGGTAGATCACCATACTAGGGACCGCGACAGAGTGATGTGGTTAGGGACAGGAAACGTGAAAAAAGGACTTTACTGTGAAGAGATTTGAGCAGAAATGAGCAATGAGGATTTTCCAAAGCGACCTATTTGGAACTGACCATGGCAATATTCAAATTAGTGTGCGATGATATTTTATTACAACGGGCACTTTTTATATGCTCAATTTGAAATTAGACTTAGTTTCATTATAAACGATAGCTGTCGTAAAAATAATTATTATAACTTTCATGCTGTCACTATGTATTTGAGATACAACTACCATGGCGTCTCACTGTCGCTATAAAACGAAACAGGTAGAAGGGATCGTCTGAATAACAAAACCAGGACGGGTGAAGCAGGCGATGGTTGGGGACGGGCTGGGAGAATTAACGTATGGAAGTAGACGGCATGTCCTAACACATACACCAATATCCAGTCCTGTCAATCTTTGGGTGGTCATGCCGCCTATATATTTTGCGACATTTAATACTATGCTTTTCTATGAGTATCGGATATCATACTCTTTTACACATCTTTTGTTTTCATTTTTTTTCTATTTCTGACTGTACTTTAACGCAACGTTCACCAGCTTGGCAAACACATAAGACACCGCGTGCGACAGTTTTCGATGTACGGAGGAATAGTTTACAATCCATACATGGCATGTGTTACCCGAATGAATCTGTTTGCCTCAAAGTTTCAGTTATCGATTTCAGGCAAGTCGTGAGGGATAATAAGCCTCAGTTTGCATCAATAGGAATCTAAAGTAAGTGCATGTGACCCCAAGTCATCGGTCAAAATATTGTGTGTAGCATTGTGTCTTGAAGTGTTGTTTAGTTTCATTCATTTGGTATTATTGACTGTTCCAGATAAAAGGCTCTGCCACGTTTGATATACCAATGTCTGACATAAGAAAAATGGGGAAAGGTACCAACGCTCCCCTGTCCTCTGATTCCCTCTACATAGACGCATATGTAACGGAGGATGGTATCACCATGAATGGCTCCAGTGCTGTAGTCCTCTACGACAGCCCAATAGGAATAACGATCATGCCAGTTTCCAAGTTCTTCCGACCAGGAATGCCTTTTGATACACAGGTATATAAAAACATGGCACAGTATACAATGGAAAGAGCAAAAGATATATTTAGCCTTCGCCTTTGAATGAAAGGACATATGGTTCCATATGCGGTCATGTTTGGGCTATACTAACGGATATCTGTACTGGCTGATTTCAAATTCATAAGATATATACTGTAAATAAAAAATTAAGCGTCAGCCAGTATATTTTGCCAGCAGAGGTTGTCTCATAGGGATTTTTTCAGAAACAAACTATCATAACTTGGTTTAGTACTTCAGTTTAGAAATAAAACCATTATGGATATTATATTTTATTTTAAACAGGATGTGTACGATTTTAGAAACATGCATTTTGTTTTCCGAAAAAGGATTGCCTTGAAAAGTGAAAATCAGCAATGTCTGTTGGATGGTCACATGACTGTCATTTTTGACTAGCGAAACCGAAGTTTGATAGTATTGTACAGATAGGATAGGGATAATCATTTTGCTTTAAAGAGCAGATCCATCACGTCTTTAAGAATATTTCCTTTAATTGTAGATACAAATGATATCCCTAAATACCAGGTACCAGATGAATTTTCTCTAAATATGGATTGGTCAGGACAGTTATTTTAGCCAAACATCTCTACAGCTGCACATCTTTGTTTTGAGTTATTTTTATCCTC
Source organism: Haliotis asinina (assembly GCF_037392515.1). Taxonomy (NCBI): domain Eukaryota; kingdom Metazoa; phylum Mollusca; class Gastropoda; order Lepetellida; family Haliotidae; genus Haliotis; species Haliotis asinina. Next base: position 36,610,833 of record NC_090282.1, read on the forward strand.
TGTATATTTAGTGATCACAGAGAAGAATCAATGTATCTATATAGGCAGCTACAATAGTCTGTTAATGAAAAAAATAAACCGTATGACACATACAGACATCCAGGTTCATGATATTCCCCTTATGCATAGGTTCGTTGACGTATGTCAAACGGCAGAAGGCCTCGATGTTTCGTTATGTCTTCCTAGTGTCTTTGGATAAATTTGTGTTGGCAATTTGCCGCGGTGTTATTACAATTTGCCGTGTACCGTGTTATTGCAATTTGTGTCGTAACAACCGTCTACTCATCCAGTTAATCACACATCCTGTTAACATCAGACCGTTACTGCATTTTACTGGTTACAAACATTTCATTTGTTTGTTGCCACTGACTCCAGTATTGTTTGGTTGAAGATACTAATACAACAATCTAATGGAGACACACTGCCAGCCCCTCTATCAAAAGGAACACTCACGACGACTATCAACGGACATGCATCCAGTAATATGTTTACACCAGTGTTAAACGGTTTTAACACTGTTAGGATCACCGTACCTAGCGATGCCATTAGTCTGAATGTGAAGGTAAGTCAATCGTTTTTGTCCTGTGTGTTGTTCAACGCATCATTTAGCAGAATATCAACCGTATGACCATGACAGAATATCAACCGTATGGCCATGACTGAATATCAGCCATGCGACCATGACAGAATATCAACCATGCGACCATGACAGAATATCAACCATGCGACCATGACAGAATGTAAACCGTATGACCATGACTGAATATCAGCCATGCGACCATGACAGAATATCAACCATGCGACCATGACAGAATGTAAACCGTATGACCATGACTGAATAGCAACCGTATGACCATGACTGAATAGCAACCGTATGACAATGACAAGCAGATAATCTAGCCCAGATATACCTGTGATTGAAATAATGGGCTTAATCAAAATGAAAAATGTGCACGACGGCATGACATCAACCTGTTATCTATACCTGACCATCCATCCATGTAATCATAGCATTGTTAGGTGATTAAACATAAATTTTACTATCTAAACGTACCTTACATCACAATACTAGCGCTAGTTTGTGTTAATGAACACAGATAAAAATGTAACCAAATACAGACATGACTAAACTCAATTTTTTATCAACAGGTCGCATATCAAAGAGTCAGCAAGGACATGAATGTATACTCATTTTCTGGGTCTGAGGGACACTTTTTGGAAATTCTACCTTCATCACAAGAAGTAAAAGTATGAGACTTACATGATCGAGCACATTAATTCTATAAATAGGGCGCATGCGTTGTCTGTGGAGTTATAGAGAAGAAAATTAATTAATTTACTAACATATTGTCAGAAAAATCTTCCCTTTTGACGGACTAATCCCGCTTTTTCCACCCATGCAGTAAGTTAAGTAACAGAAATCTGTGAATCATAAGATTACAACTGATAATCCCGAAAAGCATACATTAGTTACAGAATCAATTATTAAACTGTTGTTCACTCGTAATAGGGACAAAATTTACTTTGGACAGGCAGACGACTGGTTCAATGTCACAGTACTTTCCAACCACATAATGCCGGATCTGAAATACAGGGTAAGGTATATGTTTTGGGAACAGCAGGCTATCACTTTATCAGGATACTGTTTGTGTAATGAATGTTTCCTGAAAGTGATTTTCTTTTTGGTAATAAAATTGCACTGTGAGAGGTCGCTTGTTACCACTAGTCGTATTAATCAATAGGATGCGGTAGGAAGTGAACATGAAATATACGGACCGATTTTCTCGGTCTGCCGCTTCCTGGTCTGTTTTCGTTCGATGCGACTTGATTATATCGTTTGATACATTTTTGTACAGTTCTGGGATTAATTTCCAGTAAATCTGCGATTTTGAAACTTGATTTACCTTGCCGTGATAAAGTTATGGTAACATCTCTCTGATCAGAGGTAAGTTCCAGCAGACGATACGCCGAAGGTAAACAAAAGGAAATAACTGCAAAAATATGCTCGCTATCATTTACACACCACAACGAAACAGACATGCGAAATCTCAAAGCGATGTTTGCCGATTTGCCAAAACAAATCTTCAAAAGTTGTGATCCAACACTGTGCAACTATTTTTGCGAACTCACTTTTAGCCATTGACTGTAAGTTTAATGTTGTGTTTTCCAGATAGTCGTGCGTCAAGAAGTCTTTGACGATGGAGTCATAGCTACCAACAGGAAGTCTTCATTATCTACACAGTTCCACATAACACCAGATATGTTTCCAGATGCATACTTTATTTTCTATTACTTCTTACCGGACGGCGGAGTCGTTGCAGACGGAGTTCGAGTGAACGTCGCCAGCTCTGACAACAATGAGGTATGATATGAAACACACTCAAAACAATGCAGCAAGCCATCCCCAGACTTATCATTTTCTAGGACCATTAGTCTAAGTGCTCTTACGTCTTCAGTTGGGAATTCTTCTAAGAAAAGCATGGTACTCGTGTCTGACAGCGGTATAAGCATCTATACCGTAACATCATAGTGATGTATCAGGCCTTTTGTTATTATTTAAGCAAGTCAAACAGATCCGGAATTCTCCTTCACGGAGAATTGTGTCTATTCTCCTGAAACTTTCAACAATGGGTCTTCGGTGTTGGGCAATAAATGCTAATGGTTGGTGTCGGCCCTTATAGCAAAGTTCTCACTGAATTGTTGTAGCCTATTCACAACTATAAGCACCCCAAACGGAACATGTCTGAAGAGCTGATATTCTCCTGCATTGCGGTTTATATTTTACGTTCTGTATGGTTCATCAGAATGGTTGTATGCTGTTGAATTGTTCATCTTCGAACTATTAACGCATCCACGTTACCTTGCTGGACAAGAATTTTTAATAATGATATTGGATATAGTTTACTGTCCCTTTAATACTGATAATATGCGTGATGGCAGGAATCGCGAGTACATCTAATGTAGGCTTGTGTTATAGATTTTAATGATTTGAAACATTGCCCTTTTTGTATCTCACAGCATACATCGTACCAGATCAAAAGTAGTTGTACTGTTTCGCTATTTGTAGAATGCAACTATTTTATGTGCTCATTATTGAAATTTTTTTGTAGTTGCACATCAGTTTTCAAGAATCAGAAGTTCTTCCCGGCGGCAACATCACTCTCACTGTATCAGGGGCTCCTGGAACCACGGTCTATCTCATGGCCGTTGACAAGAGTGTCCTTATATTAGGCAATGAAAATGAAATCACAAAGTCCAGAGTAGGTCCTTTCAATGTATAAATGTATAGAGACACATGTGTCTGATCGTAAGCTGCTCGTCAGTTATTTTACAGACTGGGTGCATATGTCCTCATTCTCCCGTAATAATTTAGTTTAATTCTCACAAAAATACTCAGAGCTACATGAATATAAAACTGACAAAACTTGACGTTTCTTTTAGTATAAAAACCTGTTGCTGTCAAACGATGTTACTGTCGTGGATGTGGATAACAGTGAAGAACTTCTTACGGTGAATACATTTCTTTTCCTCTAACGACAGGAAAGTAAATCACAACAATATAGAAATATATCCTATTAATAGTATTCATCTGTTAGCTTGATCAAGCTGTTTAAAAGCAAATGCACAGAGTGATGCCACGCACTGATAGGACAACAACTTACTGACTGCATGTAGTTTTAACATATTGAATGGTTTCAGAACACTGGTATGTCTGTTTGGATACGGAAAACAGGTAAGGCGACAAGGCCGACAACAATGTCAACTTGTTACTGTACTACGGAAATATTTTCGGGGCGGTACTTTGCTCAAAATATTTAATTTATCGGTGGATTATGTGGCATATGGGGGTACAGATCTAAATAGATACTCCGAAATGCGTCTATTTCGAACCCAGTTTTAAACTTTCAAGTAACAGTAACAACTTGGGAATATGGATTAATGTTTAGCGAACTGGGATTTCAGAGTCCCAGAGATCAAGGTAAGATTGACGAAGTGCTGTTTAACACAGCGAGAACGTCGGGGGTACCACCATACATATCAATCTCCATCTGATTTCTGAAACACCTTTCACCAGTTTACTGTAAATGAATGGTAATATGCCGTTATCAAGCATGCTCATGATCTAGCCCGTTTTTGTGGCATACGTATATGGAATCAGGGACAGGTGTCGTGGATGGGTAGTCCGTGCTGCACGGAAACATCAGGATCGTCCTGTCTTGTGTCCTGTGGATTCGTGAAGAATATATGTTTCGCAAACCGCCCAGCCGCCTTGATTGTTACCAGAAAGAATTTATTCTGTATACGCGAGAGAGTAGAACTGAAAAGTTGTTTAGACTGAACATCTTGGCTACTGCTGTTTCAGCTATATGTGAATATTATCACAGACTAAAATGATAATACCCCTGCTATTTTGCACGACTCCATTATCTTCTGTTATCGCAGTTACTATGTACGTTATATTCATTTGTAAATCTACCTACTTATATAACTCAGACAACAAAATTTTTAATTATTTTTGTTTTCATTTCCAATACCTTTGTGTCCCGTGCTGCGATATTGCTTCAACGTCGATATCAACACGTAACAACTATTAAAATACGAATTTCTTTCCACCACCCATAAATCTATGCTAGAAAATTGTTTGAGTTCATGAGTTTGTGCTTATGAAGCATTTTGAACACCACCAGGCTTGGAGGTCGCAAATAGGTGTGCGGATCCTGCTGTACAGGGCCATTTATCATTGAAATGACCAACAGTGTCGTCACTGTTTAGGTAGTAGTGGTGATCAATATATAATATCACTGTCCACCTTTTTTACCTTAATTGGACCATGCTTGAAAAATATCCGAAACGAGTAGTAGCACTTAAAATCTAACTCCTTGTTGAATCCTGAATGTGATTTATTTTGTACAGATATAAACGAGTGTTTCACTTCACCACCATGTCTAAATGGAGGAACATGCGTGGATGAGATACCAGGGTTCACATGTTATTGCCCCGTGCCATATACTGGGCAGCGTTGCGAACTTAAACTTGATCACATTGGTGAGTGTCGATCTTCTTTCGCAGCATAGTGTTAATGTACATATTTGAATTAATGATGATCAAATGTCCATATTCATTGACGTTTTCTCATGGTAATCATCAGACGTCATGTGTTGGATGCCTCCCGTAAGTCGTCATTTCTGCATTATCTGTAAGCATATGGTTCTCAGTGCGAGTCAGGAAATCGATAGACTAAGCCCCGTTGTACTATCGAGTTTGTTTGATCCATCGAGATGACTGGCTAGCACATTACATTGATTGAATATATTATTATGTGTTTTTTTTCTCAAAAATACTAAGTCTTGTATTCGTTTTTAGGATTATTCTTAGCAAGATATAACATTAGACAGTGGCATCTGGCCAAAACTTCATGGATGAAAGACGTTTGAATTTTCACACGTGCATTTGTTGTCTTTTTTCTATCCAACTTGATCGCCGGAGGTAGTGAAGCCCAGCGCTGACGGGATAGTTTTGTATACGTTCGGTACAGCAACTTGTTCTTTGGCGATTTGGTAAACTGCATGAATGCATACCCACGGGAAGCATTGGTAGATGCCTCCTACATACATAATAGATATGAACAAAAGCTTTCGATTCTTGTGAGAATTTTTAAATTCGATATATTTATTGATGTGTGCGTATTTTCCGGGTTTCTATTATATCGCTGTATTTCTGTAAACCAGGACTTACATCGATTTTAGTAGTTTATCAATTTCCCAGCAGTGGGGACCTATGCATGTGATGCACTTCAACGGGTAGTCGAACCGCTTCATCCACTTGAATATCTCAGTCTGGGTTGGATATATTGCTGCGACTAAGATACATATTCTGACTTTTCATAATGTATTTTCCTTTTTAATAGGAGCTACTCCATATCCTGGATACACGCCACTTCCTGGTGCAACACCGGACGCATTTATGCATCTACCGATTTCAGGGATAAAAGTTTTTCAAAAAACAAGGACGCGAGCAAACTTTCCAGAGAATCTCCTCTGGAAAAGGATCACAATTGGGTAGCAATACTATGTGTTACACCTTCACTAGTTACGTGGCATCTCATTTCAATATTTGTCAAAATTTTCATAAAATTTCCATCATATGTGATTTGTGTTTGTTTCCAGCCGTTTTTTGTTTGAAAATGAACGTGAACTTTCAGTTTGGATAGGAAGTATTGGCGTTAACTAACTTTTCAAAGACAGACCTGTTATGAAGGTACCACCATTTCTCTTTATACTCACCCCTAAACACAATGCATGAGATTCACGTGCACCACACAGTAGTCCCATGTGCAAGCGGTGGTGTCATTAACAGCCACAAAAATGAACAATCAACTTGTATCGCACAGTTGTTAGTGTTTGTTTCTAGACGTTTTTTGTTTGAAAATGATAATCGCATACATGCAAATTTCACCCCATACACCTATCATCTTTCAAGAGCGATTACCGTTCAAGCAATTGTAATCATATGGTAGTACCAGTGGTGATGCAGTCTGAAAACATTCAATACTGTCATATCAACATTGATTAACTCCGATATATCCCCCAAGTTCCCCTATTTTTAAGAGTATATTTTGGTCTGAGGTAGCACTCTCTATGAGATCTATATTTGCCTTGCAATCAGTTGTATTACTTTATTATTTATTGATAAACATAGTTTTGTACCTTGCACAGTAATACATATTAAACATTCATCAATGGACAAACAACATACGTCAGGGTCTACGGTTACTCCAGCAGTCGATACTGTACGTGTATTTCAGTTATTTGGTTCCATGCTCGTTACATGAGTTGTACGTGCGCTACATGCTAAAATCAGTTCGGGTTTGTTCATATTGATATTTCTTGCTTTACAGTCCAACGGGCAAAGCTGAAATTCCTGTGCACCTTGGGGACACACTGACTACATGGGTAGCTAGTGCCTTTGGACTAAGCTCGAAGTATGGACTAAGCATCTCCTCAGAACATACTCAGGTAACGAATACAGACACTATACAAAACATAGGTGAAAACAATGACTGATCTTCACCCTCGTGAATGTATGAACGACAACAGTTACATAGGCAGGTACGTGTCCTGTTTGGAATTCGCTGGCCATTTTCTCCGAATATGACATACTTCTGTTCAGACCCTGTTGGAATTAACGAAAATGCTATTAAGTACAAGTCATCTGTAAAATCTTTTCCAGGTGAAAACCTTTCTCACTTTCTTCGTGTCACTCACTGTTCCGGATCACATCGTGTTTGGGGAACAGATACTATTACAGCCTCAGGTGTATAACTATATGGGCACTGATGTTCCTGTAAGTATTACTCAGTAGTCATGTATACCATAAGTCAGGAACATATCACGGTAATACATTGATGTACCAAGGTAATACATTGATGTACCAAGGTAAAACATTGATGTACCAAGGTAAAACATTGATGTACCAAGGTAAAACATTGATGTACCAAGGTAATACATTGATGTACCAAGGTAAAATATTGATGTTCCACGCTAAAGTATCTACTGTCATCTAAGGGCAAAATTCAATGTAGTTTTAAAGAAGACATATTTTTCATGTTCAAACGATTGAGTACATGGCTGGGGCAAAATGTGGACGGGACGAAAATGCTCGAGACTACATGTATGCACTCCACAGAAAGTAACTTGCATTATTGTAACCTTGTGTTTGTAGATACATATTGACTGAAACTCAATGGACACATATCCGGTCAAAGAAAATACAACATCCGGTTTTAAAAACCTGAAGTGTTTTTAGACATATCGTTCTTCATTTAACTGAATTGAACGGGTTTATGTTGATGTTTATTTTAGGTTACCTTGGTAGTAAAAAACTCGAAGAATCAAAATGAAGTTTACAGAAGTGGAAAGGTAAGATATCCCACATAACCTAGACTACTGCCAACTCCTTTTGAACAAAGGCATTTCCCATGAGTGATGAGGGTTTACTGCACCTTTGAACACGTTTTTGAAGTTGTTCTTGTTTTCAATGTCATTTATTACATATCTGAGCTCAACAAATACTGTAACATAGAATGAACCAAATCCCAGATAACTCCGCGTGCGATCAAATGAAATCGACAAAACCCTGTCCGTTTCCATCAATTGTACAATGTCGAGTATGTCAACCCCGTGTGGTTATGAATCACAGTCAAATAGTTAAGATACCAGGTGTTGGCGATCAGTTGGTTATATCCTGCTTTTTTTTAAAAAATGCAAAGGCAAGTAAATAGTGTCGCCAGTAAAAATGCTTCAGGACACTGTTTATGTAAGCGGATGCGCCAGATTTGAAAACATCTCCCAAGTGTCTAGCATAAACATTTTGAATTTTCTTTTTCAACCAGTTATATTCAGTTCATTATAGGGACTCATTAGAAACACTGTATTTGCTTTTACATGTGCAGATTTCACAAGGAGGAAGTTTATCTTTCATTGTCCCAGTCACAGTCAGCAGTCTCGGTATCGTGAAGGTCACTGTTACAGCTGTAGGCATTTTTAATGGAGTTTCAGACTCTGTTGAAAAGGAGATTGTCGTCAAGGTCTGTGCATTTGTAGTATTTACAGTATACTCATTACGTATCTTGTTACTGATTTATTGATGATTGATGTTACTACCATGCATTAACTTGTCAGAGAAAAGAGATGTATCAGAATCTTCTATCTGTGGCCAGCATCACATGCTTGTTGCATAAGTTAACTCCATTGAGCATTGTTGCCGTCACAGCGTTTGACTTTGTTCATTGTATATCCTGGTACCCTAACCACATGGCAGTTTGGTCATGCTACCGACCAATGGTGTAGCCAAGTTAGGATTAATATTATTTGCGGGACGTTTCGTTAACATAGAGCATTGCAGAGATAAGTGACCTGATTCGTGCCCAGACAGACGTCCACTTGTTGACGTACTTCTTCACATCTTATAGCCCCAGGGTGCTCCACAGCAATACAACCTACCTGTTGTATTAGATCTTAACTCAGCACAATCTGTGGTTACCACACTGGACATCGCTCTACCTCCATCAGTTATTCAAGAATCTGTCACCATCAAAGCAAAGCTCTCAGGTAATTTCAAAGCAAAATCATTTAGCATGGTTTTCACACATCTGTAGTTGATAAACCTGTTATCAACTTATCATAAAGGAAAATTACGGAAGCGCTGAAGGGACATGAGTATGAGAATTTTTTTAATATATATTTCGTGCGCACGAGATACTAAAATGTGCGCACGATATAATATAGCGTGCGCACGATATAATATAGCGTGCGCACGATATACGAAAACGTGCGCACGATATAATATAGCGTGCGCACGATATACCAAAGCGTACGCACGATATGATAAAGCGTGCGCACGATATAATAAAGCGTGCGCACTATATAACATAGCGTGCGCACAAAATGAAAGGAGACACGTATTTTTAAATGTTAAATCGTGCGCACGAGATACTATAGCGTGCGCACGGTATAGTATAGTGTGCGCACGATTTAACAAAACGTGCGCACACTACATCATATCGTGCGCACGCTATGTAAAATCGTGCGCACGCTTTGTTAAATCGTGCGCACGTTTTGTTAAATCGTGCGCACACTATACTATACCGTGCGCACGCTATAGTATCTCGTGCGCACGATTTAACATTTAAAAATACGTGTCTCCTTTCATTTTGTGCGCACGCTATGTTATATAGTGCGCACGTTTTCGTATATCGTGCGCACGCTATATTATATCGTGCGCACGCTATATTATATCGTGCGCACGAAATATATATTAAAAAAATTCTCATACTCATGTCCCTTCAGCGCTTCCGTAGAAAATAGCAATATATCTTGTAAAGTGCTTTTATAATTAGGAACAAAGATGGATATGAAAGAAATTTTGGTAATGTCAGAGGCGACAATTGATTCAAGATACTTGTTTCTGGTGGAAACGTTTTGTGCATTTACAAAACTGAAGCAATCTATTTCTCATTTTGACAATTTAAACTTCCCAGCCAATCAGTTCTTATGGTAGCTAGGGTAGTATTATAATATTGGATATAGGTGCAGCTAAACATCCAACTGGTGTCATAGGTCACATTCGTGAACGAATGACGAACAACAATAACAACAACAACATATTCCCTTTCATTTCAACATTGTTTAAGGAGACATAATGGCGCCCAGTATCAGCGGTTTGAGTAAACTGGTGACGTTTCCAACGGGGTGTGGTGAACAAACAATGATAAGACTTTCTCCTGACATCTACATATTCAGATACCTAAACAGCACTGGTCAAATGACATCATCTGATCTGCAGAAACTCTCCAGCTATATCAAACAGGGTAAGAAAACATCAAAATGTTTGAGAAGGTCTTTTGATAAAACTGAAAATTATATATCTACTTTCCAGCATAAATATTTTCGTTGTACTTACAGGCTAAGTTCAGAAGTATATAACGGTAAGGCAATGTCATTTGTTGCAAGTTTTTCGTATTTTTTCTGTTTCATAACATCAGAAAGGTGCTACTTTGCTTTAGTCTGTTTTTATACTTGCAGGGTATCAACACGAACTGCTCTATCAGCTGAAAGATGGCTCCTTCGCAACTTTTACAACATATAGTATAGGGAGTACTTGGTGAGGGATTTTGTGCATAAGTTCCTGTTGAAGGTGAAACATTAAGATCAAACACTAATATCCGATTTCAAACCGTAATAAGGAAATAGCTTATGTGACATGTCATTATAAACGTTATATTATTTCAGGCTGACAGCATTTGTTGTTAAGTCGTTCATGGAAGCTTCCGATATGGTTTATATAAGTGATGATGTGATTGTCCGAGCAGTCGACTGGATCTTAGCACAACAAAACTTCGATGGATCGTTTCCTGAGAAACATGCCCTCTATCACAAATACATGCAAGTGGGTTCCTTTTTAAACATCATGACTTGACTTTCTTCTTGCAAAACTCCTTATATAGACGTCCGTCCGTGCGTGCGTGCGTGCGTCCGTCCATACATACATACATACATACATACATATACACATACATATATACATACATACATACATACATACATACATACATACAAATAGTCTGATGCAATTGCATCCCAGCTTACATTTTGTTCTTCTAAATATAATTAATTATTTATGATAGAACATTCTTCAAATGTTAGTGCAATATTCATTTCAAAGGCTCTTTTCACATACACCGATTAGATTTCAAAAGGTGGCTGAGTTGATATTGTGTTGGTGTTGTACCTCATCTGTCAAGTGTTTGTTTCTGTATCCTTCAGGGAGGAGTCAAATCAGCAGTAGCCCTTGCTGCGTATGTTTCCATAACACTGGGGTCCGTCAAGAATCTGGAATACGTATGTTCAAATAAACTAAAAAAATCTAATCAAACTTTCCACTGACATCTTTTCAAAGTTAGCCGATAAAAGCGAAATATCTCTGCTGTATCTAGTCGTAGTAATAATTCCATACTGAGATCGTCTTTGTATTTATCATATATGCACTGCATATTCATAAAATGAAACCCAGTGGGTAATGAAGAAAGTAGTTATGGAATTGTAATTATATATTACTGCAATAAGTAATCAACAGGCTTCTTTCAAACCACCCGTGTTTAGGTTTACAATCATACACACACAAACAATGGTTCATCTAACTATCAATAAGATTCAAAACTAAAAGTATTGTAAGGGTAATCACTGATATTACGAATATTTCACTGTCGAATGACTATAAACAAGCATATCCCTATGCTTTGATCTTGAATATGTGGCAGGATTGTGATGCTTTCCATTTAGCATTCAGTCTACCAAAGAGTAAATAGGATACACGTCAGGCATCAAACTTCTCTAGAATCACTATCATACCAGTAGCGCCGTCTTCTGGAAACTGTTCCATCCTGCAACCTATTAACTATCAAGCCTGTCATGTGATGTTTACACAAAGGCTAGTTACTCAGATACCGATCACATTTTACTCGTACTTCTATCACTTGCTGCCACTGACATGTACTGCAAATCTTTCATTAATAGTCCAGCAATAGCAAGGTAGTAGACACCAGAAATGGGCTTCACTCATTGGATGGATGTGGACAATTGAAACAAGGCATTCGTCGTAACAAGAAAAGGTTTTAACCACCAGGCTTCCCCGCTACTCTTACTGCAAATAGGAAACAGAATAATTACTACTGTTTCCACATCTCTTCCTTTAAGAAAACTCAACGTTCAATCAGTGATGCCCAAAGGAAGGTTCTGCATTACCTGACAAGTCAGTTGAACACTCTTGATGAGAACCACGCCCACGCCTTGGCAATATCGGCATATGCTTTGACCCTTGCTCGGAGTTCACTCGGTGACATCGCAATGAATAAACTGCAAGCTATCAGCCATCAAGAAGGTAAATATTCTTCTGAACACACACCATTAATCTGTATCTTGTATTTAATTTTGCGCTTAACGGATTTTCCTTGTCACTATTTTTTGCTGATCCAGAGGAATGAACTGTAGCATACATGTTATGAAACCATTTTTAGGAGATGTCAAGTTTTGGACGGCAACGAAAACCACCAGCTTCCCGAAACGCCAACCCTGGAGTAGACAAAGGAGGTTCTCTAGTCCTATCGATATTGAGACCACAGCTTACGTTCTTCTGTCGCATGTGGTGAGAGGTGAACTCGGTGAGGGGCTCAAGGTCATGAAATGGATCGTCCGTCAGAGGAACCCAAATGGAGGGTTCACATCGACACAGGTACCTACGTGGTAATAGTTTTATGTATTGCAACGACATCTGAATATCAGTTTTCCGAGACTGTTTTCTGAGCTTGTAGCTTCAGTGTATCTTCTCGAGTTTGGCACCACAGTTGTCAAGAAACCTCTGGATGGTGGCAGTGTGACCATGGTTTCTGCATGTTACCGTTTTCATGTTTCGCCACTTGTGCCTAAATGATAACATATAATAATTCAATTCAACAATATCGTCTCAACTATTCATGCTGTCCCACGGGGTTTTGTTTTGAGCCCTGTCATCTTTGTTAAAGAAAGCTGTTTATGCATGTGATTAGTCAACCAGACACTGATAACTGTTTGCCTCTGAATGACTCTGTGTTTTATGTTTCTACTGGAATGTTAATGGACCCATTTCTAGAGATCGAAATACTACAGGGGAAGTTGTATCAGTTGTCCGAATACATTCAAGAAAGTCTCTGGTTGACCTGATCTGTGGATTACAGGCTCACTGATTCTGATGATGTCCCATTTGCGTTTGTAGCAGGGCGTGGAGTCATCCGAGAGATGACATCCTTACCTCATCAGCTTGCTGATGGGTTTAACCTTTTTGGTCATGTGGACAAGGCGTCCGACTTCAGATCAGAAGGTCCATCGTTCGAATCCCAGCATGGGACTAGGAAATTTTGTGGCTGCTACACGTTCATCAGTGCTCATGAAGTCAATCATTGGAACTGTCTTGTCCAGACTCAGTTTACAGAACGTGGCCAGATGGGATGCTGGAATGTTACTCATTTAACCACCGGAAGATAACAAATAAAAATGTACCCCTTCTTTATTAATACTGGAAATCGTGAGCCCTCTACCCGCAGTTGCGTTTCTGTATATGTATGGGGCAAACAACTCATTCTGAATCGACCGTTCCTTTTCATAAACTACATTCTTTTGATTGAGCTATTCACCCATCGTTTTGCAATTTGTCCTACCTTCTCCTTCCTACCAGAGACATATTTTTATTGGTGTATAAATATAGACTGGTTTTATGTTACACGTGTCTTTACGTGTATTATTTTAGTATTTTACTTCTGTGTATATTTTCAAGGACACTGTCATAGCTCTAGATGCTCTATCCAGCTTCCATACATCCCTTCATAAAGCAGCAAAGCAAACGACGGCGCATGGTACCAACATAGCAGCCACCGTCGCGACTGGTGGGGTAACAAAACATGTCACAATGGACAACACAAACAAGGACGTCCTTCATGAACTCCAGGTAAGTCTTTCTTTGAAATTAGAAACTAATTACCCTATCATTTACATCAAAGAGAATATACAGAGTAATGTATGCCCCATTGTTACTATCAGATATATAAACTGAAGCGATGGAGTTGTGTTTCAGAAACCATTGTCATATATATAATGGACATTATTAATACAAAGGTCAGCAGACAGGAACAGCCAAAGAAAGAGTCTTAGGGATTATACTATTCGTCATACCTCACTAATAAATGTCGCATTCTGATTGGTTGAGCGGTCTTCTACTATTTTCAATTTACAAGCGAAGGACATTTCAATGTACACCGCTGGGAATACAGAACTCATTTGGTACTTCGTGGTAGTAATTCATTATGTCGAATAACATTGAATCACATAGGATGTACAGAAATTACCGATGTTTTGCGAATGCAGATCGATGGGAGGGAGATACCTTTAAGTCGGTTGTTCTTGTCTGTAGTGATGGCCACATGTTGGTGGTCGGGAAGGTAAAAACGTTGTTCACTCGTCCCTCGGGGCCCATGTTTTGATGTATCCTCGATATTTCCCTAACCTTTCCTCCCATTCCCCCACGTGACCAGTGAACAATTTATATTGTTTTCATTCTTCCGTTCAGCTTCCTGGAGACAGCAAGACGGTCAGTGTCAGTGCTACAGGGTCCGGACTGGGCATAATAGAGGTAAGGTGAATAGATGATAGCCCTTATATCTAAGTGCACGTATGCAGCCGTTTCAGTAGTAATCGTTGTATTAATCCAGGTACATACACATAGGAGCATTGTATGTGAATATTGTACAGACTCCCCATTTTCGTATGGCAGCATGGGGTTGGGGAAGGGGGTGCTTACTCATCTTAAGAGAGCATTGGCCACTGCGATGCTCAACAATACCATTAAAGCCGAAAGGTGGATTTAGTAATAATTTGTTTGCTATATGTATGTTCAATGTTTTACAATCGTTGTATTTGCAAAATCATTTCTGAGCTCTCTGGTCAGTCACCTGTTCATGTAAATATATGAACAGTGGTTGTCGAGGGGAAAGAAAATTTAGAAGATGTTGGAAATTCTCTTACGTTTCATTAATCGGTGCATGTATTTTACATTTCAAAATAAGGCAACATCATACTACATGCGGATACAAAGTTGTGCCCAGAATAGAAAATAAACGTCAGTCTCTTATTTGTTTATGTTTGGCATATCTGCGCGATTTTATTGCAACTTCATCTACACTAGCATGTCGTACAAGGCAATAATGGGATACATTAGATGAAAAGAGAAGTTGGAAAAATGTTACATAGCTGAATGATATCAAACGCAGGGTCAGTTAATTCCCGCTTTTAAAATTTGATCAAGTACAATTATAAGCAAGTATACGTTATTTGTGCTTTCCATTGTTTTCCTGTGTCAAAGGTCGGAGTGTTCTACAATGTCAATGTGACCACTGATGACGCGGCCTTCGACCTTACGGCATCCATTACTAAACAAACTGTTGATGCTATCAACGTGAGGATTTGTACAAGGTCGGTAATATGCATCACATATGAACTGATTTTCAGTGCAAATAATATGTCAGTCAGAAATAGCGTTCTTACATATAACTGTATACTCTAGAAGTTATTACCATTGTTTATCCACGTCACAAGGTGGGCAACGTGTTCAAACCGTGGGTAAATGTCACCTCACTGTAAAAATATATGGAAAAGTATGTACATGACTGTGAGTAATTATAAGGATGGTAAATCCTTGATGTCAGAGATTCCGAATATATACAAATACAATACTGCATTTGTTATCATCACCGGGCCGTGCATTAATTACTTGCTCAAAAACTGAAGTATGCAAATATTGCTGAACGTGGCGGAAATCTATACTTACAAGTCAAAACGTTGATCACACAACAGTCTAGTTCCCTGTTGACTGGGCTCCGTCCTATTGCGCAACTTGACGCAACAACCAGTCCAGAAACTTGAGACCAAACCTTGCAACTGGACACATATTAATCAGTATTATTTGATATATCTAACCAATATCAAATTGGTTATAATAATTACACCTGAAATTGGAACCAAGCCCTACATCTCCAAACTACATTTGCTCGTGCCTCATTCGTTCATTTTCGACCGGACCAGGGAACTGGAATACCAGAAAAGTTGACAACGACAGTGGACGCACACATTTGGTCAAGAGGTTCCAGTCGAAGTTTCAGTAGTGCCGCCACAGTATCTACATCTACAAATTATTTATGTACCATTTTTGTGATGGTAAACAAATTGTGATATTCTAGATTTGGACCTTTACTTTACTTTTGGACTACTTTTAAGATAAAACATAGACAACAGCAGTTATTGGTATTTTGGACAAAGGACATTTTGATGCTACTACGTCCTTCAGGATATCATTTTGATGACGCATTGCATTTTGTATTCAAAACTTTGTTTGGATTAGTAGACATTCTGCCTGGCGTTGGAAATGATGTTGCCATAGAATATATATGTGTAAGGCTTCGAAATGAAATTTTTACGTGAGTTCTCTGGAACTCTTAAGTGTATTGCAACTATGTTAATATTAATAATGCATTCATTTTTCAGATTTAGAAAGTTACATCTTTTATATTGGTTAAATACATTGCCAATGGTATTTATTCGTAAATACATGAAAGTATGTTTATGAAAGCAACGTTTCAAACAGGAATATCCGTCTCCGTCGTCTCTCTATGAATCATGGTGGTTTTTTAGAACTAAAATAAAATATGGTTAAACACAGTATCAGTCCAATACGCATTTTCCAGATGGCTGTTGTCTGGGTCAAGCGGAATGGCGGTGATACAAGCTGGTATCCCCACCGGATTTCAGCCTGATGTGGAGGTGATCACCAACTTACCCAGCCTTAAACGAAAGGAATACAACAGTGGAAACGTTGATCTATACTTTGAAGAGGTATACTGCATGAAAATAAAGTGTTGTATAGGTCTTGTTGATATTGTTGATGTCCTAATGTCTTGTTTATTCACACTTGTCAATAATACAACCTTAAGGCAGCGAACTGTAACTAATCAAATTGAACCAGACAAGGCATTGCTTGATATTTTGACCGTGAATCTGCGCAACTGGAATGCGATGACATGACACAGCCAAATCAGCGAATATGACCACCCGATCTTACGAAGATCAAGCATTGTCAGCTGAAGACTAAATCAAACGCAGATATTCACTGATGCCCAGATGTGGGTCTCTGGTAATCAGCTTTAGCTACATATGTATGTACAACGGCGTAATTGTTTACCTGTATATCTACGAGGCTTTTTGAACATTTAACGATCACGGTTAGAAATTGAACGAGTTCCAAAAGATATCTCCCTAAGATGAAAATGTCACGTGATTTATCTATGATGTCCATGAACGTAGTGAAAAACGTGAGAGAAAAAGTAGTGAACTATGCATGATTCAATAAAACATGTCTAATTCAGTGAGACTACAGTAATGTTGCAGCAGTTTTCCCGACCCGGTGAGAAAACAGCTTTTCACCTAGGCGAGAATATATGTATCTATATGTATCTGTATATGTATCTACAGATCGGGTCAAGTCAGGTGTGTGTGGACATCAGGGCTGTCAGAGTTGGGATGACGCTCAGAACACAGAAGTCGTTGGTTGTTGTCTTTGATTATTACAATCCAGGTAACCTAATTTGGACAAATAATGTTCCAAAACATTAATGTTCTAAAAATCATTTATTTATTCCTTACACCAATCTAAACGTTTCTTGTCATAATAATTAGTTATGAGCACATTTCCTTTATCTAACTGCATCATATCGGAATCAAGTTGTTGTACGTATCTGCTTTTCCTGCAGCCAATCAGAAATCGGTCTTCTATATATCTCCTGAACTTCAAAATGCCAAACTATGCGATGTGTGTACAGACTGCGACGGATGTGGGAATCTGGTTGGTATAAGGAAATAAAATCTACATTCTAATAAATCCTCACTCTAATTAAATCCTCACTCACTCACTCACTCACTCACTCACCCAGAGTTACATTAAAATACTTTTACTTTTTTGGATTTATGCTAATCTCAAATATACTCTAAAAATCATCGGAACTCATTTAAGAGCTACCATAGAAACAGGTAGCCGTATTTATCTGGAACATATGATACATAAGCTAGGTGATATCTGGAACGGCCAATAACCCCCAAACCAGTATAGCCCTACTGTTTGAGATTAGAAGCGCTGCTTATCAATCTGCCGACGGCACACAAACCAGACATTATCAGGCAGCTGAATGCTGTCTGCTTCATCACACGAACCACATTCATCACCTGCAGCCTCTAGGCTGTACATGTTCATGTAATGTGATTTTTAGATTTGGACTTGATTTCAATTATCCAAACATTCGAGACAATCTTAATTCATTATTCCCATGAAGTGGGTGAAGCACATTATTTGTTTATCTATGTGATACCAATTAAAATTATTTGAATTTCATTATTTCCAGATAGTTGGATAACTTTGAAGCACACCTGGAACGCGACCGTCTGTGGACTTACGATATCCTTCATTGTTAATGTTTACTTGTTCATAATTGAATAAATAGGTGCAACGTTTAGATCTGTCCGTGTGGTTGTAAGCATGGAATTTAGATTTTATTAGGGCATGTTGGTTTTTGTTCACAACTTTTTATCAGGTTTCAACGTGTCCCATCAAACGCATTTTGAATGACCACAACAGCAGCGCGATTCAGTTCCTGAAGAACAGGTTCATTTTTATTAGAAAATCCGAGCAGAAGAATAGCCTAGTGGTTAAAGCGTTCGAACGTCAATCCGAAGACACGGGTTCGATTCCCCATATGGGTACATGGCCCATATCTGGTGTCCTCCACCGTGATAGAGCTGGAATATTGCTAAAACCAGCGTAAAACCATACTCGCTCGCTGTTATTGTAATCGAGATGGCACAACGGTCAAAGAGCAAGTGTCAAATATTACAGATGCAACAGGTATACTATAAACATGCTGGTGGACTGTTGTCACATGGATCATTTAATAAGACGTGTGTAATATTAATTCCGCGTAAACAGGAGAGGGTGACTTCAGTTTTACGCCGCACTCTATATCCAGCTCTATGAGATTGGGCTGTAAATAATTGAATCTGGATCAGATAATCCAGTGATCAACAGCATGAGCATCCATCTACGGAGCTTGAATACGATGACATGTTATCCCGTGCGAGCGTACAGTTCTATTACCATTCTTGTTGTCACTGCCATCATAAGCTTATAGATAACATAGATGACCATTTTACAATGTTTTATTACACATTCCAAAAGAGGTTTGGAAGATAAAGTGTCGTTATGTAATTGTTGAGTGTTTGGGGCTTTTTTCTGTTCCAAACCGATTTCTTAATTTTAATGCCGAAAATGAAAATGGTTCAGTATTCTGAACTAAGTTAAATCGCCTTCAGAGGTTAAGGGCATACACATTGTGCCATCTATAGCTAAATATCATGCATGATGTCATGGAATTATACATTACATGTATAGTGTTGTTCATGCGCTGTTAGATATTGTGTTGATGGGACAAGAAACTGGTGTAGGAATAATATTATATACAATTATGTTCAGTTATGGGCTGTATTAAGAAACATTAAGTTTTAACACTACCATTAAATTGAATTTTGAGGCAAAACAATGTCATTAGAGAAGAAGATATTGACTGAAACGAATGCGACATTGTCATAATTTGCTGCTTGATATTTACGTTGCAGATAAATCTAGTGGTTGTCAGAGGCAGCAGATGATGGGTTCGTTGTTTAAATGTCGACTATTATAGCCACTTGTGTCTGTGATCTGGGCCTGGAGACCGTCTCCCAGACTGATCATTTCCGAATGTTTGATGAACGCATTGAACCGACAGAGGCGATAGCTCTTCAGTGCACTTGAGACATGCATTGAAAGAATTAAGTCTTTTGAATAATGGAAAATTAAAGAAACTTATTGAAATGGTATGACAGCTTCATGAAAGTTTCTTTTTCCTCAGTCAATATGTATTTTACGATAATTTTTCATGGTTTTATTTTTATCGTACACGTGGTAATGTTGTAAAGGTTGTAGGTAATGTAATTGTACCTTTGACAACACTGAAGCTTTAGCTGTAAATGTACATTCTTGAGAGAATAGTGAAGATAAAAATAAAGGACGGGATAAGGTGATAAAAGAGAAAGAATCTTTCATACTTTCAAATGAGGTTTATTCAATTAAACATGCATGCCACCCAGCATGTGACAAAACAAATAGGAAACGCAACATAGTAAACCAGACACCAGGTGTTCCGTGTGAGCATGTATTCAGCTATCAATAGCAGCCGTCGTAAAAAGTAAGTGAGGAACGTCACCATATGAAATTTCAGTAGTCTAGGACAGAGACTCTCCAATGATTTATGAATGTTCATTTGAACCTACTAGGATGTTCTCCCCCAGTTCTCTCGACCTTCTCGTTAGCTTTCACGACAGGTGTGCTGTTCAACTATCTCCATTCCAAACACTTTCTCCACCCATGTGTCCATCTCTTGCTCATTTCACGTTCGGAGCTTGGTACGTCGAAGTAGGTGACGTTGGACAAGTAGCAGAGACTCCAGTTATGACCAAAGTCAAACGACTTGCACAGAAACTTTTTCATGTTTATACATCTTTTTTCGCAGACCCTCATATTAACGCCCATGTATGTTTCCATATTGCGTTTTACGACAGACGCTCCCTTCAAGAGGGTCATGGTTCGACTGTACTTCGTGCAAACTGAAACAAGAAAGAGACTGTAAAACAGTCGGTTCTCTATTCCTTCAATGATATCTCAGCATTATGACTGAGTGAGTGAGTTTTGTTTTACGCCGTACTCAGCAATATCCCAGCGATATGGCGGTGGTCTGTAAATAAACGAGTCCATGGACCACCGCTGCCATATAGCTGGAATATTGCTGAGTGCGGCGTAAAACTAAGTTCACTCACTCAGTAATTTTTCTACCTGCATGGAGCTGGATTTTCACCATCCATTAAGCCGCTGGCGATTGTGCCGGTATTAAAATAAAATAGTTTGAAGTTTGGGGACTTACATACCCTATCAGGAGGTACTTTAGCCCATTTGAGGGTAAAGCCAATAAATTTGGCAAAGTGCTAGTTTATATTACAATTATTTACTAGTGTTTAGAAAAGACTTTCAAAATCTATTCAATATTTCTATTTCCTTTAACAATTAAAAAATTAGATGATAATAAACTTCTTTGACTGTTTTGACATTGAAATATTTTCCCATTGTGATTGCAAAATCAAGATAGTAAAGCAGGACATGCTTCATCGTGATTCTTTCATCTCATTGGATGCAATGCGGAGGATATTCGCGGTTCAGTAATTATTAGTGAGTATATCTATTATGGCCAGTGCGACATCGTCACATAATCACCTCTTCAAATCAGGACTGGCAGCCCATGTAGGTGTAACTGATATAGGGTTTTACTGAATGAAAATTATTTATACCTCCTTGGGTGTCCCACTTCTTTTGTATCAGATCACAAATATAAGAGCTACTGATAGCTTTGTAATAGGCGTATGGAATAAGATTTGTTGTCACATATTTGTTAAGTGCTGCCTCGGTAGCAAGATCGGTCATTGTGTTACCAGAGATTCCAACATGTCTGGGTAACCAACAAAAGACAATGTCGCATTGACAGTATCAAGGTCTTTTCTTAATTGAATTTCTATTAAAGGTGGATGTTTACACGAAAGATTGTTAATAGTCTGAAGACACGAAAGAGAGCCTGAACATATTATGCAATGCTTGTATTTAGGGTGTTTTAAACATATACTGAGTCAAAAAAGAAACTTCACATTCTTTCTTCAGGGCACTATGAAAGAACAAGAAATGGTATGATGATTAAATTGTTATCATTGCATTGCTGAGATCTGTGTGATGTAGTCGATACGCTGACAGTGCCGCAATCAGCTCCACTGGGCTACATCGCCATTCCAAAACATGGGTATACAGAATATCAGGTCACAAGAATAAAAATTCGAATGAAGATTGGCAGCCCGCAACCGATTTCGAATGGTCTGTGAGGACAGACGACCTCTAAACATCTTAGCCCTGGTTCATGCAGCCGGCAGAAATCTGTCACGTAGGTGACGTAGGACGATTTGACTGTCTCCTGCTCGTGACGTCACACGTGGACGACCCGACCTTGTGCGATCAGAAGTGCTTTTTTGTAGAATAAATGTCACGATAGCGACGACATATAAGACAAATAAATTCAAACAGGTTCATGGTAAAATTAAGCAATAGGGTATTTCTTTTTAATTTCTGCTTATTCTTAATCCGTCACGCCATTCAACCTGAAGCTGGCACTGGTAATGGAGGCGAAGAACGATCTGAATACCACGAGTGGCGCTTAAGACGTTGAATAAACATATTTCACGTTAGTAATTATTAAACGTGGGTTAGAAAATCTGAGAGCACAACCAAGTGAGTGTACCTTTGACCGTGGCGATATTTTACTTTGACATGAAAAATATTTTTCGATCCGAAGCGAAGGTAGTAGGCTCGCATATAAGAGAACTTGGCATATTCTCTATGCTGCGCAACCCCATTTGCGCTAAAGTTTGCCTGTGATCCGTTGAGCATCCACTGACGTTCGGTAAGCATTCACTCTTCCTTCATTCGGTGACTATCGCGTCCGTTTGAACAACCACGGCGTTCGCTCTGCCTCCCCGTTGTCTCCCCTCTGCCTTCCCAGATTGTATATGCCGATTTCCATGGTATTTTAGAACTGCAGAGCTTGCCATCAGACGTCTCATCGTACCTCCCAAAAAGTATGCTACTAGACGAAAGGACAAAACCTGAAAGAGCGCATCAAAAATAACCGGAAACGCTGGTCAACAGAAAAAATGTTACTGCTGACAAACACGCAGCAGAAACTTCAGAAGACGCAGTTGCAACCGAATCTAACACTGATTCAAAAATGTCCGAATCTGCAGATATAAACAAAAGGTTAACAAGAGAAACGAATATTACAGTAGAAGGAGAGCATAGCATAGCTGAATGACTTAGAGAGCATGAAATGTATGATGAAAGGCTGATAGGACATAAAATAAAACGAGGAAGGAATCACTGTGGAAGGGGAGAGCTGAAGAAATGGGAAAATATGCTATTTTACTAAAAATGTGGTATGAAACGCCCAGGACCCACCTTGGCAAAACAATGAAAACCAAATTTGGGCAAGCGGCCGATCAAGAGATGACAGAACGTGATCGATGGGTTATCATTGTTCATGCTTACTGAAGTCGTTATACGATGATTTCACTTAGCCTGCTCGTAAGAAAGTAATGATAAACTGTCGTAGCCAGGTACTTATAAACCTAGAGTATATCGGTTGCCGAACAGTTGCCAGAGACTGCAGAGAGAAGGCAGAGCGAACGCCAATGAATGTACAAGGAAGGCACAGCGATCGGCGAGGCATTGCTGAATGGACCTCGTTATTTGCTTATAATGGAACATAGAGAGCAGAGAGGGCGTCTAGGACGCTCAAAGAACGCCACTAAAATGTCAAAAATTGGCAACTTAAGTCTTACAAGGAAGGCAGAAGAGTTGCACAGAAACATAGGTTTGGCGGCCGTTGAGCTCCCTGGTAGTTTGTAGAACGCAGAGAGAAAGCACGAGCGGTAGCCATCCTGTGTAAAGGGGGCCTTACAGAAATCACATCCTCCAGCAAGACCAAGAAAACTGAATGACCTTCACCCAAGCCCGACAAATGCTGCTGGACTCGATCAGGCATTTCACATAGTATGATCCAAAGTGCCTATGGCCTTCATCAACCGGCTACTTAGTTCCATGTACAGACGATGCAACACACACAATACTGACATTGGGGTATCTTAATGGTACCACCTTTGATAATTCTGTTTGTGTGAACTCTATATGTGATCTCCGAAAATGTGTCAAACTGTTAAGCTTAAACTCAGTCCTCTTTTTTGATTATTGATAAGAGTGCATTAAATGTGTACTTTAATAAGCCTATCGGTGTCTTTTGTGGTTCAGTTTATTTACTTCTTAATTAATTATATTCGCATTAAAATTGTAATTCATTAGACTTTTTTATAAGTGACTAATGTTGGTGATGACTTGGTGTCTAACTAATTGTCAAGGAGGAGAAGAAAGAAGTCGGGAATGAGATATGTCCCAATTCAATGCCGGCAGCATGAAAGAATAATTTAATTCTGAGCCAAGAAGGGATTGAATACACAGTCATATGCGGGGTTAAATTCCTTAGAGTATAGTTTTATAACAGATTGTGGAGTCTTAGGCTTTAGATAGAATCTGACAGTTTAAGGTTGCTTTTACATGCTTCACCGAATATTACAGTAGAAGGAGAGGAGTGCATAGCTGAATGGCTTAGAGAGCTTCTTGAAATGTATGATAAAAGGCTGATAGGACATAAAATAAAACGAGGAAGGAATCACTGTGGAAGAGGAAAGCTGATGTAATGGGAAAATATGCTGTTTTACTAAAAATATGGTATGAAAGCTTCAGGCCCCGCCTTGGCAACATAATGAAAACCGAATCTGGGCAACATAATGAAAACCGAAAGGGATCGATGGGTTATCATTGTTCCTGCTTACTGAAGTCGTTATACGATGATTTCACTTAGCCTGCTCTTAAGAATCTAATGATAAACTGTCGTAGCCAGGTACCTATAAACCTAGAGTATGTCGGTTGTCGAATAGTCGCCAGAGACCGCAGAGAGAAGACAGAGCGAACGCCAGTGAATGCACAAGGAAGGACAGCGGTCGGCGAGAAGGCAGGGGCAATGCTGAACGGACCTCGTTATTTGCATATGATGGAACGTAGAGGGCAGAGGGAAAGCAGAGAGGACGCCTAGGTCGCTCAAAGAACGCCACTAATATGTCGAAATGTAGCAGCTTAAATCTTACAAGGAAGGCACAAGGAACGCCAGAAGAGTTACACAGAAACATAAACTCGGCGACCGTTGTGCTTACTGGTAATTTTAGAACGCAGGGAGAAGGTAGAGTGGTTGCCGTCGAAACCCTCAAAGAAAACTGAATGACCTTCACCCAAGTCCGACAACTACTGCTGGACTCGATCAGGCATTTCACAAAGTATGATCCCAAGTGCCTATGGCCTTCATGAACAGGCTACTTCATTCCTTGTACAGACGATGCAACACACAACACTGACATTGGGCTATCTTAATGGTACCACCTTTGATGATTCTCTTTGTGTGATCTCCGAAAATATGTCAACCATAAATGTCAAGCTTGAACTCAGTCCTCTGTTTTGAATGTTAATAACAGTGAATTAAAGTGTGTATTTAAGAAACATATCGGTGCAACATTTCTTTTGTTTATTTACTGTTTAATCAATCATATTCGTATTGAAATTAGAAATTCATTAGTTTCTGGTTTTATAAAAATTGATTAATGTTAGGTCAACTTGAGGTCTAACTGATTCTGAGACAAGAGGGGATTGAAGACACAGCTATGTGCAGGGTTAAATTCGTTAGAGTATAGTTTTATAACACATTATGGAGTCTTAGACTTTACTTGGATAGAATCAAACAGGTTAACGTTGCTTTTATATATTTCACCATTTACAATGAATCCATAATCACGTTTGGAGCGAATGAGTAGAAGTAAAGTAAGGTAGTTTGATCCCATTTTAACAAGTCGAGTGACTTCAGGAGTTGATGATTTCATTTTTTGCCATAATTTGGATTGAATTTAGTAGATTCCTTTTCTTGCTGCTTTTGATAATTTTAGAATTCAGGGTACATAACTTGGAAGAATGTTCAGTCAGCCTCTCACCAAGTTTATTTGCAATATCTGGTTTAATAGTCAATAATTGGTTCCCATCTTTAAAATGGTGAATGCTATATTTAGAGCTGTTACCTTTGATTTTCCGCATCATGTTCCATGCCTTTGATATTGGAGTGCACGAACTGGTTTTTTTATACATAGTTCAGCCAAGACGCACTTTTGCCTTGCTTGAAAATGCGTCATGCGTTAGCGTTTACCTTTTAAAATTTTTCCAAAGTGTGGATCATAGTATGGAGACGGAAAAATTGCGCAGCTTTCGTAGCCTGTCTGCACAAATCTTTAAACCACGTTTTTGTGTATGTGAGGAACTGCAGATTTTTCATCGCCCACGTGAACCCAGGGACATATTTGTCCACATTGCCCCTTAGGTGTCGAACTGGGCAACGTGTTTGCCTCGGGTTGCACCCCTGTGTCTGTGGAGGACGAGAGTCTGGGGCACAGAAACCAGGACTAGGTGTTCCTGTTGCCCAGTACATCACTTCTCCCCCTTACTTTACCTAGGCAGGTAGTAGGTAGAATTGTCCCGATTCTATCAATCGTCTGGTCATTCCAAGTCCTCCACATGTATATTTTGTTGCACAAATTTAGAAAGTATTACAAACATTTGTCAGTTATCTTGATGTTAATGACTATGTATGTGCATTTGGATTGTTTTATTTTGGTAATTTGCCTCGAGTCCTGTGCCCAGAAGGCAGTGGTTCAGTCTGGTAGAATACTTACTTTTCGATTATTCTACTTGAAGATATCATTCGGGTAATTACTTTGTCACATGTCTGTCAAACAGACTTGACATGGATAAACACGGACTCTCCAAAATTATTTCTCTTTTCCCCCACTCAGACAAAAAAAATCACTTCCTGAACAGCAGAATCTCCCTCAGCAACAACCTTCTATTTCATAAATTCGATAAATACCTGAGAAAAAATGAGAAATAAACAGGAAAGCAAAAAATCAAACCAAGACTAGTTTTGTCTCTTGCAGACATTAACCTCCTTATTGAATTTGACAGGTCAGCCCACAGTGATCTCGGTGGAAGTTACCACCTTCTATTCCTAGCACAATTTTTTCCAGCTGTTTCTGCATTGTACACACGATGGAATTTATCCAAGGCAGACTGGTTCATATTTCAAATTTTATGTTCATCTAAATTAAGACCCGAATGTTTATTTGATATTTGATACTAATCGGTCTTATTACTCACGTTTTAAATGAACCAGCTGATGAGTGTATACCAGAGTCCTCTACAACTCCACATTTACGGAAATTTTGGCTCAATACAGATTGCAAGGAGACCAGAAATGTGAGTGAGGAAAGGGCAGAACACTATCTCAGCCGCCATGCAAGTGTCCACAACTCAAAAATACTCATTGCAAAAACTCATCTTTACTTTAAAGAAATAAAAAACAAAACGAAAACTACGGCACACTTGGAGGTACTACAAAGGTTATAAGAGAACCATCATTAGTGAACTTCCCATGTTGTTACATGTTCATGAACTCTTGCAAGAATAATTTTGATTCATTGTTTGGAAGTATCTTTATCTTTATCTTGGAAATCATCTTCAACTATATTCAGTATTTCCTTTCATGTTTCCGTTGATTAGGTATCGAAGGACACCTGACTAAGAACCTGAAGTACAACTTCATTTCAATCTAACCCACAGACAGTCATGTTAAACCTGTTTGGTATGCCTAATATTTGTTGTTTAAATAAATGCAGTTTTCAAAATAATCATCGGAAAATTGAATGGAAAATATGTAAGTGTAGCTGAGATGACTTTCCAGATTGTAGACATGTATTGAGAGCTATTTAACCGAACTAAATTCCTGAAAATTATCCTTGCAAGAGTTAATGAACATGCAAGTTTATGGGAATTTCACTAATGATGACTCACTTAAGGCCAAATACTGTATGTATCCAAACGTAATTTACCCACATCAATGCCTAAGGTAAGGAACATAATTCAAAGAATTAAAGGCACAGGTTCAAAATCTGATGTACACCGTCTTAAAGATGGTGATAATTTAATAACTGACAAATCTAAAATTGCAAATAAAATGGAGAAACACAGCATCACCATTGTCTGTTATTAAATTCTCGAATGTGGGACATACAAATTACCTTTTGTTCTCTTCTGTTGTGGAGCTTGCCGTAGACCAAACGAACTGTGTTCGCACAATACTGATAAGTATTGCAGGGGGGATGGCTCGCAAGATTTCGAACAGGATATTGCACATATCACCCGTTGCCGTATTTGCGCCAAGTTCAAAGAGGCAGCATCTTGCTTTGCCTCATCACATCGAATGGTCAAATTTGACAATGCGCTGCTACATTTTACAAGACTAAAGATGAATACCAGCAGGTACATGGTTACCGTGACTATGGCAATCTATAACAGATAGCTTGTTCACCCTCGTCTTTCAAGTTAATGAATTATTAGTGTATGAAAGCCCATACTTGCTTTGACTAAATGGATATAGGGCTGCCACTTAATGGCAATGTGTTTCATATACTTGAATATTGTATCATAAGCACCTTTTCTATTTACGGGGTCTTCTGTCAGTATATAATTGCTTGTTATTTGATATGTCCGTGTGATACAGCTTGTTTAGCCTGATAAAGTGAATACTAATGCATTGCGTCACAGTGACACAACTGGTTAGGTCTATTAGTGAGAACCTTTTTTAGTTGAATGTCAACATGGCCCAACAGCCGAGACAAGGTCGCTGTTCAACATTCTTTCCTCCCATATTTAATGATGTTATCTCGACCTGCCATTTGTTTCGGCCGACCTACCGGGTCAAGTTGAACAAGCTGTATTGTTCCGCAACATTTACCTTCACCTTTCTTCGACAAAATTTCAAAATATAGAAGTAACATCAGTTGTCGTGATTACACGATGCTATTTAGAAAGTGGTAAAATGTAACATATGTCGTATTTGGGTTTTCACGTTCTTAGTAAAGTACAAAGTACAGTAGACTTGTACGTTTTTGTTAGAGTCGCATCCGGGATTCGATCCCGCACCCTCAGAGTCAGACACCTAATCGCCAGCACACAAAGTCAGCCACCTAGCCCGCTCAGCCACCGCGACTTCCAGTCCCACTACGGCCTTGGGAGCCGTGCTAACTTACTCTTCTCAGAGGGGTACACAAAGTACGCAGTCTAGACTACCAGTTGCCCGACTTCCTCTTGGAAGTCGCTATGGCTGAGCGGGTTAGGTGGCTGATTTTGTGTGCTAGCGATTAGGTGCCTGACTCTGATGGTGCGGGTTCGAATCCCTGATGGGGATAGAATTTGTACTTTACTAAGATAGTGAAAACCCAAATATGACATATGTTGCCTCAGTTGCCGTAGTTTTGTCAGTATGGGGCTTTTAAAAATTTGATTCACGCCGAGCTTTTGTAAGTTCCAAATCCTTCGTCTCGAACGCAGACAGTCCCACATAAGAGACTAGCATTGTAGATCTTTGGCATGTTTGAGAGCATTTAGACGTCTACAGCTTTGCTAAAGATTTCACTTACTTCCTGATCAAAGATCGAAACCCGGACCAGAAAAGGCGATTGACGATTGTAATCATGCCATGTTGACGAAAGCCTTAGTTATAATAAAGGAAACCCAAGTTCTATGGATAGTCAAGTTCTTTATTGTAGTGCGTGCGACGTTTCGGTGTAGGGACTAACAGCGTTATCGAGCAAGTGATACATAGAGATACGTGTTTATAAGAGTCTAAAAATAATCGTCTGACAGCAACTTTGTGGATAGCTATCCAAATTGTTCACTCCGCCAACTGGCAGCCTCGTCCTCTATTTGGTTTCAGAGTGCGCCGTCGTCTAACAACGGTAAAACCTCGTTTGTAATTATCATTGTTTACAGATATAGTATGTATCTAATACTGTAAATCTACAGTTCCCCGTCGTCAATGCTTTGCGAGATAAACAACCCACCCAGTTCTACGTCTTGTCAGATAACGTGGTTTACTAGTGTAAGTGTGTTTGTGTGTGTGTGAAGAGAAAGAATTACAATGAACAGATCAACGCTTATACACACATCCCTTGACATACGTAGTGCATTGTCCAGTAATTAATCAGTAGTTCAGTTGTTTTTTAAACATCCGAAATTAAACAAGCGTGATGAAGCCTGTTCACGCGAGGTGGATCAAAGCAAGCCTTGATGCTCTCAAGAAAAGAAGACAGGAAGTCGTCTGTGGCTGGCAAACGTCTGACCTTCATGACAAAGTGACAAAGTGAGTTACCGTTGTTGTGTGCTGAATGTGTATTGTTGGAAATGTTAGTATGCCACTGAAGTCACTGAATTTCTTAGTGTAATAACCCTGTGCCCAATAATATTCGGGTTTATTAGAACAATACCAATGTGGCCGCCATGTTTCATCACGAAAACATGGACCGGGGATGATTACTTAGCAAAATGAGAGAGGTCATCACGTCTGGAAAATTTAGTAATAGGCTGCGGTCACGAGTGTTAAAATTAACAAGTGGTTGAACAAGAACCATGAAGGACTGTCAGGAATACCCCAAAGCTTCCCCCGTTTTTACATTTTTGTACGTCTCGTAGTATCAAGAGTTTTATCAACAAGAACGTTGTGTAAATATGAAAACGTCTAAAATATACTGAGAAGCAACGGAAACGCATATCAGGAATAAATATAACACGTCACAATTTAATTCTGGACTCACAAAAGTCCAGAAACTCTCAGCACTGTGGCCACTCTCGCACAAGCGATTTCGCAAAATTGAACAGGCAGCTGTTATGTATGTGTGCTAAGGATGAAAAAATGAAAAAAATTTTTTTCGAAAACTCAAAATTTAAACTCGTTCGCCCATGGGCACGCCCATGGGCGAACAGTGGCCAATGGGTAGGCCCATGGGCAGGCCCATGGGCGAAAGTGTTTCATTTCATCCAGAATGAATGTTTTGGAGGTTGTAAATGAATGAAAAAATGTTAATAAGTATCATGACACAAATTTCAGCTTGTTGTGACTTGACTCTGCTAACTGACAGCGATTTTGAAAAATCTCGCCCATGGGTGAAAAACATATTGGCCCATGGACGAGAATAATTAATTTCATTGAAACTACATGTTATTTTTTTTCCAGGCTGTGCAGTTTTTCAATAAATGAACGTGTATTTATTATTGTCTTGACACGAAATTAAGCTTATTTTGACTTAATTCGGCTAATTAAGAGTGATTTTTCAAAAAGACTCGCCCATGGGCGAAAACCATTTGGCCTATGGGTGAGAATATTTACTTTTACTCAAAATACACCTTTTCCCATGTTTTGGAGGTTGTGAATGGATGAAAGTATGTTCATAAGTATCATGTCACAAAATTCAACTCATTTTGAATTAATTCCGTTAATTTAGAGCTATTTAACAAAATCTCAGCCATGGGTGAAAAACATTTTGGCCCATGGGCGAGAATATTTCCTTTTACCCCAAACACATCTTTTCCAATATTTGGAGGATGTAAATGAATAAAAGTACATTTATGAGTATCATGACAGAAATTTCAACTCACTTTGACTTAATTCCTCTAAATGAGAGCAATTTTGAAAACTCTCGCCCATGGGAGAAAGACATTTTGGCCCATGGACGAGAATATTTGCCTTCACTCAAAATACATCTTTTCCTGTGGTTTGGAGGTGTAAATGAATGAGGATATATATATGAGTATCATGGCACAAAATCCAACTCATTATGACTTAATTCTGCTTATTGAGACCGATTTTCAAAAACATCTCGCCCATGGGCGAAAAACATTGGGCCCATGAGCGAAAATCTTTCCTTTTCACTCCAAATACATCTTTCCTAATGTTTTGGAGGATGTAAATGTATGAAAGTGCCATTATGAGTATCATGACACAAAATTCAACTGATTTTGACTTAATCTTGCGAATTCAGGAAGATTTTTAAAAATATGCCAGAATAATCACTTTTACTCAAAATACATCTTTTCCCGTGTTTTGGATTTTGTAAATGAATGAGGATATATTTATATGTATCATGGCACAAAATCCAACTCATTTTGTCTTAATTCTGCTAATTTGTAACAAGTACAAGAATCTGGACTTCCACTTAAATTTTCATAGCTTTTTTTATTGTCTTGGAGGTTGTAAATATATGAATGAAAGTGTGTTTATAAGTATCACGACAAAAAAAAAATGAAATCATTCCGGTCTTAATTCGACTAATCTCTCTCGTGGACGAAAATATATTCGTTTGCTCGTTTTCTTTATTTTGCAAACATATGGTTTAAAAATAGATGAAATTCTAATGACAATTCAGTTTAATTTCGTGAGTTTAGTTTTATGTTGCACTCAGTAATATCCCAGCAATATGGCGGCAGTTTGTAGATAATCGAGTTTGGATCAGACAATCCAGTGATCAACAGCATGAGCATCGACCTGCACAATTGGGAACTGATGACATGTGTCAACCAAGTCAGCGAGCCTGACCACCCGATCCCGTTAGTCACCTCTTACGACAAGCATAGTCGCCTTTTATGGCAAGCATGGGTTGTTGAGGCCCTCTTCTACTCCAAATCTTCACGGGTCCCGAACACAGAGCTTTACTTCCAGCAACATATACAATACACTTAGAATACTAAGCCTTGAGATTCTTTTGAATTTAGGTGTTCTATAAATATACCAAAATTCAACCTATATCTATGAAGTTGAAGTTATTTGTGAAAGCCCTAATCAAGAGTGACCAAACTCCAGTGACTATGCTGGGACACAATAATAAATGGTGCTGTGAGATCTTTAACCTGTATTGAAACATGTCTTGCCAATTCCGCTGACATTCACCAAATGTACCTACCTAGTAGTTTTAAGTGTACCTACCCAGTTTAGCATGTTTCGTTTTAATAGTGTGGTCTCCATTTTTAGTAATTCCCGTTTGCCCGTGCCGGTTTTCCTCGTCCGAGGTTTTATGGGGTATTCTCCTATTTGTCAGACCAGAAATTATCTACAACAGGGGTAGGTCACTCGCTTGTTTCCTTTACCATTTGTACTAATTAGTATGCGCCTCCTCATGCTCCAATGCACACAGTGACCTGATTCGTCTCCATCGCAACTTAGGCTGCGTTTAACAGTACTTCAGCCAGTTTATTGTATCAGTCGAAATCTTACAATGAATGAATGAATGAATGAATAGCAAGAAGTATATCTGAATGAATGAAAGAAATGATAAAAGAAAGAAGTGCATATGTGAATGAATGAGAAAGATATAATAAAAGAAAGAAGTACATATGTGAATGAATGAAAGAATAAATGATACATCACGGCCATCCCTTCCAAAACATGCTAAAGAACGCAAAACTATCGTTAGATCACATGTGTTAACATCAGCTTGTTATTGTCTCCCTGGTCAGGCGTAACAATTGTCAGACAGGTTAAAACAACAAACTATCTGGTTGACTGCACAGCTGCCTGTTGACGTAGTATACCCACAACACCTACTTTTCCTGCGTAACCTTCATCTACATCACCACCCTTAATATATTGAGCAGAGAGCAAGGAAGGCCCTACAGCTGTAACCACTGAACCGTGGCGTCTCTCTGCTCCCAAGTTCTCAAGTGGGGGTGTCCTTCTCTACCTCTTCCATTAATCTTAAAACATCTAACACGCTCAACGCATGCATCTTTTTATTAAAATGTGATGTTATACATAATCATAAGAGTATTTTTATGTATTATTCAGTTGATAAATTATTATTCTATGATATATATATATATATATATATATATATATGTATGACACGCTGGACAGGTCTAGGGCATTTTGTGTTAATTTACCATTCCCATTTTCATAATGCTTAAAAAAGACACTCATTAATCTATCGCAGAGTTTTGTCATTCCTTCACTCCAACATGGTTGCTAAATCCCCTATGATCATAGTATATCGACTCTGCCATACCCAGTTCACCTAATCCTGAGAAATCAACCAGTCATGACATACCCACATCGCCTAATTAATTTTCCGTACCTATCGAGTAAAAAATACATAAAATGGGAGGACGCCTTGTTAACTAATGGGAGTGAGCCTTGCAGGGAGTACCCTCACTCTCACAAACCCACGTATTGAGGAGAAGCGGCCGTGTTTGTCGGGGATTTTTCTGGCTTTGCTAAATAAATCGTACATAAACATGTAAAATATTTTGCTTTGATTCTGTAACTACCCACATTATGACATTGAGACCATTTTGATTTATCTAGTAAAATACGATTGAAGAGTTTTGAGTTTGAATCTTGCCACTTTAGCGCTCTATCTTTTTTAATGGGGCGTGCATACTAATATTTAGGTTGTTTTTAGTATTCCATCTATTTGTTTAAATTAACTGATTTACCTGTTTTTGCTTTGTTTGGGTTTTTTATTGCAAGTGGCCCAGCGAGTGAGTCTGCTTTGATACCTGTAAATTTATTCTGACGTTTGACGAGCGGGACGTAAACAAGAACATATATGGAGCCCCTGCATCAATACGTATTAAAGTGTTTGAAACATTATGCTAGACCATTATTTGTACACAAGTGATGAAATGTACCTGAAAGATCAAGGTTCATAAGAACGTACAAGGCACATTTCTCCTACCTCATTTAAGAATGTCCATTTCTGATTGGTTCACGTGGCCTTGCGAGGGAGAATAGATAATTTTTACCCCGCCACGTGGGAAAAGCCTGCATCCAGTCAGTGAACTGTAAAGCAGTGGTTCGAATCGACTATAGTTAGTACCATGTTAATATAATACATGAAGTCTTTGAATGTCATTTAGAAGTGAAAATACATAAGAATGAAGATTATTATGGATATCAACTTCTTTATGACAGAACACAACACCTGATGAAGGAGTAAGCATTAACTCCGAAACGTTGTGTTCTCTCATAAAGAAGTTGATATCCATAATAATCTTCAGTCTTAAATATAATACATGGTTTCAGCTTGTTTTGATGCTCTTTTTACATAAAGTGATATTTAAACATTCGTTATGGTAAATACGGTGTAGCAATGTGATGAAGAGTATGCGGGTTTCTTCATCCCATTTCATCCACCGATGAGAATGGTGGTATCCTCTTTTGGTTCACACCCGGATTGTCGATTGTTTTATCAAATACACAACAGGACTGTCGAAAAGCAGTGGAGTGTGACAGTGCTCAACACTGTTCTAATGACACCCGGAGCGTCGACTACCTTGGAGAACTTGTGCCCGAGAATGCCCGTGAATAGCAGAAGACTCGTCTCTACGCTAATTAACGAGCTAAAACACATACACACAGACTTCGGTGAAAGAATGAGCTGCGGAACCAATTCCTGAATGATAGTCGTCGCACGAACAGTAGTCGAGAAAGTTGGCGTCATCGTGAATCGAGGGTCTGTGAGCAATGTAAACTGCATATTGTGAGACAGTGGCCACAATAAAGAATAAAGAAGAACTTGACAGAAGGCTTCAGCGTCTCAACGAGCAGCTCCAAAGACAAGAGATTTCCGTAATGAGCTGTGCTCATCAGACTGTCTGCCTCGCTCATAGTGACCACATTACTGTACTTTATAACGTATTTGGTTTTCCTTCATGTCCGGAGCGTCGAACGCCATAGTGTTGACACCTGATTACCTCCTTACGTATTACCCGAGACCTCGAATTTACAAAAATTTCAATTCAATTTTAGACAGCCCAGGCAAGTCGTTTGTTTAAGGAGTAAGAGGATTAGCAGGCATGGTCGACTAGATTTCTTTGTTTAACTAATCCCACACGGCCTTCACCAATAGAGGGAATGATTTCTGTTCAGTTATGACATTGCTGTTCTCCATATGTCTCTATTTTCTCCACACATCTCCATGTTGTATTTTTGTATGTTTTGTAGCTCTGATAGGGACTGGTGAACAAGCTTTACAGTACCTCACCCATACAGCATTTAATACAAAATATAAATGAAGCATGTGTCGTCATCCATATGAACTATCATATAATAACATATGCATACATATCATTACATCAAATACATCTTTCATATAAGTAAACATGAAAAATAGAATTATGGTTTGTTGTGTCTGACTAGCTCTTTGTAGAAACACTGAACATTTGTGAGAAGGTTTTTGACAAGTTAATTAGTTTCCTGTTAAAAAATTTAAAAAATCAAGCTTTGTGTTTTATGATAAAATCGTGGACGGATCAACTATTTTCTGGTTTTCACAGTGAATAAGTTCTTTTCCGTTCACCGAAGTCATCATAGACCACAGTGAGAAAAGGTCGATCTTCAAGCAGTAAGGAAGACCATGATAGCGTATGGAGTACGTGTGTCTTGGTCATCTCCTCCGCTATCCCCTCCCCGAATCCACACCCCACCAGGGCGTGTAGGACTTGTCTCGGTGAATAAAAAGGGACTCCTATAACCCCATATACCCCTAATCACAATGCTATAATTTGTCGTTTTTGTGTATCCGGTTTTGTGTATTCTGTAATATTGTATAGTACTGGTGAAGTGTTAATCAAAGCAATATTTTGCTTGCTAAACGAACCACATTTTTTGAGAATCAAAATATGTTTTAAGCACATTTCCAAAATTGAAATGCAGCATGCACACAATAACTAAATTGGAAGGAATATCGTGCCGGACAAGGTTTTCCAGAGCACCTGCACATAAATGTCAATGTCTTTCAAAGACTAATATGTGCAGGTCTTGCAAAAGGACAAAGCAGGTATGCTTGACAAAGTTCTTGCAAAGGAGGTTTATACACAACACCAAAACCAACCGGTCAGCTCGACGCCTTATAGAACAATCAATTCGAGATTTCCTTTGAATGTGAGATATTTGGCTGCGCGTCTTGCGCAATCAGTCTTTTTCATCCATATACACTCACGAACACCTGTTCATTTCAAAGCTGGTGTCTCCTAATGACCTAATGTGATCCATGGATGAATTTTGTAAATGACAAGTAAAATACACATGAAAGCGGCAGCTGTTATACTCCAATAAACAAGACCAGCGGACGAGACATGACTTTTTCGGTGCAAATTGTCGTAGGCGCTTTGCGGAAATTACGTAAGTGAACGCGGAAGAAACAGAAAGCGTCATCGTTCCGCTCAGTTTCCATTGTCTTTGCGAGTTATGCTGAGATACTCAACAAACTGAGATAAAAGTCAAAATGATGAAAAAGTGGAAATCAGTGTGTGGATTAGAACTTGAAAATCACTCATGAAGTCTCTGACAAAGTAATATCTGTTCAGGTCATGATCATTTGGAAAAAAATACGAAAGTTCTATGGATATACAACTTCTTATAAGGTAAGCAGCATTTCGGCGTAGCTGTTAAACTCGTTATCAAGAAAGGAATATCTTACAGGTAGTCCTGTAAGTTAAACCTTTGTTTTGGGTCGAGGTCAAAATCGTTTGGTGTAGTGACAACGGTGTTGATTTATGGGATTAGACACGGCTTTTCTATAAAAAAGTAAAATGTGTGTCCTCAGGAAACGAAATAAGACACGTGTACCAGAATGTAAGTGAATCGATGTTAGCGAGTTCAATCAGTGACTTCAGTTAAAATGGGCTTTCAGTTCACTCCTTCCAGTAGTAATGAGTTATTTAGTTTCTTGGTAAAATTGCTTGCAAGGTGAATGTTGAAAATGACAGTTTTCAGGATCATTTTAACAACTTCAGTTATGGCAAATGCGCTGCTATGCTTCACGTTTCGTCCTACTTATTTTACGGGAAGATACCTTTGTGTAAACAGCTATATGTTCATTCTGAGAACTGGTAAAAAGGGAGAATATATCTCGTGAAAATGAATTTTGAAAGACTGCAGATCAACTGTTCCAGTTGTCTCAACAACATAATTTCTAAAATACTTAGAGACAACAATCACGGAAGCCAAAGTAAATCTGTGTAGCAAAAATAGTGAAAATTTATTTAAAAAATAGAAAAGTAAACGCAAAGTCAATCTTGATTACATTACGTATTCCTCATAGCCCGATATAATGATTACACATTAATAGTATGGATACGTTAATGTATAGTTTAAACTAATCTCCTCAAGTAATCGGGACTGGATTGTCAAGCATAAACATACATATCAATGCCGCTCCATACCAATAATATAATTACATAACATACATGATAACAACACTTCATGTTCCGCTCGTCAAACGTCAGAATAAATTTACAGTTATCAAAGCAGACTAACAGGCCCACTAGCTGTAAAAAACAAAACAAAAACAAATAAATTAATAAATCCAAATGAATAGATGGAATACTAAAAACCACCAAAATATGCACGCCCCCTTTAAATAGGTAGAGTGCAAAAGTGGCAAACCGGTAAAATATGCCAAGATTCAAACTCAAAACTATACAATCGTATTTTACTAGATAAATCAGAATGGTCTCAATGTCATAATGTGGGTAGTTACAGAATCGAAGCAAAATATTGTACATATATGTATCATGAAATAATAATTTATCAACTGACTAACACATAAAAAATACTCTTATGATATGTATAACATCACATTTGAGTAAAAAAATGCATGCGTTGAGCGTGTTAGATGTTTTAAAGATCAATGGAATAAGTAGAAAAGGACACCCCCACTTGGGAACTTGGGAGCAGAGAGACGCCACGGTTCATTGGTTACAGCTATAGGGCCTTCTGTGCTCTCTGCTCAATATATTAAGGGTGGTGATGTAGATGAAGGTTACGCAGGAAAAGTAGGTGTTGTGGGTATACTACGTCAACAGGTAGCTGTGCAGTCAACCAGATAGTTTGTTGTTTTAACCTGTCTGACAATTGTTACGCCTGACCAGGGAGACAATAACAAGCTGATGTTAACACATGTGATCTAACGATAGTTTTGCGTTCTTTAGCATGTTTTGGAAGGGATGGCCGTGATGTATCATTTATTCTTTCATTCATTCACATATGTACTTCTTTCTTTTATTATATCTTTCTCATTCATTCACATATACTTCTTGCTCTTCATTCATTCATTCATTCATTCATTCATTGTAAGATTTCGACTGATACAGTAAACTGGCTGAAGTACTGTTAAACGCAGCCTAAGTTGCGATGGAGACGAATCAGGTCACTGTGTGCATTGGAGCATGAGGAGGCGCATACTAATTAGTACAAATGGTAAAGAAAACAAGCGAGTGACCTACCAAGGTAGGTACACTTAAAACTACTAGGTAGATACATTTGGCGAATGTCAGTGGAATTGACAAGACATATTTCAATACAGTTTAAAGATCTCACAACACCGTTTATTAATGTGTCCCAGCATAGTCACTGGAGTTTGGTCACTCTTGATTAGGGCTTTCACAAATAACTTCAGCTTCATAGATATAGGTTGAATTTTGGTATATTTATAGAATACCTAAATTCAAAAGAATCTCAAGGCTTAGTATTCTAAGTGTATTGTATATGTTGCTGGAAGTAAAGCTCTGTGTTCGGGACCCGTGAAGATCTGGAGTAGAAGAGGGCCTCAACAACCCATGCTTGCCATAAAAGGCGACTATGCCTGTCGTAAGAGGTGACTAACGGGATCGGGTGGTCAGGCTCGCTGACTTTTGCTGACACATGTCATCAGTTCCCAATTGTGCAGGTAGATGCTCACACTGTTGATCACTGGATTGCCGCCGCCATATTGCTGGGATATTGCTGAGTGCGACATAAAACTAAACTCACGAAATTAAACTGAATTTTCATTAGAATTTCATCTATTTTTAAACCATATGTTTGCAAAATAAAGAAAACGAGCAAACGAAAATATTTTCGTCCACGAGAGAGATTAGTCGAATTAAGACCGGAATGATTTCATTTTTTTTGTCGTGATACTTATAAACACACTTTCATTCATAAATTTACAACCCCCAAGACAATAAAAAAAAAACTATGAAAATTTAAGTGGAAATCCAGATCCTATACTTGTTACAAATTAGCAGAATTAAGTCAAAATGAGTTGAATTTTGTGCCATGATACTTACAAATATATCCTCATTCATTTACAAAATCCAAAACACGGGAAAAGATGTATTTTGAGTAAAAGTGATTATTCTGGCATATTTTAAAAAAATCTTCCTAAAGTCGCAAAATTAAGTCAAAATCAGTTGAATTTTGTGTCATGATACTCACAACGGCACTTTCATACATTTACATCCTCCAAAACATTAGGAAAGATGTATTTTGAGTGAAGGCAAATATTCTCGCCCATGGGCCAAAATGTCTTTCTCCCATGGGCGAGAGTTTTCAAAATTGCTCTCATTTAGAGGAATTAAGTCAAAGTGAGTTGAAATTTCTGTCATGATACTCATAAATGTACTTTTATTCATTTACATCCTCCAAATATTGGAAAAGATGTGTTTGGGGTAAAAGGAAATATTCTCGCCCATGGGCCAAAATGTTTTTCACCCATGGCTGAGATTTTGTTAAATAGCTCTAAATTAACGGAATTAATTCAAAATGAGTTGAATTTTGTGACATGATACTTATGAACATACTTTCATCCATTCACAACCTCCAAAACATGGGAAAAGGTGTATTTTGAGTAAAAGTAAATATTCTCACCCATGGGCCAAATGGTTTTCGCCCATGGGCGAGTCTTTTTGAAAAATCACTCTTAATTAGCCGAATTAAGTCAAAATAAGCTTAATCTCGTGTCAAGACAATAATAAATACACGTTCATTTATTGAAAAACTGCACAGCCTGGAAAAAAAACATGTAGATTCAATGAAATTAATTATTCTCGTCCATGGGCCAATATGTTTTTCACCCATGGGCGAGATTTTTCAAAATCGCTGTCAGTTAGCAGAGTCAAGTCACAACAAGCTGAAATTTGTGTCATGATACTTATTAACATTTTTTCATTCATTTACAACCTCCAAAACATTCATTCTGGATGAAATGAAACACTTTCGCCCATGGGCCTGCCCATGGGCCTACCCATTGGCCACTGTTCGCCCATGGGCGTGCCCATGGGCGAGCGAGTTTAAATTTTGAGTTTTCGAAAAAAATTTTTTTCATTTTTTCATCCTTAGCACACATACATAACAGCTGCCTGTTTAATTTTGCGAAATCCCTTGTGAGAGAGTGGCCACAGTGCTGAGAGTTTCTGGACTATTGTGAGTCCAGAATTAAGTTGTGACGTGTTATATATTTCCAAACATTACATACGACGGTGCAGGAAATGACATTATGATGACT
Organism: Haliotis asinina; assembly: GCF_037392515.1. NCBI lineage: Eukaryota > Metazoa > Mollusca > Gastropoda > Lepetellida > Haliotidae > Haliotis > Haliotis asinina. The sequence continues at coordinate 36,651,944 of NC_090282.1, forward strand.
TGTTCACAGTATGGGAGTGTTTACAGAGGAATACAGATGCCACAATGTTCTTGTGAGCATCTCCAACACACCTGTCAAATGACATATTTCAGTACCGTGTGTGTCCTCCCTGGGCAGCCATGCAAACCCGGAGTCTGCACTCATTGATAAACACAACTTAGAGAGATTCTGAAGATGGATGACGACGATGTAAAGATCTTGCCTTGTGACGTCACCCGCGGGGCTCAGGGACATGGATGATCTTGGACACTTCCTGTTGCCCAGCGATGTTGCTAAAGCCTGGAAATGGTCGTCTCGTGAACGTGGAGTTAGTTAGCACCATATCTCAGTGTTTGGCCAGCATGCAGGATTCCATTTGTTTGGTTCGTTTTGGACGTTAGTCAACCGTGGCATCATGAATGTGAATGATTGTCATTTCTCAACCTGTTCTTTTATGGGAGCTGAGTGTGCACACTGCACGTGCACAATGGTTTCTGTTCACCCAACTGCATTGTCGTTACAGATGCTATTCGGTGCGTTTGAGATGTCATGTCCCTGTGATTTGAAAACGTGGGATTCGAGCTTAAACATCAGAGCTGTCCATTTCTTAACCATATGTTTCCACCATATTGTAGTTTTGGAAACAGCAACATCTCCAAAACGGATTTAGTGTAGAAAGTCCAATATGAGTTTTAATGTCTCAGTATATCATACTCAAACAATAGGCAGGTTGTAACAAATGGCACTGTGTATACATATCCATGCCGGAAAGTAGGCAAATACTGAAGCAAATCAATGTATTGACGTTAGCCCTAGCGTAGTTTTACTGACGTACCTACATATTTAAAGTAAACTGTACAGTGAAAGACATATCATGTTAAGCGACGCGTAGTGGTATGAAGTACTTTTAACTGAGCCTTCTCGGTTCCAAAACATCTATATTTGATGAGACCAGTACTGTTAACATACGTTACCAGCATCCCAACATGGCGGCAGGTAAGATCGCTTGGCGATTATGTCCCTCGTATTAGCGACACCCAGACTTTCAGTTACCGACATCCAAGCGCTTATTCTTCAACACATTTACTTTAGTAAGCAAATTCGGTGCATTCAGTGTATTTGCACTCTGAATGTTTATCGGTGTGTTAAACAAGTTTGATTGTGGACATGTGGAAGATTGTTAATTCAAGGGAGATAATCGCCAAGCGATCTACCTGCCGCCACGTTGAGGTATGCCTCGTTAGGTACGTTGCTAGTGGATATGCGCGTTCGCTCGTCACGTCGAAGACATGTGTTCGATTCCTCATATTGGTGCAATATACGGAATCCATTTCTTGTGCAACCCGCAGTGATAATCCTGGAATATTACTAGATGCAGCGCAAAACGAAACTCAAACATTCGCCTTCTTGAAAACTAAAACAGGGGAATGGGGTGGGGTGTTTTTTATGAGTATTTCCTCGTTTACATGGATTTCCTATGACAAGAGGACCGGATACTTTATGACTTTTATATAGAGAGAAGGCAGCCATAATCGGTGCACTTGTGCGGAATCACTTTCATTTTGGACAGCGAAATATGTATAAAACATTTAGTTACTCTTCTGTTGGGATCCACAATGTCATTAGATATTAAGTTAGTGGTGTCCTGCCGAGATTTACTTAGTTCCGCTTGAAGCCCATTTCCGGTGATATGGTGATAAACTCACTCGCCGCTTCATTCCAGGAAGCAGGAAACAGCTATCACAATTGATGCAATGTTCAACTACCTTTCAGCTCTACGCAAAGCAATACTCACTCCGCACAGCTACCGATAGCAGCTACCATTACAGCTGGTGTCACTAGCAAAACGTTCAACACTGGCAGCTCAAAGAATGACGATGTTCAAGAACTCGGGGTTTGTCTCACTCACTTGAAGATTGTTGGTTAAGTTCGGGACTATGGTGCCAGCAATTGAAGCCAGAGGAATACCGGATTTTTTAATGTGCACGTTTGCATCCATGTTGAAGTAAGGGGGAACAGTAACGTTATTGGCCGGAAACTGATACCAGTATTTGTCTTTAACGCTAAATAAATACCGATTCGGCTCATGCTTCCCTATGCATCATTCATATTTCTATCTTAGCAATCACGTCGTTTTCGCCATGCAAGAATAATATATCATAAACAGAAGGTTGCGATTACTTGTATTTCATTACATATGCCACTCGATATCGAGTAACTCCTTTTAAGCACATGCAGTCATAGCAAAATAAGCAAACGGTATAGGCTTGAATAGCGGACTATTTCATAGTTTTTCTCTTGCACACTCAGATGACCAAACATTCTTTTGACAAATTTGGTTTAGCGAACGTATCTAGCTGCCGAGAAATGAGTGTAAACATTCAGTGTTGGGCTACCCAAACTGATAGATAACAATGCATGTGTCTGTTTCTAAGTTTGTTACCAGCCTTTCCTCTTCAGCCACTGAAGCTGGACTCGGAGGTCAGACTGTCACCATTATTATATCGTATGAGTGTGCATTTGTGTGTGTGTGTGTGTGTGTGTGTGTGCGCGCGCGCGCTTGTGTGTGGTGTGGTGTGTGTGTGTGTGTGTGGGGGGGGGGTGCGTGTATGTGTGTGTGCATGGATTGAAGGAGGCTTTAAATGAACTTTAAGACGAATATATAATTATTTATCTTCACACATACACGATATCTGCTCGTGTTTTTCAGCATTTTGATGCATGCTCCTCGTGCAGTTCATCTGCACAAGGTTTGCAGTTAGTTCCCCTAAATTAGTGGAGAAATTCATCTTCGATATAATCATACGCACACACACACAGACACACACACATACACACACACACTCAATACATATAGTGAGTGTTGTAGGTGAGTCTAAACTTTTGTTTGATGGGTAGTATGTTTCAATATTAGTAACCGATTCATAAAATCATCGTTTAAGTAATAAAACGACCAATATAAATTATTTTATGTACGTTTCCCCTATCATACGATTGCTAGCTGGTCTTTGAACAAAGCAATAGCAATGTTAGTTCCAAGGTTATCGTAATTTCCATGTCTTGAAAAAGGATTTACAGTTATCGTAGCGCCAAGATTATGACATTTCCATGAATCGATACTGAGAACATGAGATTATCGTTTTCAGATTTGTAAATGGTGATGATTGCATCAATTTGTCTGGACTATATTAAGAGCTGTCTTTTGACATGTTATAGCGAGTGAGTGAGTTGAGTTTTAATCCGCTTTTAGCAATACTCCAGCAATATTAGAAAGGGGGACACCTGAAATTGGCTTCACACTTTTTCCCATGTGGGGAACCGAACCCGAATCTTCAGAGTGACGAACGAACGCCTCAATCACTATGCTACACTACGTTAAAATTTCCCACAAAATACAATATTCCATATCAATTATATAGTCATAAGTATAATAATATATACTCATAATTTTGTGCAGGTCTGGGTGTTCTACAATATCAAAGTTCCTTCTGGTGACGCCACGTTCAACCTGACGGCCTCGGTAACCAGGAAGACGGTTGACACCATCACCGTAGAGGTGTCTAGGTGCCTTCAAGTTTCCATATGACACAGAAGTTTGATGTGCCAAATTGTGTTCCTTTGACGTGACAGGATCTGCTTCACTTCAGTGGCGCCGTTCCAGCGATCGTGTTTTGAAAATGGGGATATAACGTTTGTTAGAATGGGTGTTTCCTCCAGCAATAGGTTCATACGTCGAAATGCTATTGTAATAATGTTTGAATCTGTATAGAAACCATTCCCTAACTCATATACTTACATGTGAAGATCCAGGTTAGAATTGTTCTTCAGTAGGTAATGCTTGTCGTAAGTGTCGGCTAACGGGATCGGGAGGTCAGGCACTCTAACTTGGTTGACTCCTTTGACTCTTTATTTCACTGCAGTGGAGGCCACAGGTCCAAGCTATATTTCAGGACATCAGAGGAGTACATATGTGCACATATAGTTCAAAAGAGAATAAGTTTATTTACAAAATTTACAAAGGAAATCTGATATTAATGAAATAGGAGTGAATCTAACTTCATTGCACTGTATATATAAATAGCTGGGTTTTGTACAATATATGGATTTCCAATTGACATGAACATATTAAACTTATGAATAGTGGGATTTGAATAGGATTTATGTGGTAAATCATTGGATAAGATTTACATACTACGTAAAAATTCATTTTCAATATATTATCTTTTCATACAAAACATAATCTATTCGATCAGGGTTGATTAATATGGCGATGGGTTTCAATTTGGAGACGGTATGAAGTACACCTGAATTTAGCAAAACCCAAACCAAATTTTGAAATTCATAAATCTTTTAGGTAAAGTTTGATTTTAAATGAGATTTTTAAACTCGAATAAAGTGAAAATGTAGGGCTATTTACGAGCAGTGAGTGACAATCTTGCTTCTTAATTTGTTCTTAGTCTAAAAACAAATTATGATATGAATTTATCAACATTACATAATTATGCTGCTGTTCCGACAAACAAAAGGAGAAAATCCAAACGAGAAAAGAATTGGTGATGCCCACTTTGTTTTGCTACTTACTGAGTCTAAAAGTAACATATTCTAGCATTTAGTTGACATATGTCATCGAAGTTGCTCATGCTGATTATCAGTGGATTGCCTGGTTTACACATCTTGAATGTTTACTGAGGCCGCCATACAGTTGGAATAAACATCAAACACCTCATATTAATATGTAATCCGGTCTGAATAAGTTTGTAACCTCTTAGCAAAGATTCCACTAACATTGTGAGTACACAGGACATCAACTTTGAACACAAACCTATCGAAAGTAGAATGTAGGCATGATCAAAGAATGGACAAACCACAGTGCTATTAAGTCTTTGAATGTCATTTAGAAGTGTAAATACATAAGAATGAAGATTTTATGGATATCAACTTCTTTATGAGAGAACACAACGTTTCGGAGTTAATGCTTACTCCTTCATCAGGTGATTGAGAAAGGGATACAGAGGTGTATTTATATGTACAGGTAAAACAATAACAAAGTAACAAGTGGAATGAGTTAACGAAAGCTAGTATAAACAAGCACTGATAGGAAGCCGATAGTTAAGATAACAATGATGGAAGCCAACGGTAATGCATTACAGTTGATTGGATATGTTTACATAACATGATTGGGGATAAGGATGGAAGCCAATGGTGATACATTACGCATGATAGGATGATGTACATAACACACGATAGGGGGTGAGCATGTATACATGAGGGTTGGTGATGTACAAACACAAGTATGTACTCGGGTAGATAGGCTATACATGAATTACATAGATAGAATGTACACAGGTAGATGAGATTAATTTATCAATAAGTCCCAGGCACTTGGTAGGTACACTCCTTGGTCGCGGTTGATGGCTGGTTTCTGTCTCCGGATCTCGATGGCCTCTTGCAGTTTCCTTTGGCGCCAGTTGTTGTTGTTGGTAGATAGTATCCTAGTATCCTAGTATCCTAGTATCCCATCAGTCATCAAATATCACGCCTCATCAAGACCAAAGCCAGCATCGATGTCACCTTCTCCAGTGGCAAGACCATCAAGACCTACCTAAAAGCCAACGGTAAAGGACCCAGCTGTGAACACCCTAACCCGAGAGGATGCATCTACCAGATCCCTTGCAACTGTGGCGACCTATACATTGGAGAAACGCTGAGACCAATCAACACCAGAATGAAGGAACATCAGACCTCAGTCAGGAAACTCGACCAGAAATCGGCCATCTCTGAACATATTCTCAAGAACCCTGAACACTCAATTCGATGGGAAGACACTAGGATACTATCTACCAACAACAACAACTGGCGCCAAAGGAAACTGCAAGAGGCCATCGAGATCCGGAGACAGAAACCAGCCATCAACCGCGACCAAGGAGTGTACCTACCAAGTGCCTGGGACTTATTGATAAATTAATCTCATCTACCTGTGTACATTCTATCTATGTAATTCATGTATAGCCTATCTACCCGAGTACATACTTGTGTTTGTACATCACCAACCCTCATGTATACATGCTCACCCCCTATCGTGTGTTATGTACATCATCCTATCATGCGTAATGTATCACCATTGGCTTCCATCCTTATCCCCAATCATGTTATGTAAACATATCCAATCAACTGTAATGCATTACCGTTGGCTTCCATCATTGTTATCTTAACTATCGGCTTCCTATCAGTGCTTGTTTATACTAGCTTTCGTTAACTCATTCCACTTGTTACTTTGTTATTGTTTTACCTGTACATATAAATACACCTCTGTATCCCTTTCTCAATCACCTGATGAAGGAGTAAGCATTAACTCCGAAACGTTGTGTTCTCTCATAAAGAAGTTGATATCCATAAAATCTTCATTCTTACACAGTGCTATTAAATAATGATCACAACATTTTGTCTACAGTTAAAGACTAAACCTCCCTAAACAAATGTCACTGATGTCAATATTGAGCATTTCCTCAAATCCTCCAAAACTACGCATATTATATATACCATATCAATGTATATTGATCTCACTTCAATACAAATTTCAAGAATCTCATCTGAGGTTGAACATTGTGTTGAAACAAACTATGGCTCATCTAGCTCATCAGTGTATTCAAAAACACTAAACCCAGTCTGCCAAATCCCTCTCTGGCTATGCTGACAATTTTGACAGAATCTGGCTAAGTGAGACGACACCAGAGGAACATTCTGTGCTCAACTAGTGCATACAGGTGGTATCGTCGTTTTCCAAATGAAGCTGCGATGGCTGCAAGGTTTAGTTCAGTACGTGTATAGCTGAAGAGGGAAAGTACAGAGGAAAGTCTTATGGATGACGCCATATAGATCATCGATCTTTGTCACTAGTCATTTTTTCTTTCCTGAATTCATGTTTCATAATGTTCCATTGTTATAGTTTTTTCCCGCAAATGTCTGTGATGCAATGGATCATTTTTACTGCGGGTAGATGTGGAAAGATCTTTCCACTGATCGGGCTAAACGAGAGTTGGGATAACGCTCAGAACACAGAAGTTGATGGTTGCTGTGTTTGATTGTTACAATGCAAGTAAATTTGAAAATCAGAAGCATAGCAGTATCTTCCAGCGAGGCACTAGTGTTACCACAGGTGTCTTGAAGGCAAAATAATCGTCAAGTCTGTGTGTTTTTAATTCAGTTTTCAGTTTTAACCGGGTCGGAGGTCAAAGTAGAAACACAATTTCACGTCTAGGACAAATAAAACAAATATAGCAGGTTTGGAGACAAGTATATATTCCACGTGTTTTGAAAATGTTGAGTTAGTGAATCCGTTAACTAGCTAACTGAATCAATAAAAACAACGTCAGCGCCAGAAAATATCCAGTCTCGATGGTTTGACGGAACAGATCCCTTTGGTGGCAAGAGTTAAACTAGCTGTGATAAATATTAGAATAGATCACTGAAGAGCTGTGACGGCACCAGGTATTCACTACTAGTGCCAAGATGTCGGGAAGGCACCCGGTGTTCCGTGACCATCTACAGAATACGTGTCGTTTAACTGTTTTCAGTTGAGATATGATTTGTAACCACAAATGCTTCAACGATTCTTGCATTTTAAATGCGTATAGTGTACCACCAAAACAATTCTATTCAGTCAAATTATTTACTTTAATTTTCAATGGTGCTTGTTTTCGAAGTAGCTCATAGCATTCACAACCTGATGTGTTATGTCTGTCATTTATAAGAAACGACATATGTATGACCAACAAACATATATTTCTTTTCTTTTCTGTAATCAGTCAGAAATCTGTATTTTACCTGCCTCCACTCTCCATAATGCCCTGCTGTGTGGCGTGTGCAAGGACTGTCACGGCTGCGGCGATCTGGTTTGTTAACGTCATTATCAAAGCAGGTCATCTACTCATTGGATAGATTCAGTCCGGAGTTGACGTATTTCAGGTGATCGTGAAGAAGCTGCCGGGAAGCTACCTACGGCGTAAGACAGCATTCGCTAACTTATACAGTGACTTTTAATGGCACTGTACCACGGTAGTACCATATATGACATGTTCCTTTTTTCCTGAATCAAGTAGTGGACCCTTGCAAATACCGTCCTATTTAAAATGAGGTGTATATATAGTTCTCCATAGCAACGGCATTTAGTTGCCTGATATTCAAATCACGGCCCCAAGTAAAATAATTTTATTGTCAAGTGGCTGCTTGACTGTAAACAACAATAACGTGGGTGTCTGTGTAACAGACAAAATGTTTAGAAAATGTATAAGATTTGTGTTATTTTGTTCAGATTATTTAAGAAGCCCATATTGCCCATAGACAGAGAGACACTCGGAGAGTACAATCAACCCATTTGTTAGAAGAGCCCGTTTAGTGAAGAACGCAAAAAAGCTCCTTTGAGCTTTCTTTCATTTTACAAGGCAAAGGTTAGTCATGTTGTGTGGAGTACAGTGACCATGTGACCTGGTCCATATTGTCAACTTTATGTTAATTTTTTAAAGGAAATTTTCATTTCATATATATGCTTATATTTTGTGTCTTGATATGGTCCGTCGTATAATTGTTCCAGTTAAAGTTAGGGAAAAATATGCCTTGTCCGGGTCTCTCCTCTTATTGATATCATTCACTGACTGCAATATTGCTCTGAAGAATAACCTGGCAGTTTAAACGTTGCTTCGTCTCACAAAAGAATTTGAACAAAACAACCCATAATGTTACCTCAGCGTAAGTTTGTAACGTTGTCAGTACGTTGTGACTTAACGTTACAAACTGACGTAATACTAACGTCATGACGTTGTGACTTAACGTTACAAACTGACGTAATACAAACGTCATGACGTTACCCATCTGCAACCTTGCGAAACGTTGTGTGTTAACTGAGAGGAGAATAAGGACTGAGCAAGGAGGATATGAACAGAGATAACGATAATAAAGACAAGAATACGGAGGGCAAAGAAAAGAATAAAGAAACTCGCAACTGTCATAATTGATGGTGAAACTGCGTAAGCCAAGTACAAGTCCTATACTAGCGTAATATTATGATTCTAAAATATGACTGTCGCAGCATCTAACAAGCCGTCCTTGGCGAGGTCCTGTATGTTTATGTGTCTAGTGATATTGACAAGACAGCAACACGTGGCCGCTATCTACAACGCTCCCCTACATTAGTATTGATTATTGACAAGACAACACTTATGATACCAATGTTGGTAGCATGTGCTTGAAGTGATGCTGGATACATTAGATATCAGCGCACAGTGAAACATCTCGAGCCTTATCTGTAAGTATCAGTTCACTTAACACCAGCAACTACAAAGAAAATCTCTTTCAGTCACTAGAGTCTCGGTATATATTCTCTTTTAATCAAAGTAGTCTCAGTATGTATACAACTTATGTGTTAAAACGACCCTTGACACCATTCGATGTTGGAGCAAAGATGATCGTAAGTGCAAAACGTTTACGTAAGTGTAAGACTATCGTAACTCAAATTGTTGGTCTGGTTGTTGATCACTCGTTTAACAAGTCCTGACGAAATTTGTTAAGGACTGACACGATGCTGGTTGCAGTTTCAAGACACGATGCTGGTTGCAGTTTCGAAAGCATTCACTCACGTTATTCCAAGTCAGTCAGCCTCCATAACGATGACTGAACTGTTTCATGCATGATGCATTCTAGAAGCTGTAAACAAGAGGAATGGTAGTCTTAATGGACGATCAACCTATTAATGTGCAATAGCGACGTTTCGGTATGGATACCGTATACCGTGTTCAAGCACAAGGTGCCCTCATGTTTGATAACAATATACGTATCTAGACCAGCATGTCGCCATGCCAAAATATGAAGTGTGAAAAACGTTGAATAATAGGACTCTGTGACGTCACTGTATGCGTCATCGTACTAAATTTCCCTGTTGTCGCGAAGCCGAAGGGCACTGTTGTTCGGTGTCAGGCACAAAGTATTTCCAGTTTATAAGCACATTTTGTGAATGGCGAGACATGCTAAGCCATTTAATCATCCGGTGCCATCCCTGATGACCAATTATATAATTTGTACAGCCATGATAACCTTTACACCAAGTTGAAATTAAGTTCTTGAAATACATTTTGAAGTTTGACGAACGTGAATACATGACACGTTTAACGATGACAGTTTCATCAGGAAATGAGTTGTTACCCATAAAACGTGTCATGCATTCAAGCAGAAATTTTCTGAGGATTGACAGAGACCTCTTCTGCACGGATCCTCAAAATCTATACTTTATCCACAGTGCGCTTTGTCCAGAATCGATTAAGACAAAATATAGCATGTTTCAAATAATTCAACATTGCTTCGTATAATCAAACTCCTGTGCACTCAGCAGTATAGGTTATAGAACGTATGCACAAGTCTTATGGTCGGAAATGCAAAGTTCCCAAACTAATTCATTATCTTGAGTATACATATTTTTCAAGCTATTTTGTCTTTGTGGATGGGTGCATTGGAAGCTTTACATGACGTAAAACGTTGATAAGATGCGCATATCACCTTTAAAATGAAACTTTGCGATGGAATAGGTGTGTTTTAGCCTGACTCTGGTATCATGTACCTTTATCATTAAATAATACATAGAATGTATACTGATGAAAACAAATAAGGTTACACTTGAAGGTAAAGTGTCCCTTTATGTATTCAGAGATTTTCGCCAAGAGTGCAGTACAAAGTATGCGTCGAAACATGGAAACATGCTACAAGGACGTTTCTTTGCGTTCGCTTATTCGTTTCCATCACTGTATTTCAAATTGGATAAATATAGAAATTCGTTTTGGAATTGATTTGATCGTATATTGTGAACGTTATAGTGCAAATCAATCCGTACTTTGTAAACACCAAGGCTACAATACATAAATAGTATCAATATTTTACTATAGATTAATATATTGCAATACATGGTCCTACATTTTAAAAGCGAAATGAATTTGCTAGTCGCGCACATATTTTGCAAGGAGTACAAGGACAATCTTATCTATAGCATACGCACATTCATACAGCCAACCTTGGTCTGACGTGAACAAACGACATGCATTATTAATGCTGCAAACCACCATCTTGCATACAAAAAAATGTTTCACTCAAACAATCGCGAGACAATTGTTCTGGGAATCTAAATGAACGACTTATTGAATGGCAGGCAATGTAACAGGTTGTAGAAGCACGCCTTGCTGAATCCCATCTCCGGGAAATCTACAGTATGTTCTACACGGCGTGCCTGGCTTGTCGATAACACCACGTGTGCAGTGATAAACCGGTGTCACGGGAATTCTGATACTCATGATAGATTAGCTCTGTATGAGCGGAAAGGGGGGGGGGGGGGGGGGGGTGTGTAAAAGGATATTTGATAATGATTCATATCCGCAGGATATCTATAGCACCCACATGTCAGCCCACAAAACAAGAATGTATGACGTAACCAACCCAGAACATGCGAAGGAATATTTGAAATACTTTGAGGTATATATTTGAATACGTCGACAAAAAATGACTTTTAACTCTTTGTAAATTAATCAGTTAAGTGGAAATTCAGTGAATGGCATCTAAAATTATATCCATAGAAATGTGCACCACTTTCTATGTTTATAATAAATAGACAGAGATGTAGTAGACCATACTCACCAATTGCATTAAGACATTAAGTTTAAAGCACCTTTTCAGCTATGTCTTCTTTTCGTTACTGAGTACTGACATTTCTCTATGCAGTTGCCTGTGTTCATAGTCTGTTCTCGATGATAAAGTTTGATCATCGATAACATAAACAGGCGGTGTTATATTTATTCACGCCGATCAATAGATACCATATCAGTGGCATGTTAACTTAAGTGAATAAAATGCTGGTGGGAGCAAACTGGTGACTCACCGGTTTTGAAACCTTGCAGTCGATGGGGCTGATTGTGGACGGGAATTGACTGGATATACTTCAACAGCACATACTGAGGTACTCATGCTTATAAGATTTGACTTTCTATGTTTAACTTACCAATGTATGAATGACAAGATGTCATTGTCCATTAGACTGGAAATGTGACAACATATATTTCTCCTTGTGAACCACTTGCTTACGCTGGACCCAAAACGTCGATATATACAAACGGTAGACTTTGTATACCCTATGGATGTCTTTCATGGTTATGTTCCAATACATATGCATATATTAAAACGAATACGTACTTAGGTTTCATTTTTAGAACATCGTGTAAGAAGCATAACAAATGCATCAATTCTTTAATTTTAATTCAAATGTCAAAAGCTACAGCTGTGGTAGGGAGATATATAAAGGTGATCATTTTGGGATAGAAGCCATACAGCTGTAGCGTGTATGATAAAGATATGCCATGCTCTCTGTATGGCTGATGAAAACGAAGCGTGTCGACAACCACTTAAGTTAGTTGATCAATATAGAACAGGCATATAAAATGATTATCCAAGAGGCGCCATCTGACACGGAATGGCGTCATAGGGCTATTTAGCCATGAGAACTGGCGGTTCAACGCCGTAAACAAATATGACACGACACACTGCCTGCTGGTTATGTTCAGCACGTCCAGGAATCAAACCTATCTTGAAATAGTCTCGATAAACAACTTCCTTAGGTTTACTAACCTCGGGGAGTTTCTGCTGAGATCCGTGAAGATGCAGGTTAGAAATGATCTTCAGTGAACCACGTGTGTCGTAAGAAGCGACTAACAGGATCTGGTGGTCGGGTTCTTTGACTTGGTTGTCACATGTCATCGTATCTCAGTTCCGAGGATCGATGCTCATGCTGTTGATCTGTGGATTGGTTGGTCCAGGTTCAGTTATTTACAGACCACTGCCATTGAGTTGGAATATTATTGAGTGTGGTGTAAAACTAAACTCACTCACTCGCTCATCAGTGAGAAAATGAGGAGAAAATAACGGGTCATTTTATATGTCCACTTCGTCACACACATGTAACGGAAATGGCATCAGCTAAAATACTGGGACACGCTTCACAAAACTTTCGTAAGCCTAAGATCTCGCAACTTTTCTCGTAGTATTCCTGTTTCCTATGTAACAGTATCGGGGGTACAACTGCCACGAGAAAAGACCTAGGCGTACGAGAGCTTTGTGAAAAGGGCCATTGGAAGGACTGTCATGGGGTTACTATGATGCGCCTCTTTATTGTTCCTTATTTCACCATGGCAATGAGTAATTTATTGATAATAAATATCGGTACAGTATAAAAATCAATATAGACTTTTTCATATTACATATTCGATTTAAAAAGTATCCAAAATGAATGAACGATATGCTAGTCTTGAATTCATATTTAATAAAAAATATTTATAAGGTTTTTAGATGTCATAAATTCGATTTTGTGATAGCATCAAATGCTTTCGGGGATATGACAACATAAACTTGTTTGATACGAATAAAGTTTGAATTTTGAATGTCTTCGGTCACATTTTATCCAAACCAACACATTGGCACTTCGGTAAAACTACTCCGTAAATTATGAATGGAGTTGGTATTTTTTTGTTTCTGTCAACCTGACCCAGATCCTGGGCGGCCATCTTGTAATGGGCCCTTTGTGTGTATTCCTGCTCGATCTTTGTTGCTGGTCTAAGGTCACATTGTAACATCATCCATTACAGGCTGCTGATACAGGAGAATTAATAATGCAGTTTGTAAATATCAATACATTACAGGTATTTATTGTCAGGACTTGGCACAGTATAGTGATATACACATATCACGTTGCTTGTAGTCTTGTTGGCAACAATGTGACATCTGTTGGCAAATCAGCTGATTCTGCATTGTATGTTTATCCATATTTGTTCGTGAAATAACTAGAAAAATGTCCCTTGTGGCCACATTTGGATTCAAGATTTAACGATATGGGGGCCACGATGTCTTACCTCGCTGATCGTGTGTTATTGTACCCCAGTAATGCTTACGACCATTGGTAGATCGATGCTCATCATGTCAATCACTGGATTTTCTGATCCAGACGCGATCGTTTACAACCCGCTGTCATACAGTTGGAATAAACAAACAAACAAACAAACAATGACAAAACTGTTGTTTCCATTATTTTGGCCGACGTGATAGAGCTGCATACATATATATAACTTAAATGCACTCCATTTTAAACAATACTGAATAAATATTGTAGTCTTCATAATAAACGTGTAGTTGAAAAAACACCCATGAGGCGCATTAAAATTGTGGCATATATTATCACTATATCAATATATTCGGACCCAAGACTCCTGATATCTAATGTTTATTCCAAATGTATTTTAAACCATCAAGTATCACTTACAGGACTATTGTCGCTACGTGTAAATAATTACTATTGACACTTTATGGAGTTCTCTCCATCAAACTACAGAACTGTCAGCTACAGAACTATAATACCAATCTTTAAGTATCTAGTGCTTGTCTTATGAAGTTTTCACCAGCAAAGGTCACCTAGAGACCTAACCTGACAAAACAACACGTCTTTGTACTCAAAAATACATAAGTTGACATCTGTTAATAACTCCTTATTATATATCACCTTTAAATTTCACTCAAAGATTATCTACCAAAGCTGTCATTTAAAATCACATTAATACCATTTTCTCTGTGACTGATACATAAACCAATTTGGGGGTGTACTTGACCACGTGAACATATTTGCGTATACTTGTCAATGACCATTCTGTAGTTCGCGTCTATGCAGATAGCAAACGTTTCATATGTATGATCGAGCACGGCCTCCATGCATAATGCATATAATCTATATTTCTTGTGCAGGAATCAGGGAACACGGCGGTGAGATATTGATTCAATTACACCTCGTGACAGATGTTCATAACAGTAACATGGAGACAGATTGGACTGTCAGCATATTGTTGTTACCTATTCGCTCCCTAAATCAACCAATAATATATATCACGTACATGATAACTTGTGTATTACCTGTGAATCTCCAGTTCTGTTTGTTATTACTAGACGTCATTTATATGTAACTTCAGTTCAGTCAGTACAAATAAATCGTGCTGTCTGAAATGTTTACCCTTGGAAACAATCGTTATGGTAAAAGTTACCTGTCGCATCGCAAGCTAGCTGTTAACCGGAAGTCTGTCCTCAAGAGGAAGTGACCGTGATGAGACCAAACAACAAATAAACGTCTTATGATTAATAAAGCATACATTACGTGTCACTTGTGCGTGTAACGTTAGATCAATCACTGCAATTAAGTCGTAATTTAGTTTTATGCCACTTTTACCAATAGCTCAGCGATATCACAACAGGGGACACCAGAAATGAGCTGTACACATTGTACCCATGTGGGGGATCAAACCTGGGTCTGTGGCGTAGCGAGCGAACGCTTTAACCATTGGGCTACCACACCGCCCCCTGTTTTCATTAGAAACAATCCTTATTGCCAAAAGATACTCGTCGATTCCCAAGCCAGCATTAAACCAGAAATCCGTGCGCAAAGGAAGTCAGCATGGAACTACCAAATATCAAAGTCAAATGTAGTACAAATTACAACAAAGGAATTTCAACAATGACATTACATAATAGTTTGTGAGTATAAATGCAATTCTGATTGCAGGAAGTACAGGAATATACACATTGATAGTATTCACCTCGATGCAACAGTGGTTAGGCATGCAAAACAAGCCTAGATTGAGAATATAGGGTGAAAAGTTATCTTCACATGACTGCTGGTTTTTTTCTAATGTGACATGAAATAGGAAATGAGAAAACTGTATGACCTTTTGTATATGAAATCTCGTCCTGCTGTTTCTGTTGTGGGACATTCTCTAACTCGCTGGGTTAGTTGAATACTCTGGAATGTCTCCTACGCTGGTATTTTGTGGAACCATATTAACTAACAGAGTCATTGATAGGAAATTTCGTTAGCAAAATGAAAAAATATTAATTCGAAGCAATGTTCAGCAGATCCTGGTACATTCTGGAAACAGAACTCTGTAGAATTTTAGTAGGTTGAAGGTTGATTAATATCATTACTTTCTTGAAAACGATATTAGGAATATTTGTACATATAACATTCAGAAACAGTGTTATTTATTACAGAATCTCCAGTGGGCGAGCGGACGTAATGTTCAACAACATTGTTTAGATATCTGTATGCGAGAACAGTACTGCCAGAAATCGGCAATAGTCCAACCATTTCAAAATGGAGAGCAACAATGTAGAAAACAACAACTCTGAAAACAATACTCTAGACGATACAAATACTCAGATCAACAACACTGAAAACAAGACGCCCAGTGAAAGCTCTAAGACAACTGAAGAGGATGGCCTCCCTACGCAAGTCAGACGTTCGCTGTCCATTTCCAGTTTCACAGACAGTCTTGAAACAGACGATCAGAGTCAGGAGCAGGCAGAGACAGAGGACTCAAAGCAAAAGAAAAGAACGTCGAAACTTCCGGTAAAAACTAGACCCAAGCTTGAACGTTCGGCAACCGAGAACTGTAACAACCATGCCAGTGGACAGGATTGCGGAAGTGGGATATGTGGGAAAGGTAAGGGGAAAAAATCCGGCAAGCTGTTGAGGAGGGACTGCAACAGCCTTGACTGCAACTCCACTGCTCATCATGCGCCAACGAAGGAAACAATCACGAGCAGGATGAGGGTAGAGAAGAGCCATCTGGAACACGGAATGGAGGCTAACAAGGACGACTACTTAACCCCCACACAAAGGAAGGGGCAGACAATCAGAGATCTCAAGAAACAGGTGATCATAAACTTAATTTTGTCTGACTAATATTATGTTTTGTTGTAAGATATTATTCCAGAGGCATAAATAGTGTTGTTGTATTCTACTACATGCAACAAGAGTTTGTAATCACAACTGGAACTGATTATTTTGGCACGCTTCAACCTATACAACTGTCCAACATTGGCCTTGAAGGTCTTGGTGGAAGGTCATCATTAATATTTCGCTACCATTTTCTGACTGTGAGATTTTACAATTCCGCAGGTAAAAGAACTGGAGAAGACTCTGGAGGAGACGAATGGAGAAGTGGAGAGTCTGAGGCAGAGCATTGGCAAGGAGGCGCAGAACATTCTGGACACGAAGAACCAAGAGGTGAAACGTGTCAAGGACAATCTAGAAAGTATGAAAACCAAATATGACGAACTCACGTTGTCTTATGAAGAGTCGGTGAAAGCAGTCAATGCCCTGGAAACTACAATCCAAGGACTGCGAGTAAGTATAGGACACTGAAAACAAGTTGAAAACACAGAGGTGGGAAAGAACATAAATAAAAGTGGTAGGATCGTAAATACATGCTACAAAAACATTTTCCACACCTGAACGAAGTATCTTCAAATCTCTACTGAAAGTATGAAGAACAATTGGGACTTGATTATGATCATGTGTTTATAAGCACCTGAATGGTGATGACCAGGTTGGTACTCAACGAAATATCTGCTCATGATATTATCACAATTGTAAATCAATTTTCTTTTTGAGCAAGCTTTCTTAAAACTGTGGAAAGGGATTTGTCGCGCCCTATTTCTGTAGAGATTATCTGAAACTCCCTACAGCATGACAAAATGGTTAACAAGTGTCAACCGTGACGAAGGTACCTACATATGATTAATATGTACGATCAATGCTGCAACGACTTGTTCTATTGTGGAGGCCACGGTGCAATCAATGCACGACGTGAAACACACTGTCAAGGTCACGGTAGTCTCTGTGTAGATGTTGTTAAATGATTTAATGGGTGTAACGCGTGTCGTCCCTTCGATTAATCCACAGCTTTGTAAAAGCGGGACAGTTGTCAACGTACACGCGTTTGACACAACACTGGAGGACGTCCTTTAGTCCTGTTCAAAGTTAACGGCCTTGCATACCTCGCTTTCAAAGCCTATACGATATCAGGTTCTTATCTTGTCGTAATAGTGACGTCTCGCTATAGATCGTTATACTGTTGCCAAGAATCAATAATAATGGACATGGTGCACAATGTATATCGTAGGTTAGGGGATTAACAGTAACAAATTTTGCCATGCATAGGACCGATTAACATGAGTTGGTTATATAAGAAAAACATAAGCTCTTTATTCACTCAACGGTGGTTCAAGAGCAAAGCACAAAACAGATATGCGACACATAATACCTGAGTCTCATTAACTCTTTTATTACCTGGATTTGTAAAATATTTATGAAAAATAGACATGTATTGCAGTTCAATTACTTACAAATATTATATTATTTGGGTACTGATAATATACTTTGGGAATATACAATAATCTGGTTGGGAGAAGGGCTTTACATCTAAAGATGTAATCATGAAATTCATCTCCCATTACATTTTGGGTGGATAGTTTACGTAAACGAACTTCCCTATGGGTATGACATTATTTGAAGTGTAGAATCTTAGAATAGGGACAGAGACAGATTTAGGTGATAGTAAATACTATTCAAATCGTAGTGATTTTTAAAAATTAAAAATAGAGAACGCTTTATAAAGGAGGGACAGTTGTCAACGTACAGGCGTTTGACACAGGGGAATAACACAGGGGTTACATGGGAATAGTCTTATGAGAAGCAGTTAGAATTTGGAGTACTGCGGAATGATAACATCATGTTGGTGGACAACTTCATATGTGGTGAATACAATATGGACTGAAAGGCTTATATACAAGTGGGCGGGAGTGTCTGTACAGTAGCCAGTAGCCAGTAGCCAGTTAACAATACATTGCCTAAAGACAGACGGTTGGATGATTGTTGAACCCCGCACCCTGCAATATCTCACCTATATGGCGGCAGTGTGTATAAACCCGTAATCTAAACAAATAATGGTGTCTTGGCCAGACAATCCACTTATCAACAGCATGAGCATCGACCTACGTAACATGGATACATTGACATGTGTCAACCAAGAGCCTGACCACCCGACCCCGCTTGTCGCCTAAGACAACGTCCCGGGAAAGGAGAGGAAGCCCACCAGCCAGTTGTGGCTTGTAACGTAAAAAGGTCCCGTTAGTCTATGGGTTAGGTTTAACATGTGAGTGGGTAAGACTATGTGACAAATACAGTCAGTCGTGGTTAATTTGTCTGATAACTGGCATGTCTGACAAATGAGATGGCT
The DNA here is from genome assembly GCF_037392515.1 of Haliotis asinina. NCBI lineage: Eukaryota > Metazoa > Mollusca > Gastropoda > Lepetellida > Haliotidae > Haliotis > Haliotis asinina. Next base: position 36,671,062 of record NC_090282.1, read on the forward strand.
AACTTATGGGTAAACTGATAGAAACGTTATACACCTTGGTTGGGGACTTGTGATCTTGTAGTCTGATCTTGATAGGGCGTTCATAATCCTTTTGACTGTAGACCTCTCCGGGTATGCTCTATGCATTCATATTGATTGAAATGCCACCGCTCTACCATTGTTAATTACGTTTAACATGTGCTTTGAAGGAGTCTGCAGAATCAAAGGAATTGCATCACAAGAAAATGTACTTGGAAATGTACGAGAAAGGCAGGATGTCCGCAAGATTTGAAAGGGAGGATGAGGTAAGAGTCATCGTGAATGTGAATGGTCAAACATTAATAGCATTTATAAGTTTCTCAGTTACTGGGGCAAAGAATATCAAAGCATCAGTGCTATCAACGATTGTGTTGACTTCCAAGGTACTTGAATGGGGGAAATCAAGTAATCACCACAGTCCCATAGAGTCTGCGGGTTGAACCAGGTTCCTACGAGAAAATAGTTGGTCACAGTATGTCATCCCGCCTGTTGCGTCCGAGACGACTCTTTGGGAACGATTTAAAGCGAGTTTTGTTCCTTGGGGCGCACTTTACGAATATGCTATGCGCAACTTATGATTGAAACCAGTTCGGCTTAAGCCGACGACACTACGTGCGACAGTTTTTGATGTTCGAAACAATTTATTACACCCATATATGGCAAGTGTTCTCTCTTTAGAAGATGTTCGCCACCGAATTTCTATTATCGATTTCAGACCAGCCATGAGGGGCCATAAGTCTTGTAATGCAACATTAGGAAGCTAAAGTGAGTGCTTAGGCCTCAATAATTTGTAACATAGGCAAAAATATTGTCACAAATGTGTGAGACAGCGTGCCTTTAATGAATGTCTTCGTGACCCAGTGTCATCTCATATTTCTTATTCTCAACCACTGGTTGGTTCTGACTTGACACTGTCGTCGTGTAGGCCGCTATTAAATGCTGCGTGGCAAAACAAAACTCACACATTCCCGTCCGCATAGGAAGACACATGTACTAACACATTCTTTTCCCTCGATTCAGTTGGAGATGTTGGTGAAGACCGGGAAGGAGAAGGTGACGATGACTGAGATGATGAAGAAACTGTCCGAGACGCAGGCTGAGCTCGCCAAGTGGCAGAGTCTGAGACGCGAGGAAATGTATGAGGTTGCAGAGAAGCCAGAGACAGAGGCAGAGACAACTCTCAGGTTCCTCAAAGATTCCTTCTTCCATTTTCTGACTACCGACAAGGATTCGGATGACCATCTCAGAGCAATGATCCGGATCTTTAATTTCAGTGATGTCCAGAAGAAGAAGATTACTAAAGGACTGTCTGACAAAAAGAAATCTAAACCAATAACGTGATCTCGGGGAGTTGTATATATACTGTATAGGCCTCGAGACTTACGTCATGGTGAAACTAGGGACGCTCATTTTCAGTTTCAAGAAGATCATATGCGGGATGTACTAAATCGTGAACTATCTGAGTTTATCTGTCCCCAGCCTTTGATCATTTGATGTTTGTGTGTGTGTGTGTGGTGATTTCTCATTGTGCGGATCGGACATTAAAACTAGATTCGGAACATTTACCTATCTTGAGATCATGTCCCACCTTTGAAGAATCTCCTTGGAAGCGATTATGTCTTATCGGTAACTGCTGCTTGTAACAGGATAGGTGTTTAAATGGTTGCTTTGTAAATTCATTGTAAATACACAATCCTTGTTTTCTGTACATAGTATCACCTTGCTGATTTGCTCAGATGTTCCACAGTATCGCGGCAAATGAAACATGAAATGCTGTTAACTTCAGTTTCACGTGTGAACTTTCCGTGAGACTTTGAGGTCTGGTATTTTTAGAATTGTACGTATAATAGTTTCCATCATACTTGAGTATGTTACAATTTGTGTGATTTGTGACCATGTTTGTTTCTGTTTGAGTGTCTGTTTAAAATGAAAGTATATTTCTGTTACTGACAGAAAAGAAACGTTTTATTTGGATGTCGTTAACGATTCAGAACGCACATACTGTGTAATAAAGAACCCACTGGATTGTGTGTCTGTTGAAGTGACGGGGATATTCGCAGTACATGTAAATACTGAGTAAAATACTACCTGGCGTTTGAGAGGGATGAGTCATCTGCTTCCTTACCGAAGAAAGAGCTTTCATTATGTGATTTGTTCATCTATCTTTGATTTACTCTATTACCAGACCTGGTATGTGATGGAGGTCATGAGTCTGTGAGAGGGAGTATATATATTCATCATTTTTGGGTAATCCGTTTGGGCTTTGACCTCGCCTCCTATAATTAGATAATCACGCTACTTTCCATTGAATGACTGTATTGTTCTAGAAGTTTGTTATCATCGTATTGCCTGCACACATATTAATTATGAGTCGTCCTATTGGGAATGTAGCTGCTATAAGGGTCATCATTACACGTCACACAGTAACATATGCAAATTGTCATGCACGTGTATTGTGAATAAACACTCAGTAATCGGCATGGAATGTTGTTGTTGGTTGGGCGTCATGATTCAATTACGTGCTCCCTCGTGTGTTACTGATGTTGAACAACATCACATTTTAGATAACAGATATTGATTTTTTTCCGTGTTTCAAAGAATTTTAGACAAAATGTAAGTATAACAATATAGAAATAACCTTTTGACCTCTGCTATTAAATAAAAAATTAATATATTTCCGAAATCACTTTCATTTAAATTAACTTAGAATTATTGGCTAACTTGACACGTTAAGTTATTTTACAGAGATAGAGCATACACAAGACTCTTTAAACTGATACATTGATACCGGGCTCCACGGGCCTTTTCGCCATTCCATTTGGTTACATAAGTCACATAAAGTCCATTTCCATTTGCTGCAGGTGTTAAGTATCTTCACCTTCCAAGTCCAGTTCATCTGGTACTAACACCTTACAAAAACAGTTGTAGCTAACCTTATTTTAAAAAATTGTAATCAGGACTTTAAAACGTCAGTCTGGAGCAGAATGCTCACCACGTCCCATGCTAGATGTGAATGATGGTGGAGTGTCCGGTCTTTTCAATGGTATGTCTGGCTTGTACAGTATTGTGTCTAGCCTATCCGAAGCAGTGTTAAACGATTACCTTCTCGTGTTCAGTGATACATGTATGTCTAGCCCGTCCTTTGATGGATAGCCAAGTCAGTGATATGTCAAGCCCTTTCTTTGATGTATATAGCCAAGTCAGTGATATGTCTAGCCCTTTCTTTGATGTATATAGCCAAGTCAGTGATAAGTCAAGCCCTTTCTTTGATGGATAGCCAAGTCAGTGATATGTCAAGCCCTTTCTTTGATGTATATAGCCAAGTCAGTGATATGTCAAGCCCTTTCTTTGATGTATATAGCCAAGTCAGTGATATGTCTATCCCGTTTTGTGATGGATAGCCAAGTCAGTGATATGTCAAGCCCTTTCTTTGATGTATATAGCCAAGTCAGTGATATGTCAAGCCCTTTCTTTTATGTATATAGCCAAGTCAGTGATATGTCTAGCCCGTTCCTTGTGTCTACATTGTGTCTGTGTGCCCTTTCCAGTGTTTCATCTGCCCTTAATCGATGTCATATGCCAAGGTTTTGGCTGATTGCTTCAGTTCCCGCACAAATGAACAATTACAACAACACAGGTAGCCGTTGTAATGATAAGGCCTGGGGACTGGTGTGAGTTTCTGTATAACAATGTAACTGTAACAGTAATACGCACGATCATACCGTTGATACCACTGATGTAACATTCAAGAGCCATCTGTTTCCCTCTGAAGTATAAATATGTATGGCATTTGAATGTGGGAGGTGGCACATGAACATATACATAATAGAACCTAAGCAAGTAACACTAGTATCTTCTGTGCTAGACATAATCATATGTATTTGAAAATGTCACAGTTTGGGAAAATAACGTTATTACATGCAAAAGCATAAAATGTCATATTTCTTGCACAGACATAACTAGACGTACTATGCGCACATCCTGTTGAACAATATTGTCCAAATGCAAGTCCAAATACTGACCCTCCGTCGTTATCTTGACATTTGTAAACTGCTGCACAGGACCACGTATTCAAGACGCCCCCGCAATCCTTGGATACATCTCCGGATATAATTCTAAGGAATCCACTTCAATAACTCATGCAAAAGTAGCAGTCAGTCGGGTGAGGACAGGTGCATGTCTCTGTCGAACAAAACGGCTTAAAATGGCCAACAGATGTACAGTGGATTGAGATCTGGACTCATGGCTGGTCATGAGGTGGACTCAACAGCATTCCTTCGCAATAACTGGGTGACAGCACTTGCTCTGTGCGGCTTGGCATTTGTCATCCATGAAGGTTGACCTTGTGGCTGTAGTATGGTTATCAAAGAGTGGTGCTGCAACCATCTTAAGGATCTCCTGTTGATACCATGGCTCTTTGAGGTTACCAAAAATGGTATTTATCTTGCAACTCAAGGAAATGCATTCCTGTACCATGACTACCTCTGCCCCGATGGAACAGTGTCCTGGATATTGCCAGAATCAATGGCTGTACTGCTTTGTCTGTAGATACGTAAGCCACCTTCTATTCGGAAAAGTGACACTTTCGCCATGACGCTATGCTCCACCGAACACTTTGTTTAAACCAGGCAGCCCATGCTTTTTCGTAAGCTGGAACAGTCGCATGTCCTTTATCAGCCAAATCCTGACGGTCCTGTAAGAAATGGAACTCCTTGGTAGCCACTGTTGACTCACCTATGTGCTTGTGGCGCTTAGCAAGTCTCAGCAATGCCCTGTCCTCTCTTGTTGTTCACGTGCAGGTCTCACAGGACTTGGACATCTATAACATGACTGGTAGTCGAGTGTTTGCTAAAGAGTGATGAAGTCCACGTCTGAAGGACATACATGCATTCCTCAGGGAGTGTACCCTCAGTACAATAGATAAGATAGGATAGGATATGATTATATATAGGGTTAGGGTTATAACACGCACATATCCACAGAACTAGTACATGCTCATGGCATCCGTATTTGTTCCCGTAATTATTGGATACAAGTCTCAACAACACATCGTATATTATTATATATTATCAACCTCAGTTCTTGCACAAGGCGTTCAGAGTTATTGTGGCTTCTCCATCTTTACGAGGTACCCATTCACAGCTGTGTGGCCTTCATCTGTCATATACCAACCGATTCTAGGGTTTTTGGTTTTTTTAAGTGTGTATTGTACACTTGTTTTGACAACACTGACAGAGTCTGCACACAGGCACCTTGGAAGCAGGAAGCTGTACGAATGCCACACAACTAAATTGCTGATGAATGAACAATATCATATTACCACTATGACCCAGACACCTGGCAGACTGCTAGATAAAGGTGTTCATTGATAAAACAGTCAGGGTGATATTCAATCATTGTTAACAGTGTAAAACAATGTAAGACGAGGTCCGATGGGAGATAAGAAACAACCAAAATTTGAACATAAATTTGGATAGACAACTTGAAGCCGTTTTTATATAATCATTTTGTTCATTTTTATTGCAAAACATCACAATTGTTCTTCATGATTATGCGTGGACACCTGCGTCACACCTACAGAAGCATATGTAACACCTAATGCAGCATGTGTCACATCTATTGCAGCACATGTCACACCTAAGGCAGCAAGCGTCAGACTTAATGCAGCATGTGTCACACAATACAGCCTGACACATTAAATGCAGCATGTCACACCTGATGCATGTGTCATAATGCAGCACGTGTAACACCTAATGCAGCACGTGTCACACACAATGCAGCATGTATGTCACACATAATGCAGCAGCACGTGTCACACCTAACACACCCTTCATGTTGTGTAACCGATTCTACTCTAAAAGCACAGATTATGTGCTTACTGCAATGACCGATTTTTATTCTTTGAATCCTGATAATGTGAGTTCATTGCTATAATTACAGTTCATTACAGTAATTACAAGTAGCAGCTTAGTAACAATGACACGCAAGTCATTGTTTCAGAAGGTGCGTCACATACTGAATAAACCGCTGACTCAAAATATCCAGAGTTAGATATGTAACCGTCAATACTTACCATAGTATATATAATTCATACTTTACCTACAAAAGAAAGCATTGTAATTCAATGCTTTGTGTACACATTAGAACAATGGGGTTTAAATTTATCCATTCCACAAACCAATCGCCCATTTACAACAACACTTATGTTTCATAAATGTAAGGCTGAAAACGACTTCATTATATAACTTACTTCCTTTTTCACATGTATCTTGAGTGAGTTTAGTTTTACGCCGCACTCAGCAAGATCCCAGCTATATGGCAGCGGTTTGTAAATAATAAGGACTGGACCAGACAATCCAGTGATCGACATTTCGAGGATCAATCTTCGCAATTGGGAACCGATTACATGTGTCAGCGAAGCTGATCCCGTTAGTCGCCTCTTACGTATGGTGGCCTCTTATGAATGATATCCTATGGGTTTGTCATTGCCCTTCGATGCCCTTGGGCAAAGGAAATATATTACATATACCATCTAGATTGATACCATCTATTTTGATTTAATATTGTACCACACGGATTTGATTAACAAAGCGTTTTGTACACAAAAGTGTAGCATTGTCATCTCAATTACCCAGTCTAATCAATCGTATCTTGTCAATATAGCAAATACTCTGGCCAACAGATGCTTGAAGTAATAACACTGCATTCATTAACATATCTATTTTATAATATCAATAGATTATGCATAACAATGTACAAATTCAACATACAGGATGTCATTAAGATTAGAATATTGCAGGGTTTTAATGATGACTAATTCCGGCGAGTACAATAACATAAAATATTCTCAAAATATTTCCATGCTGTCCATACTGTACTAAACGTCTAAGTGAACTTTGTGATTGGCAAACTTGTTACTATTTAAGCCTGTTCCAGACTTGCTTGAGGTTGTTGTAAAGACATCCTCAGTTGATAAGTTCATGTAAGTAAGTAACTACACACTGCGTCACATTACTCGCACAACAGTATAACACAATATTACTTTCACAGGTCTTGCTTCACTTAGAATTAATAATGGAATTATGTTATTGACAAAATATTTTCATGACTCACAAATGTAGAAAATGACTCCCTAAAACATTCACTGGAAATATCAATGACTCCCATTTCTTAAAAGACTATGTATTGTTCATTCAATAAACCTTTCAACCATTCAAACCTTGATATTCTTAGTACACTTTGATGGACGGTTACAATAAGTTGCACACAACTTCCTCCTCTCTTCCTGCTTTCTACGCATCCATCCTGTAGTAATTGTGTGGCGTCTCTATAGCATGTAGCATTTACCATTAAATATACCAGTAGATTGTCATTACCCTGTGATTAGTATATAACTTCTATTATTCATTATAAATGAATTTTAATTGTAGAAATTTAAACTGATTTGGAAAGGATTCATTATAACAAAATGGTAATAATTGAAAATACACGATTTTTACAGGGATACATTCCAGTATATACTTACTCTGATATGTCTAGGTGGACATTTTCTGAAGACGATGGACAAAGAACGAAAATGTTATCCAGAATGAAAAACATCCAAATATACATAAACCATATGCCATATATACATGTCATTGGTCGGGGTAGGGAGGAATGAATGACACCAGACCGCCAGCAGTCAGTATTTTCATACTCAGTAAAAGCAAGGGTGGGGCCACTGGCTTCAGTGGTGTATCAAACAAAACGCTGTGTATATATCAGACATATTAAAATAATGCCTCTGAACGTCTAAATATAAGAAAATAATTCTAATGCTGAGCTAGCACTGGCCCAGTCAAGAATACTTTTTGTATAAAACAGATCTACAAGCACATGCTACAACAGTAACTTTTAACAAAGCTAAAATCTTCCATCCGGGTTATATACACAAGGACAATGTATCAAAATGAACTGTAAACATGGCTAAACCCACGATGATTGCCCGCAGCGCTAAATGACTGAGGTTTTATAAAAAACAAAGCTTGGTGCCAGATACACACGGGGAGTGGAAATGCTTCCTGTAACTGTATGGCATAACCCCATCCTGGCCAATTAATCCAGGTATTTTACTAACACAGTTAGTAAACCCGGTGTGCTAAAACATCAAAAACCATTAAATATAACACAGTTGAGTTGATTCCTTCCAAGCTCTGAATGGCGACTTCATGTCAAACATTATTGAGAAGCATTTCCATAATCCAGTTATCTGAATCCCTTAGTTAGGGAGCTTAATGGATGAAAGACTTACAAAACTTGGAATTGAGCATGTATTGGGAACAAAAATATTCATTTTGACTTAAACGGGCCCAAGCAACTCATACGTAAGTGTGTGTGGACGCGGTGACGAAGTGCTTCCCCTTCCATTCTCTCCCTGACCAGACCTAGATCTCGGCTGTTGGTGCATCTGCGTTCCCGGTTTATTTCTATTGTTTGTTTCTGATTTGTTCGCCTGCGACACAACTGCATCGTACGTCGGCGGGGTTTCTTCTTGTGTTGTATCTAAAGATGAATACGGAGGAGGGGCTGGGAAGTTACCCGCCATGTCCGAAAAGACTTCGTCATAAGCGTGTTCATTTCCTGTAGGTGGCGCTCTGGGTTGAGGGCTTATCGGCTGAGCATGCGCAATACCTGGATAGGCTGGCGGCAGATCATCCATGGAATATGCGGGGTTCGTGACTCCGGGGTAAGGTGGTGGGTCTGAGGCGGAGCTACTGCCCACAAATATGGGCGACACAACGTACACGGTGCTATTGTTACGGCTGTAGGGAGGGGGGTCCCGACGTGCAGGTGGTGGTGGTTTGCGTCTGTATTTGCCCAGGATGCAGAAGAAGCAAGTGACGGCAATGATGAGGAGGAAGACCCCGGATGTAGTCGCACCAATCAGGAGACCATTTGGTTTCTGGTCGACTGAAAGAGAGAATGAATATGAGGTCAGTGGTTGTCACTGAAATGGATGGGAGTTTTTGTTCGTTTGTTCTTTAAAGCCGCACTAAGCAATATTTCAGCTTCATGACATTGGTTTGTAAATAATCGAGACTTAACCAGACAATTCAGTGATTAAAAGAATCCTTACAGTTGTCATCCGAAGACTTCACGGGTAGAATGACAAAATTATACAGAGCCTAGATTTTCGAAGCTCTCTTAGCGCTAAGATAGTAGTAAGTGCAATGCATTAACAATAACTTACGACTATCTTAGAGCTGTGAGAACTTCGCAAATATAGGCCCTGGGTGATACAATTGTTGCTTGAGTAAATTGCTTGTTAAGATGCGTAATGAAAACATTTACGTGACGTATTTTGAAGACTTGATTTTCTATGGTTTTTTAAGAGGAATCAAGTACTGTCCTAACCGCCTATTTGTCCTGATAACTTACCCTGTGGCTCCTCCTCGTCCGGTTTTATTCTGTATCTGAGAGAGAAGCCGCTCCCCTGGTTCACGTCATCGCTTACAAACAAGAGGAACAGATAACGGCCAGTACTGTGGAAAGTGGGGGTCTGAGTACCACAGAATACCCCCGTCTCAGGACTCAGGGTGCTGTAACCTGCAAATCAAGCAAAGACTGCAAGTCAGATCATAGAAATGGGAATAGTTGTGTGTATAAATTGTAATAGCAACCTATTTCAGATGTAACTTGTAAGTAAGCAAAACGTTTGAAAGACAGATTTACACATAAAAACTAACTGTATGCAGTCACTGGTTGAGACAGCTAAAATGGCTGTTATACAGGACAACAACAAAATAGGTCTTAACACTTAAAAGACGACAAACTGGCATCACAACTGACCATGCAACAAGATCAGCTGTATGTGTATGTGTGTGCGCGCGCGCGCGTGCTCGTAGTGCATCGTTTCCTGTATTGCAGTTGAGATTGAGACTTCAAATTGGAAAAATGGGGATGTGTTGAGATTGACATCTAATGTTCGACGGAAAAACAATGTGCCTTTGAGTAGCTGAGCTGGATGGCCCTATACAAATATTAGTATGATATGATGATGATATAATCTGGACCACAAATTCCTGTGATTGCCATCTTGAACAGGGATGATATGCATCATCCAAGTCAACAACCCTGGTCATATGGGGTTCGTTGCAAGCCGGAAATCGCTTACAGTAAGCAAATGAACAGCTTTTTCCGAGCTTGCAACAGCTCGAAGCGTATCTCACTCTTCAAAAAATGGCGGAGCGATTAATGTTTGCACGTCTGGCCATAATAAAGAAGACACTAGTAGAGTCTCGATGACGAGTGATGACTTTATGATTGTTGATGACAACACTGAAACTCTGGAAGAAACTGAGGGTGATGGGAAGTAAGCTGTCTTTGGGAATAAGATAGTTGAACAATTCTTGTTCAGCCATCGAATTCACATTTCCCTAAGCCGCCATTTTGGTTTGAGGACGAACCGACCTCGTCGAATGCGCTCCGTTTTCAGGCGAATCTCTGTACATCGCATGCAAACGACTGGTTGTTTGCGATGCACCCCTAATCTGTGACAAGCATGGCCATGGGTTGCTGAATAGCAAGTTTAACCCTGACCTACACAAGCGTTGACCCCACGACAAAACTACAGGTTGAAATACCTCCCGGAAAATCCTCAGATGAAAACATTGGTCATCGATTATGTTAAGTAAACAGAAGTCTAATGTTTCAAAATATCAGCGGTCGGTGCATACCATCATAAACCCTGACGGCATCGTATTTGCAGCTGTAGGACTCTTCCATGTTGGACAAGATCACTTCTACAACCACGGTGGAGTTGTCAGTCCACAGTCGCCATTCACAGTGCGCATGTCTGGAACCACCATTTTCACAATAATATTGTAACGAGATCAGCATAAGGTATGACACTTAACCTGTTTTCTGTATGAATATGAACACTGCTTTACCACCTAATCAGCAGGTTAAACTGGATCCTGGAATGATTTTACACTTTTGAAACATAAAATGAGACAAATGAACAAATCTAGATATGCTAAGAATAAACTTTTCAGAATGCAGACAAATTAAATTGGCAGTGAGTTCAAGTTTACCAGGACAATATTAGTTTCAATTTTTTATGTAATAACGTTTTTAATGATAGTGATACGTAATGCTAACATGTTCGTGTGGTTTTCAAAGTAACCATGATAATATCATATTAGCACATGAACTTTCTCCACACCAAAAATCCCCTTTTGTGAAATCCTCGTTTCCCCGGGTTCCATCACGTTCAGCAGTCTAAACGTGTTATAATTATGAGACAAGGAACATGATTAAGCTCCTGTTTAGTATCTAAATATTGACATTGTATATAATCTGCGGCTCTCGAGGTGACCTACTTTGGATAATCTCCCCTTATTGGATACTTAAGGTACTGCCAGTATTCCTTTGCTTCTAATGACTCTATTTCTCCTGGAAGACATGCCCGCTGAGCTGGAACAGAGACAACCTCAGGTAAGCATACTAATATATACAACAGGGCTTAGCTAAACCGGTGCCTCGTTTTTCATTAAACTGCGATTGGTGGCAACAGGTTGAACAGGTCTAAATAATAGTATATTTTATAGCAGTTCGGGTAAAAAAACCAAACCAAATAATTCAGTCATAACATTTGCTGTCACGTCAAAAACAACACATATTTCATTGATGAATGTCGAAGGGCAGGTAACTGTTCCAACAAGTTTAAACCTGGTTTCCTAAGATGAGTGAGTGAGTGAGTCTAGTTCCACGCCGTTTTTACCAATATTCCTCAAATATCACGTAATATCAACTTTACCCACAAGGTTACTCAATCAAACCCTAACTTTAGATGAAGATTCAGCTGAATACAACGATAGCTTTCATGTATAACACATATATATCATCAGCATGCTTTCACTGTAACATTATCGCTGTATCAAATATAAAGAAAATTACCCGATCCACTGGAATAGGTGAGGCTGAAAGTTCCCGAATAACCAGATTCCACGATGCTGTCCGATGAGAAAAGTGACAGATAAACGAACTGCCCACTGCTTTGGAAGACCAGGGGCGCGTCAAGAGGCAGGTCAGCGTGACAGAAATAACCCAGCAACAGGTCTCTTTCACTTGTACCTGAAAGATTAAATCAGTGGGTGAGTGATTGAGTTCAGTTTCACGCTGCTTTTAGCAATATTCCACCAATATCACGGAGGGGGACACCAGAAAATGGGCTTCACACATTGTACCCATGTGGGGAATCGAACCCGGGACTTCGGCGTGACGAGCGAACGCTTTAACCACTAGGCTACCCCACCGCCCCGAAGATGAAATAAACCTAGTAGGGAGGTTAAATATGTGTCCTCAGTACTGAGTTTCACATGTGTCGGACAGAAAAGTAGTTTCCTAATGAGCGGTTGGTGCCAGATATTTCTTTTGACAATTTCTAAAAGAAGCTATATTTTTTCGTTAGTAACTTTGACCCTGTCAGCCCTGGCCTGAATTATGTTGAAAACTTGATGAAGTTTTAGTGAATGGGTTCATTTCGTGTATGTTCATATTTAGTAAAGCTCTTTTATAAAAAGTATCAGAAGGTTTCAACAAGTCATCAAGTCATTCGCTGTCGTGAACAACCTCACTACTGTACGATCCATCTGATCCACATTGGTCGCTTTTACAAAATACTGGATACCGTTAACCCCGGAATCACAAAGGCAGTGGGTGAGTGGGTTTATTGTTTATCAATATTGTAGCAATATCGAGGCAAGGGACACCAGAAATGGGCTTCACATGTTGTACCTACGTGGAAATCAAACCCGGGTATTACCCGCGACGAGCGGACGCTTCAAACACAAGGCTACCCCAAGAAAGAAAGGTCTGATCAATACCGTACATACCGTCATAGACTGCTAGTGTGTCGTGCCTGTTTCGGCACGGTTTCTTGGTAGACCCGTATGTTGGGGCTCGCTGTATCGTAACGACGTCGCTGTTGCTGCTGCCTCCGATCACCCAGAACCTCCTGACGTTCCTGGAAATACAACCAAGAGATAAAGCCGTCTACTCGCGCTACATTTTGGACCATTTTAGTCGTGTCTGTGATGCCAACATTCATGTTGCAATATTGTCTATACTGTGTTATAAAGTCAGCATATGTGCACTAGTTTTTCGTTTCGGGTTTGATACAGTATTTCGCAGCTTAATACGTGTATCGATTATCGATTAAGATAATAGTAATACCGAACGAGTAGTTGTAGTCCAGTATACCCTGATCAAAGGAACAATCAAGGTGGATGATTTTACGACAAACCTGAAGGCTATTGTGGACTTAACCAGTGAATGAGCGAACGGTTAGACGTATATAATATACTTTACGGACCCGTGAAGATCCGGGGTAGAATAGGTCTTCAGCAACTATGCTTGTCGTAAGAGGCGACAACACTTGATCGGGTGGTCAGGCTTGCTGATTTGGCTGGCACATGTAATCGGTTCTCATTTGCGCAGATCAATGCTCATGCTCTTGATCACTGGATTGTCTGGTCTACACGCGAATATTTACAGATCACCGCCATATAGCTGGAATATTGCTGAGTGCGGCGTAAAAATAATCTCACTACATACTTTACCTCTGGTAGGAGTTCGGGTAGTTGGGAGAGTCGAGTCTGGAGACATCTGGAGTGGCCGTGAACGCTACGACACTGGAATTGTCTGTGGTAAAAGAAGCCGTAATATAATCCGGCGTTCAAACGATTGTGTGTGTGTGTGTGTGTGTGTGTGTGTGTGTGTGTGTGTGTGTGTGTGTGTGTTATGTATATACGCACGTAAATACATGTACGTAGATAGATAGACAGATAGATAGATAGATAGATAGATAGATATTATTTGTATTGCTAAAAAATATAGTCCCAAGAAAACACACTTTGATTTATCCAGAAAGTTTTGGTTTGCGTTTTGTGTGGATCATATGTTCCCAGGTGTTCACATGTACACCTTACAGTGATACGTGTCATAGGTTCTGAATTCTGAACCACAATCTGATACATGTGATTACCCCCATAACCCAAGCTGTCCGTGAGGAGCTAGATGGCTATAGCCACTTGGCTTATCCCACCGGATACCCATTTTCTGCTTGGTAAACAGAGACAAGTTTGAACAAACTCACTTTCCTAAGGTGAGATCACATATGTGACATGTGCTTCGTTATGAGGCAGGACTGAAGTCCTAGACAGTCGCAGGTGTCAAGCTGCCAAACACGGTCATTTGAAGAGAACATGCTTAAGGAAAACGTCATTGTGCTGGGAGTACTTACCTCCTGACGGATGGACGCTGTAATAAGCCAGTTTAAAGCCTGTGTGTGTAATCGAACTGTCTGTCTTGAAGGTTATATAAAGACTGGAGCCAAAGGACTGAATTGTTGAAATCGAATACCCTGGCCCACACATCTCGCGTCGTAGATGATTTGTTGTGGTACCTTAAAGTGGAAAACACCACACATGGAGACAGATTCTTTCAATGACTTTCTTGGACGAAGACTGTATTACATGTTATTCGAAAATTGAAAACTAAATACATCTTGACATTTAGACCGAGAGTCATGTGGGCACCGTTGCACAAAGCTGTCTTAGTTAAGATGATCGTAACTTTTATACTTTAACATAGTCTTACGATCGTCGTAGACAGTGTATGAAATGATTGTTAAGACCCGTGTCGTAAGTGCCATATATTAACATTAACCTATGACCGTCTTAGCGTTAAGAGAGCTTCGAAAATCTAGTCCAAGAGCTGATAACCTTAAAATGCTACCAGTCCAAAATGGATCTAACCAGGCCAGACAATCCAAAGAAAATAACTCAATTTTTAGCATTGAAACAATTTGTAGACATGCGTAAATTCTGTACGTATTTAGAATTGTGAAGACTACTCAACTATACGCACCCTCGTACACGTTGATGACGTCATGATCGCAGCTGTGTGTATCAATGTGTATGATTTCCAGCTTCACGTTATCTGTTGAGAGTCGACTGCTAATCACCCAGCTGCAGTTGGCGTTGCTATGGAAGATAATAAATCCACGAGTGATAGACCTATCTTGGGGACAACACTTCATTAGTGAGTGAGTTAAGATCATAAGTCACATCGGCAGTATTTCTGCCATAAAGTGACTGAGTGAGTTTAGTTTTACTCTGCTTTAGTGGGGTGGTGGGGTAGCCTCGGAAATGGGCTTCACTCATAGTACCCTATGTGAGTATGAAATTCTCATATTCTTTCATTCTTTCACTTTGGCAATACAAATACCTGTCAACGAAGGACAGTAAAAAAAGTTAAAATGGTAATGTATTTATACATTATAATACTGACATGTAATCATAAACTGATAGCACCACCAATTATACAGTAAACATCTCTACCGGTACCACTTCTGTTACGTGAACAGGATGTTCACTCAAGAAACTATTCTTCACAGAACCCTACTTTAAAAACGACCATAAACCATACTTTATGAGGAGCAAGACTAGGGCGGTGTCCAACCAAGGATCGAAACCATGCCCATACTTTCTGGCCACTGGCAAACTTCGCCCCAAATACTGCATGCACAAATAAACTGCAGGGCGAACAATGTCTTTTCTTGAATTCCATATCTGAAAGTAATCACGCCTGGACCAGACAATCCAGTGATCAACAGCATGAACATCGAGTATCGGGATACGATGACATGTGTCAACCAAGTCAACTATCCTGACCTCTAGATCCCCTTAGTCGCCTCTTATGGGTTGCTGAGGATCAATTCTAACCCAGATCCTTATGAGTAGAAATTGAATCTGACCACACATTATCAAACTGTAATCAGGTTGAAAATATCTCAGATTACAATACAAGCTTAACAGACAAAACAGAACTACGACACCCGCATGGAATAAATAACAATATCTTGTTGGTTTCATAACAGCAAACATCAAAAATGCCTGTATGCCTCCTTTCCCGGCAAGTAATATACATCAGACTAAGAAACTCACTTTGGGTAATTGGCTGGATATCCAGGTGAACTGATGTAGTTCCATTCAGGGGATGCGTACAGCCTCTTGCCCTCACAGCTAACTGGAAGCACAGAACTGACATATAAAACCCATGACTGGACATGCTCAATTATAATACATAATTAGGCTGCTACATTCGCACTTACAAACTATTAGTTGTCTCTTTTGACATCTAAATTCTGCACACAACTGTAAAGAACGCCTCACTACTTTTTGAAACATCTGTATACATTAGTAATAATTGCAACATACATCCGTCATTAATCGGAGGCAATGGTAAAAGCCTATTCCGTAACCTAAAAGAAGTCTCCGTATAACATGAGTCGGTCACGAATGACCCTTCCCGTGATGCCTCACACAGAGATCTGAAAATACCATGAAATGCCAATACGAAATCTGGTCCAAAACAGTTGGTAGAAAACACGTTTTAGATTATCAGATGTAAATTTGAAATTAATGGTTAAATGACTGAAGGCACAGGAATACTCACAGCCCGATTCCCGCCAGAACATAGCAGTGAAACTTCGTTCTGACAGGAAGTTGTCGACGACCACCATGAGGAAGAAGCCTCCGAAGGAGGTCACGTTCCCGTGTCGACTGTTGCACCAGGTCATGACTTCTTGTGTTTGGTCCTTGTCTGGAAACAAGGTAGATGGTTTACTTATTTCATCACCTCTATCCGACAATCAAAGTAACAGTGAGTTTACCTTTATGAAGTACACTGCTCCACGTAAGCGGGTGTTAGCCCCACAGCTCCAGCGAGAACAGGTATTAAAAGACGGCGATTTTGACGCAAATATATACATATGGAAATTAATTAAGCAACACCAAATTCAAAGACACATAAAAACTTAACAAAGTTTAACGAAGTAATTTTGATGATTGATTATTCAATTTTGATGTATTGACATACAGCATGAGCTTTTCATGGGTTGATATGACGCGCGTGAAGCTTGCACAGCGCACGTGCATTGCTTTAACCTCAACTTTCGAAAAATGCACTTTTTCCCTGGGGTGTTTACAAGCGCAGGTTGTCGATTGCATTCGGTTTTTCATTCATTTCAATGTCATGGCACGTAGGAAATTATCAGAGGCCACTCGTTGGCAAATAATCGGCATGAGGAATGCTGGTATGTCTCTAAGACAAATCGGGACTCAAATCGGACGACATCATTCCATAATTTCAAAACTTTTGAAAAAATACCGGGCCACTAATGAAGTTAAAGACCTGCCTAGACCAGGAAGACCCAGGAAGACCACAGTCCGGGAGGACAGAGCTTTACTGAGACTTGTACGGCGCAGGTCCTTCGACTCGAGCTCTCGGTTGAGACAGGAGTGGCTTCCAGGGAGACCCATCTCGAACAGGACTGTTCGGAATCGTCTGAAAGCTGCAGGATACCGGGCAAGGAGGCCAATCAAGCGACCCAGACTGTCTCCAGCCCATAAGGCAGCCCGACTGGCCTGGTGTAATGACCGTTTGCACTGGAACATTGCCTCTTGGAGGAAGGTCCATTTCTCAGATGAGAGCCGGTTCTTGCTGCACATGGTGGACGGTCGTACTCGGGTCTGGAGGCAGAGGAACACAGCAATGGCTCCACGGAACATCCAGGAGACTGTGGCCTTTGGGGGAGGTTCCGTTATGGTATGGGGGTGCATTTCCATGAACTGCAAGTTGGATATCATTACCATCCGTGGCAACCTTAACGGTGTTCGTTACCAACAGGAGGTTCTTGACAGGGCTGTGGTACCTCATTTTGAGAACCATCCTCTGGCAACGAGACCCATATTTATGGACGACAATGCTAGACCTCACAGGGCGCATGCTGTAAATGATTTTTTGCGGCAAAATGCAATTGACAGAATTCCATGGCCTGCCATGAGCCCTGACCTCAACCCCATTGAACATTTGTGGGACTTTATTGGCCGTCGTGTGAGGCAGAGAGACCCACCAGTCCATAATCTCAACGAATTGACGGCTGCCCTGCATGAGGAGTGGAACAGGATCCCCCAGAATCAGATCCGGAGACTCATCCAAGGAATGAGGAGGCGTCTGGAATCGGTGGTGCGTGCGCAGGGAGGACACACTAGATATTGATGAAAGTCGGTGTGCAGACTCTCAGATGACTGTTCTTTCTTTCCATGTGACATTTGTGTTAATACACCTGACAACAACGTCTGTGGATGAATAGTAAATTGTGTCCATTTTTTCATGAATTTAAGACAGTTTTAAGAATTTGGATTTCGTTGCAATAAAGCAAAGTCTTGATACTTTTTCCCTTTAAGTTGTTTGTCAGAGATCGTCTGTTGAATAAAAAAGTGTCAAACTATATCAACCCGGCATATTTTGATTGTCAGAACACTTCAAAGTTGCTCCAATAGAAAAAATTGGGGTGTTGCTTGATTAATTTCCAGGTGTATAGTTAGTTGCTGTTTAATGCTGTAATCAGCAATAATCCTGCAATATGGCAGCGGTATGTAAATATTCGTGTCTGGACAACACAATCGATACACTTGACAACAAAATCAATTAACACATCAGTTAGCTGGTTGGTTTGTTGTTTAACGCCGCAACGCAATATTCAAGCTATATGGCGGGGAACTGAACATTATGAAGTCTGGACCAGACAATAAAGTGATCAAAAGCATGAGCATCGACCTCGGCTAATATGCGTTAAGCCAACCAGCAAGCCTGATCCCGTTAGTCGCCTCTTATGACAAGCATGGGTCATCTTATAATATCTTATCCTATGTTTCAAATGATCTGTATTTCTAGGACTCCCATTTCAGTATACATTGCCCTTAAAAACATTTCAGCGATTATCACGAACGCAAATTACCCGCCTTTGATGTTATTGTATTTCTACCAGCCAATCAAAAGGACATCAGGAAAAGGATAAGGGGGGTGTTTAGCATCACAAAAAAGAAACTATATTCACAGCAAGTTGACAGCAGAAATCATCCTTTCTTTCAAAACAATTTTGATGGCTTCTGTCTTGATTCAATATTGATTATGTTCCGCAAAGTGTATTAAAATCAGTGGAACTAGCCGCCATGTTGTTGATACAGCTAACCCAGCAAATCTGGGTTGTAAGTGATATTCTGATTGCCCAATCACATTTCTGAATGAAAAACAATGGCGGGTAATATGAAATGACTGAGAACCACACGATTGAATACAGGAATTATTTTCGGTTTACTGAATTTGCTAGTACTGGAGAGACACAGGATATATTTGCTGATCCATAGTTGTTTAGCGAGAGGCCCTTCTTACCACTTGAAGCCATTAAGTAGTTGTTAGTGCACGTGGATGAGTGGGACAGGAGCACACCCAATACTTCCAGGTGTGTGAGACCTCTCCTGCCATCTGTCCGCAACTCCCATCTGCAGTTAGTGTTGCTGAAAGACATAAAACAGGTATGGGGTGAGTTAGTGAGTTTAGTTTAACGCCGGGCTCAGCAATAGTCCATCTATATGGCGGCGGTCTGCAAATAATCACGTCTGGACCAGACAATCCAGTGATTAACAGCATGAGCTTTGGTGTGCACAATTGGGAACGAATCAAGCCAGCGAGCCTTACAACCCGACAAGCATAGGTTAATGAAGACCAATATTCTAACCCTGACCCTCACAGGTGCATAGAGAAACAGTGTATGTTCATGATAACATGTTTGGATCCAGTTTGTCTGTTCGTTACTGGTGTTATCAGGCATACTAATGACTATTTACAGACTAAACATTCATGGAGGTTCCTAGTACGGAGTTCCCAATGGAAAGGGTGTTTAGGAAAGCATATTTACCACATTTCGAATCTGGCGAAGTTGTATTTCATGTCCAAACATAAAAAGTGTTATATTCTTGTAGCTCATGTATAAAGATGTGGGCGAACGTATCTGAAGAGCATTTCAGTTTCTTGAGACCACAATAGCTGGAATCCAAAACTGTACCGGTGTCCCGACCTCTTCCACATTGATCAATTCAGTGAGTACAATATGTATGATGTAGATAGATGGAGACTCAACAGCAGGTACAATGTTGGATGCAAGCCTGTTTCTGTCACGGCTAAGTCCCACAAACTAAGCAAGGTCTGATTAACGAGAAATTTGCTAATAATAATAATAGGAACATGGCCATAGTAAAATTTACGACTCTGTTATGAAACGTCTTCCTTGTGTTATTTACCTGGGCAAGTTGTTATTGCGTTTCATCCGGGGTGTTGGGAACGTGAGCCTCTGCGCTGCGTTTGCCACGGAGAGAATCTCGGTGTCCCCACTACAGTTTTCTGAAACGTAACATATTAAAAAGCTGTATGGTTCTTCCTCCTCTTAACGGACGACACACACAGCCCTACGTGTGGCGTCTGATCGGTTTTACACAGACTTGCCTATATTGTCTCATCAGTGTTATACAGGCTGTTCTACATTGTTACTTCAGTGCTAGTCTTCAAAGCTATACAGACTTACGTGTGGTGTCTCTACTAGCCATCAAAGCTATACAGACTTACGTGTGGTGTCTCTACTAGCCATCAAAGCTACACAGACTTACGTGTGGTGTCTCTACTAGCCATCAATGCTACACAGATTTACGTGTGGTGTCTTTACTAGCCATCAAAGCTATACAGATTTACGTGTAGTGTCTCTACTAGCCATCAAAGCTACACAGATTTATGTGTGGTGTCTCTACTAGCCATCAAAGCTATACCGATTTATGTGTGGTGTCTCTACTAGTCATTAAAGCTATACAGACTTACGCGTGGTGTCTCTACTAGCCATCAAAGCTATACAGACTTACGTGTGGTGTCTCTTTTAGCCATCAAAGCTATACAGACTTACGTGTGGTGTCTCTACTAGCCATCAATGCTACACAGATTTAAGTGTGGTGTCTCTACTAGCCATCAAAGCTATACCGATTTAAGTGTGGTGTCTCTACTAGCCATCAAAGCTATACAGATTTATGTGTGGTGTCTCTACTAGTCATTAAGGCTATACAGACTTACGAGTGGTGTCTCTACTAGTCATCAAAGCTATACAGACTTACGTGTGGTGTCTCTACTAGCCATCAATGCTACACAGATTTACGTGTGGTGTCTCTACTAGCCATCAAAGCTATACAGATTTACGTGTAGTGTCTCTACTAGCCATCAAAGCTACACAGATTTATGTGTGGTGTCTCTACTAGCCATCAAAGCTATACCGATTTATGTGTGGTGTCTCTACTAGTCATTAAAGCTATACAGACTTACGCGTGGTGTCTCTACTAGCCATCAAAGCTATACAGACTTACGTGTGGTGTCTCTTTTAGCCATCAAAGCTATACAGACTTACGTGTGGTGTCTCTACTAGCCATCAATGCTACACAGATTTAAGTGTGGTGTCTCTACTAGCCATCAAAGCTATACCGATTTAAGTGTGGTGTCTCTACTAGCCATCAAAGCTATACAGATTTATGTGTGGTGTCTCTACTAGTCATTAAGGCTATACAGACTTACGAGTGGTGTCTCTACTAGTCATCAAAGCTATACAGACTTACGTGTGGTGTCTCTACTAGCCATCAAAGCAATACAGACTTACGTGTGGTGTCTCTACTAGCCATCAAAGCTATACAGACTTACGTGTGGTGTCTCTACTAGTCATCAAAGCTATACAGACTTACGTGTAGTGTCTCTACTAGCCATCAAAGCTATACAGACTTACGTGTGGTGTCGCTAATAGCCATCAAAGCTATACCGATTTATGTGTGGTGTCTCTACTAGTCATCAAAGCTATACAGACTTACGTGTGGTGTCTCTACTAGCCACCAAAGCTATACAGACTTACGTGTGGTGTCGCTAATAGCCATCAAAGCTATACCGATTTATGCGTGGTGTCTCTACTAGTCATCAAAGCTATACATTGTATGACTTACGTGTGGTGTCTCTACTAGTCATCAATGCTACACAGATGTAAGTGTGGTGTCTCTACTAGCCATCAATGCTACACAGATGTAAGTGTCGTGTCTCTAATAGGACTAAAGTGTGGCGTCTCATCAGCGTTATACAGACTAACATTTGGTGTCTCATCAAAGCTAGGACTTACGTGTGGTGTCTCACCACAGGCACACGGTATGGTATCACATCACAGGTACTACGTGTGGCGTCCTACTAGGACTTACATGTGGTGTACCATCACAGCTACTATGAGTATCGTCTCTGTGGGGACTTACGTGTGGTGTCGATGACAAGCCAGAAGCCACCATTCTCTACTGGTGTCTTGACTTTGATTCTCAGCGTGGACCCAGTCCCGGAAATAGCAGGGGTGTCGTGTATTAAACAAACGCCAGTGAGGCGGGCTCCTTCGTTAGTACCTGTTGAATCGGAAATAGTTAAAAGATAATTTTGATCAAATCAACCTTTCCTTCCAGCCATTGGGCCTATGTGTGAAAATGTATCCAATGCTTGGGTTTGAATAATACCTTCCGGCTATATAGAATATCCAACCTTCATCAACCCTACACAGACCAGGGTGCAGTGGGGAAGCATGGTTGTTAATTCATTCACTCATCAAGCCGAGGACCGGGTTCGATTCCCAACATAGTAACAGTGTGTGAAGCCCAATTCTGGTGTCCCCCTTACCTGATATTGCTTGAATAATTGTAAAACTACACTCACTCGCGTACAAAATGCATTACGTGATATACCATTTATCGGGACATTGAACTGTGAATATTTCATGTGTAATAGCTTTGAAAAGTCATACCGTCATAAACATCTATGAGTTCCGTATACGACATCTGCATCTGGTGTCGCCATTTATCTTGAGCCTCGACGCGGATACATCGCTCGGCCACGTTCGCTCTTACGTTGATCACCGGTCTTCAAGTACATAGAACATTAACGCAACAATTCTTAATTGAATCATCCGTTGATAACATGTTCATTGTCCTAATCAAAAGATATGTCTTTCTCTTTCGAAAGGAACATGTAACGTGAGTACACTAAGTCTCAAGGCTCAGTATTATGTGCATGTTTCACGTTACATGGAACACGTGAAGAACGGGTTATAGATGGTCTTCAGTAGCCCATGCTTGTCGTAGCACCTAACTATCGGGATAGGATGGTCAGGCTTGCTGACTTGGTTGACATCGGTTCCCAGTTGTGTAGATCGACGTTCATGATCGATGTTGATCAATGTATTCACTGGTCCAGACACAAATATTTATAGACCGTTGTCATATAGCTGGAATTTTGCTGATTGCGGCGTTAAACACCAAACGAACCAATGTAACAAAGGGGCGTGGACTGCAGAGTTGCGCCCCTTTGGTCGGACTGAGATCATTCTGATCACACATTGTCACACTATCGACGTTTTATAAAAGGATTATTCTCTGTGGTTTCGGAAAGGGACGATGTTTGCCGATTGACCAGAAATATTTTCTCGACAGTTGGTGTCCTTGATTATCTTTCATTTTGTTGGTCAGTTGCAACGTCGGGCGTTCCACCAACATGGTAAACGACTACTTTTTCCACGATTTCAGAGTTTCTTATCCATATCACGCTCTCGTGTCACGACGATTTTTTTCCAATTGTGCTATGTCAGCAATATTCCAGCTATATGGTGGACTTCCAAATGACAGAAAGCAATTTCGCCCACAACACTGTCCATGGTGGACATGATGGATTGTGACGTGTTGATATGTAAACTGAATGGTTACATAATAACTTTTATGTATTAGAGTCAGGCTTTAGAGAGGATGCAAAGATACACATGTTATCTGTCGAGGAGAGGTCAAACTGAAGAGGAGACGTGTCGCACAGAAATAAGGGGAATGCTCTGTGAGGCATCTGAGCACTCACCTGTGGACATCCGTACCCATAGACGGAACCCAGACAAACGAGCGAGCAGTGACAGCTTCCATATGATATTCCACAAAGAAATCTGTAAATAAATATCAACGTTTACTGCTGTGTGGCTACTTCATGGCCCTGGTGATGTTAGTTGTCCAATATTGAGGTAGTTGAGAAGGTAATTATTGTTTCTGTGTTTCTAGTAAGTCTCTGGTAAGGCTCATATTCCTGACTCATTCCATCTGTTGATAAAATCACTTTACGTTAAAAAGGCAATCTTGAGATTCAACCATGTTCTTGATTACATGTTGAGGTGAACACAAACGACAGAAGAGGTCTGAAATAAATCATTGGTGTTACAGATAGCACGTTTGGTGGTACCAGCATTTTCTGCTCTGAATGCTCTTCACTTTATCCCTGAAACCTCCCCTTTAGAGGCTCAACATTCCCTGCTCCAAACTCCCCCTGTGGAGCCCCGTTGACCGGCTGTAGAGGTGACTACATCAAGATTAGGCTCTGGGAACCAGAAAAGGCTCATAACGTCAGCCACTTGTAGTAGACTTTGAGATCTTTTAGCTCTATGGTAACACTGTTTGATTCGGACATTTAAAAAGAGACGAACACCCTCAAATCCACAGGTGTTGCGGACCATTACACTGAGTATATGAATATACACAGCAACTTGCTGTTCACTTACATTTATGTGTGGAGTAATATTTGATCCTGAATCCTTCCTTTATTCTATTGTGGTTCAACACCTTCACCTTGGAGCTGATGTACGCCGAGTTTCCGGACGTGCGGACAAACCCGAAGGGCCGGACTCCCCCGCAGCTTGTCACGAGTGGGTTCCCCTTGTCGTCACTGCCTGTAACGTAATCAATTCATTGAATAAACGATGTTTTATTGTAAGAAAGGTTTAGCCAAGTGATAGCTGCGCAGTTGTTATTTGTGCCACGGCCTGTCAGCTTAACGTCAGAAACAATAACGGGTCGGGTGAGTCAGTTGACACAAATGTTTAAAAGTATTCTATCTATTTAAGCATCAGATATGGCACATTATATACACATGATATGTACCAAACTCACTCACTACACTGGAGTGATATATGGAGATTTTAGCTATGTCTTCATTTCAATTATAATACCATAAACTACGCCACTTACGATCATACTTAGAGAGCTAGGTCCCAGTCTACAAAGAATGCGTAACGTTACGACCTGTCGAAACTCTACACTGTATCAGACCCGTGAAGGTCCGGGGTAGAATAGGCCTTCACCAACCCATGTCTGCCATAAAAGGCGACTATGCTTGTCGTAAGTGGCGACTAACGGGATCGGGTGGTAAGGCTCGCTGACTTGGTTGACACATTTCATCGGTTCCCAGATCGATGCTTATGTTGCTGATCACTGAATTGTCTGGTCCAGACTCGATTATTTACAGATCGCCGCCATAAAACTGGAATATTGCTGAATGTGGCGTAAAACTAAACTCACTAACTCACTCACTGACTCACTATAGTGTATCATGCGAATCTCGTAGCGCGAACGTTTTGTGGATCGGACCCTGATTGACATGATTCAGGCCAAATCATTCGAACTAAATTTAGTAGTCCTTTTAATCGCTATACAACTCCACAACCGTTGATTTCAGGTTAATATATCAATCGAATGTCTGAACTGGTCAGCCCTATAGGACGTAACTATTGCATACATATCGTATGGATATTGCATATGTAGTATATGGATACCAATGTAAAAAATACCATCAAATATCTGGAAAGGGGTGTCAGCACAAGAGAGCACATCACTATCCCAGGATACAGTCTCCAGTACGATCATCTCATCCTGAGTTTGCGCTTGTATAATCCACGAACATTCCATCATTCTGAAACAATCAGTACATACTCAGGGAGCACTAAACTGACACGTTGCACCAGAAGTATCTTATATTAAAAACAAACATTGAAAAATACAGAGTCAAAAAGGTGCTCTGAATAATTATATTTTTGGAGGTGAAAAAATCAATCTCCACTCGCCTAATCAGCCTAGACTGAAGTTGGGATCATCGAAGAAAGCACACGGGTTCGTATCATTGATTGGACAATAATTTTTATGCAAAAAAAAAAGAAATCTAGACATTTGCAATCACATCTTGTTTTATCGATTCATGATTAACATATAATAATAATCAACGTTGAACGAAATATTTGATGAAATGAATATTTTGGAAAATGTTACTGCTACACCCATTGCATAAAATGCAGAAGTTTTTTTTTTTTTTTTTTTTTTTTTTTTGGGGTTTTTTTTGGGGTTTTTTTTGTTTTGTTTTTGTTTTTTGTTTTTTTGGTTTTAAATAGTATTGTCCATACAGTGATTCGAACCCTTGAAGGGTAATGGTACGGTCTCTTAGGGCGTAGAGGCGAAAGAGAATGACAAGATAATGGAAACAACATATTTTTCAAAAGGGTCATTGTTTGTTAGTTGCAACATAAATTGTGGCAAGTCTAACAGTCTGACGGACACCGTTTTAAGAGATTCTCGGCACTGTCACAACAACATACCTGTTTTCGCCTTCCATCAGAGACAGCAGCTCTGCGGTGGGGTGAGCTGGTAGCACCCGGATACGGCTCCCGTTACAGTGGGTGTTTTCTGGGGGATATGAGGCGATATACTGAATATACATTATGAATCGGTGATGACAAATACATATAATGATTTATCATTTACCAGATAGTTTTCAATCATTACAATTTCAGCTAAAGCTGGTGTTCTGAAATGGTAGCCGTGTTGTTAGTACTTCACCCACGTGGAGGGGCGGTGTGGTAGCCTAGTGGTTAAAGCGTTAGCTCCTCCAGCCGAAGACCGGGTGCGATTCCCCACATGGGTACAATGTGTGAACTAATCTCGTTCATCCACGTGGTTATGTTGGTCAAAGTCGCTCTGTGGAACACGGCCTATGTTCCTCATCCAAAAAAGCGCCCTTACCATCACGACGCAGATGATCAGATTATATCACCAAGTAACCATAGAAACCTGGATCTGATTCTTAAATACGATTATCCCGTCATTTAAAGCATTATGAAATACAATCAGATAGTCTGTTTCAAATGATTCATATAGTACTCGATTTAAAAATATTTATTCACAAATGCGAAAGGGACTGGAGACGAGTTATCCAACTCAAAATAACCGCTCCCTCATATAGTATTTTGCGAACATACGTAGGTTTATGGGCCCGTTCTACGAATTCGTAGTTTCCATTCTTTTCAAGAGCGTAGCAAGCCAATTTTGTTTCGTGTGAGCTCAATAGGTTGCAAAGGTTCATATTTAGAATAGTATTGAGTGCTTGCCCAACCTTTCTAGCGACAATCATGTTTAAGCCAGGTGTCTTTTTTTAATAATGGTAGTTACGCCCATGCTTCTGAAAAAGGCTTACAATAGTCACATAGTAAATATGTCTCTGCAGTGGGCACTTGGGGAGTCGATTCCACGCCAGTTCTGGAAATGTTGTGGAACACTAACAACATTTTTCATGCACATCTTAGAGGCTTGTAGACAGACAGATCTGTGCCCTGAATGACCATACGATCATCACCCTACGACTGTCTTTGTTTGGGAGAGGTTTGCTACTGCTGTTTATATTGTGTATATTGGGACAGAAAACTGTTGTTCAGCAATGTTCCACTTGTGTGGAGACAGTAAATAATTGATTCTGGACCATCCAGTGATCAGCAGCGATCTGCGCAACTGGGATACGATGACATGTGTAAACTGTGTCAACAAGTCAGACCACCCGATCGATCCCCTTAGTCGTCTTTTAACATAATCATGCGCTGCTGAAGATTAATTTTAACCAGTGGTGGTCCGAATAATGCATATATATAATCGAAGATTAGTCGCAATGATTAAATGACTAAGTAATCGATAATGTTTTCTCAAAATCGAACAAAAACAATTTTGAAACGCTTGTTTGCGTTGACAATATTTTTCACAAGGTTGGTTTTGTCTGTTATATTTCATGTAATAAGTATTGCAAGATCGATCCAAGTCATGGCTGAATTTATCATAAAGTGTTCATTAAAGTAATGTCCCTTATACATTTTTTATGAAAAACAGAAGTGTTCGGACTAACGCGGCCTGACTGTATACTATTCACCTGCAATCTGCAACAAAAAAACCGAAAGCACTTCATATTATTCTTTATGTTTGGTGCATTAACAAACATAACCAGTAAAATTTGATAAACGACGCTAACCAATTATTTTCGATGATTGATCAGTTGCAATCAACCAACCATCAATTATGAGAATTTAACCAATTCCCCAAGCTAATTTTAACCCCGATGTTTACGTGTTGTTATGATGCGTACTCACGTGTATGTGTGCTGTACACTCGAAGAAAGAAACCAGTATCCTCCTTTGTGCGATCAGTGTTAAGTGTAGCCTGAACATAACTTTTGCCTGAAAAGAACCTCTGTCCGGTAGACCCGCACCAGGCAGCCTCTGAAACAGTGAGTGAATGAGTGAGTTCAGTTTTACGTCGCACTCTGCAATATTCCAAGCTACATGGTGGCGGTCTGTAAATAATCGAGTCTGGTCCAGAAGATCCAGTGACCAACAGCATGAGCATTGATCTAACTGGGATATGATGACGTGAGTAACCCAAGTCAGCGAGCCTGAACATCCGAGCCCTTTAGTTGCCTCTTACGACAAGCATGGGCTATAGGATCAATTCTAACCCAGATCTTCGTGGTAGACAACAATACATTTTTATGTGACAGAAAGTCAAAAACATAATTAAAGGGTTCATTTCTATCATACCTATAAACTAATAGACAAATATATGCTTTTCTTCACCTTAATAATATTTCTGTTATATTTGGACTGTTATAGACACGAGTTTAATCATTAGGGAAAAGGGAAAATAAAAAGCCACTTTATACTGTTACTTCCTCCATGCTGTAAGATAAATTGAATGTAGACCAGAAAATCCAGTGACTACCATCATAAACATCAATCAACGCAACTGGGATATGACATGTGTCAATCAAGTCATTAAGCCGGACGACACTATCCCGTTAACCGCCTCTGACAACAAGTTTAGGATGCTGAAGACAGGGGACTTCGCGGCTTGAATTACATTAGGTATTAGTAGTAAGTATAAAATATAAACATGAATAAAAATACATGGTCCAGAAATAACAAAAAAGTGGTGGTCACTTAAAACGTATAAATTACGGATCAGCAGTGATAACTAAATAGATAATGCACTCATGTAATCAACTTACCATGTGCCTCTGACTTGAGGGTTAGGTTGTCGAACTGACATCTCCCACTGTCATCTGGCGGTTCCAGGCTAAACTCCATCGCCTCGACATTCACCTGCTGACCCGGATCCTGCGGTTGCAGTAGCCACGTCATCTTCAGGTTACTGTCGATGGGAAACAAGTGGGGTTAATCCAACACTGATAAAAGTTCAATGCAGACACGCGTATTCCAAGGCTCTGTGACAAAGTATATAGGCGAGAGTATATTCTATTAGCTATTTATGCTGTTTAGTTATAGTTAGGAGAAAAACATATTGTCTTTGAAAATCAGAGATAATTAACGAAATTATAATTACTCTAAATATGATTTAAGCCTGAAAGCGTAGTTGTATTTTCGTTGTATACTTCTGATGTTCCAACACAATGTGTTTACCTCCTGAAAAATTGTCCGTAAATAATCGAGTCTGGATCAGATAATCCAGTGATCAACAGCATCAGCATCGATCTACGCGTCTGGGTTACGATGACATGTCTTACCAATGTCAGCGAGCCCGACCACCCGGTCGTATATTACGACAAGCATGGGTTACTGAATTTCAATCACGGGTTAATCTTGACAAAAGCAACAGGTAGAGCTATCAGTGTAAGTGTTGCCGTGTATACTTACTCAGTATAGGATGAAGGATACCCCAGGGAGTATATATACATAGGGACTTGACCCACTAAAATAGTCTCTCTCAGCTCCTTTTCGTAGTAGCTTTCTGTAACGATAAAATGAATGTATAGTTTTTTTAGCTTACAGTAAAGTCACATCGACCTTGTGAGTAGGTGAGTGTGAGAGAAAGTGAGTGTGAGAGTCGATGAGTGTGAGAGTCCGCCGGTCAGTCAGTCAGTAAGTGAACGATGTGTAGTACATTAGCTCTCTATATCACTATGTCCATGCCAAACTGGACGAGGTATGGTGAATATGGGCATTTCTATAGCCATATGTCTGTACATTACTCTAAACTAATGATTATGACATGCTCATTGACATACCATGCCGTATATTACTGGCAAGTAAAGTGAAAACATTATTGCGATTTCGTTTCCAGTATGAATTCCAAAACTATTTGGGACGCGCACTGAAGCTAGCACCCGGTTACACGTCACAGTGTGAAAACGGCACCGACTGGCGAACACCTAACCTCGCCCACAGCTAAAAGGGCATTTTCGACATCCAATTTACACTTGTCAGGGGGTACACGGAATACGTGATCTAGTCTACAGTTGTCAGGCTTCCGTGTTTGTGAACGTTGCGGTGCTTGAATGGATTCGATCGTTGACGTTGCATGCCCCGAAATGGTGCCTAAGTCTGAGGGTGTGGGTTCGGATCCCAGTTGAGCTCAAACCTCAAAGCTACAAGAATGTGTACTTACGTACCTACGAACATACTCCAGCAAGAAACTCAATAAACTTTCCAAGAAATGTCGGGCTTCAGAAAGCATCCCTCTAATTCAAATTTACAGATTTAGAAATAAAACTACGTTTAGAGTGAGTGAGTGAGTGAGTGAGTGAGTGAGTGAGTGAGTGAGTTGAGTTGAGTTTTACACCACTTTTTAAAATGCTCCTGCAATATCACGGCAGGGATAGGACAGGGAATGGGCTTCACACGTTGTACCCATGTGGAGAAATCGAACCCGGGTCTGCGGAGTGACGAGCGAACGCTTTAACCATGAGGCTACGCTACCGGCCAAAACTAAATTTACAACAACGGCTAGAACGTTTTCGTATATCTTAAATGTGTGTAACGAACTACAGTAATAACGAACCAAAACGATATTTGTAAAGAAGTATTAGATTTGTTAAAAAGTATTCGTGAAGAAGTATTATATTTCTAAAGAGGTACTGCATTTGTAAAGAGGTATTGCATTTGTACAGAAAAATTATATTTATAAAGAGGTATTGTACTTGTAAAGATTAATTGTACATTCTTGAAGAAGCATTACACTCGAAACGAGGTATTGTATTTGTAAAGAGGTATTGTGTTTGTAAAAAAACTATTATATTTGTAAAGAAGTATTATATGTATGAAGGGGTATTATATTTGTAAAGATGTATTGTTTTTGTGAAGAAGTATTATATTTGAGAAGTGTTATATTTGTGAAGAAGTATTATATTTATAAAGAGGTATTATATTTATAAAGAGGTATTATGTTTGTAAAGAATTATTACATTCATAAAGGAGTACTGTATTTGTAAAGACGTATTATATTCGTAAACAAGTATTGTATTTGTAAAGAAGTTTTATATTTGTAAAGATGTCTCACGCTGCGGGAAGGAATACGTCCGTTATAAGAGAAGCCTTGTCAACAATGACACAAGACCCGTGTTTGGTGCAATCAGCAACACAAGTCGCCGTTGGAATACAGTGAGTCCCTGAAACCGGATACAGTACCGGATTTCACCACTTGGACCTATTCCAAGCAAGAACCATCCTCGATATCTCCAGGGTATACGTAGTAGTGGAGTGTGGAGTGTGGAGTGTGGAGTGTGGAGTGTTATATAGTGGAGGGTTATCGGAACGTATACCCTGGAGGTATCGAGGATGAACAAGAACCAACTGATTCTGAAATAACACGACTGTTCAGCGAGCTTACCTTCATGAGCAGTGACTTCTATCGTAAAGTCCAGCGAGGTCTCTATCCCAGCCTTGTATCGGATCTTCACGGGTCCTTTGATGTAAAGAGACTTGGCATACGACTGTCCACACCATCGCCCAAGAGAGACCCGGTTGCCTGATGTAAGCGGATAGTTTTCTGCAATACACAATGCCCATTTAAACCAGCAGCTGTAGGATAGCCTAGTCGTTAAAGCGTTTGCTTGTTTCGCCACAGACCCGGGTTACCCACAAGGGGTGAATGTGTTAAACCCGTTTCTGGTGTCCCGATATTGCTGGATTATTGCTGGAATATTGCTAACAGCGGCATAAAACACGAGTCGCTCACTTTCGACCTGGGCGCTTACCTACGTCCGCACTGACTGCTATGTCTCTGCAACTGCTGAAAGGGAACAATTAGACAATACCTCCACGTTTCATTTCTGTTCCATTCCGATTTTTTATAACTCTCTTCGACTTGTTTGCATACATACCGGTAAACAGTATACGTGTGTATTATTCAATTTGGCCACATTTGCTTCTTGGTAATGCTACGTTTCCTACCCGTTAATATCTCGATATACTCGTCGTGACAACCGATGCTGTCCTCCAAGTGGAATCTCGAAGTCTTGATGTGGAGTATGTCAGTTGAGTGTTGAGGAGACAAGCTGAAATCACAGGTTGTGTTGCTGAAACAGAGAGGGAATGAGTTGTTGAAAGTTGTTTTACGCCGTACTCCGGAAACAGACAACCTGGTTACCATAAAATACGATCACATGTTCTCATTTAACTCAGGAACTGCTAGAGAAGTGGGGTTTGGTTCTGGTCTAAAACATAGAAAGCTGTCCACGATATCTGATATTATCAAAGTTCCATAAGTCGGACACATACAATTCACTGTTACATTCTATATCTGTAAGTTCAACCAGAGAAACTATGGTGAACACCACCACCACCAGAAACGGGTTTCAAACATTGTATCCATGTGGGGAATCGAACCCGAAACTTCGCCGTGATGAGCGAACCCTTTAACCACAAGACCACCTCACCACCTCGGTTCTTCTTAAAAGGGTGGGCGTAGCCTGTTCGATGTGTCACAAAAGATCACAAAACAGGTAAATTGTTCAACTTCTTACAAGATGGGATAAGACAGACACATCAAACACTGGTGAGTCAGGTGTGGAAATTCTCACAAGGGGTCTGTCACAGAACCTTTCGAAATCTTTACAAAGGGCTTGAAAGTTGTTACATTCCTCCTCTTGATTTACAAAAAGCGATTACCTCACGGACTTGCAACTGCAAACATTACAATCGTCACAGAGGGGCCGTAAGAGAAGAGGAGTAACAGCTAGTGAGTAGAAACAGAACCCTGGCGGACACCTGGCAACAGACAGCCCCTAATGTTAAATCAAGTACAGTACTCACGCAGGGTAGGAGAATGGGTTGAGGTATTTTTCGGTAGATATCACAGTCCATATGTTTCGGGATACCTTAGTATCAGTGTTGTTACATTGAATGCAGCATGCATCACGTTGACTGTATCCTGTAAAATCGTAAAGAAAAAAATGAATTACGTATTACACGCATGCATTGATATTGTATTCTACCATAAAGACCATAAAGAAGACGTCATTGAGATAGTAGTTTAGTAATATACAAATATACTGAATAGCAAAAGAAACGCAACTTTTTGTGAAGTTTTTAAATAGAGGACGTGAACATTAACGCTTACATTGAGGAGATTTAATCTTTTCGAAAGTTACGTTTCTCTGGCTGTTCAAGTCTGTTAATTACAGATGCTGGAGGGAACCCGGCTTTTTTAATATAAATAGCATAAAAAAACCTTGTAAAGAGAAACTAAAGTGATCGGTAGTCACACACTTGTCATGGTATCCCATTCGTGCAAATCCATAGAAGCGACAAATCTCTTTCCATGTCTAATTGTGCAATTGTGACTATATTATGACCAGATATTTCTTTCAGCAGTATTACAGCTGTATGATGCTGTTTGTAGACAAATAGGGTGTGAAGCTGACAATCCAGTGATGGTCACTGTGCGCTAAGTTGTGATTATGAACCGTTATGAAAAAGTGATGATACCAGGTGTTCGAGAAGAGGGAAGCCGATCCTGCCCCACCCGTGATATACAGTGCTAAGTCTAGTCATTTATGTCCATGGTGTCGGTTACGGGTTTTTTTCTGGTCCAGACAGGAATATAAATAATATTATTACTACACCATCGTTACATGGACGAAATATTACCGAGTGTTACGTTAAAACACCAAATACTATAAGAAGTAGGTTTAATGAAATATAATTGCAGCGGCATCACTGGCTGGGATACCTGGAGTAGTAGACTGCACACAGGCTAGTGTATGTATCTGAAGCTGTTGGACCCCTATCCTTATCTGCAGCTTGGTTGACACAGGTCATCGGATCTCGATTGCGAAGATCGAAACCGATGATGTTGATCACTGGATTATGTGGTCAGGACTCGATTACTTATGGACCGTTGCCATATAGCTGCAATGTTGCTATGTGGGGCGTTAAACAACAAACCAACCAACTTTATCTGCATATATCTGACTATAATTTACGGCACGGAATACCTTCTCTCTTCTGTTCACACAATAATTTCCGTGTTTTGTCGTGACAGCGTATCATTATCCTCAGGGCTAGTGGTAAAACTCTCCATTAGTGTAATACATGTAACATGATACTACACACACAGTGCGGCTCAGTATCCATGTAACCACTGGTAACTGGTACCAGAGTGCGGCATTAAACAACTCAAAAACAACTACTCTGATACCCCACCCACATAATCGGGGTATTCGGGGTATTCGGGGTATTCGGGGTTAATATCACTGACGGAATCTGTCTATGGAGTAGGTATGTTGTGTGTGAGTGAGTCAGTGGGTGAGTCGGGTTTTAGCAGTATTCCAGCAATATCGCCAGAACACCAGAAATGGATTCACACGTTGTATGATGTTGGTAATCGAACCCGGAACTTCGGCGTGATGAGGAAACGCTTTACCTTTACGCTTCCCCCATCGCGCCAATCAGTCCATGAACTGTGAGCATGTCATTAAGTATTTCTAAAGTTTAATAACTTCTCCCATCTACCCATCCTCGATACTTACCGGGTATATGTTCCGATAGTGGAGATTTATCGTAACGTATGCTCCATAGATTATCGAGGATGACATCTCCGTGTATTTCACTGGCTAATTAAAAATGGATATGATTTTCTGGACAATGGAGGATGGTTTGTGGTTTTCAGCGGTCAACACAAAGCCGAAATATGTTGAAAAATAAATCTTACAACTTGACTTACTGGCAATAACCTGATATAAAGATTCAAAGATATTACGTGCATGTACATCATCATTCGTCTTCAAAGACACAATACTTTAGCGACGTCTCACTTCTGTACACACAAATGATATTTACAAACATTCAAAAGAGTAAAATGTACCGAACCATTCAAAAGAGAATTGTGGGAGACAAACATTATGATAAAACATAAAAATTATCAAAACATTAATAAACACTGGAGGCGAGAGGAGGCGCAGTCACTAAAACGCACCTCATTGCCTATAGGCGTACCAGAAACCATGCTTTAATGTCGTAAAATGGAGAAAAAAAAACCTTCACCGCCGCTCTCCAACATCCTGTTGACGTAACTGACAAAATGTGCACCTGTTTGTTACGGGCTTGACTTCATCAACTCAAGTCAAAGAAGATGACAAGAAAAGTCTCATTTTAAGTGACCTCGTGTTACTAGGCGTTTCCAGCGGTCCCAAGCAGCGTTACTAGGCGTCAGCAATAGCCCTGAAAAGTGTTACTGTGTTACCTCTGACCCCGCACATTGACCTGATTCGACAAGCATTCTCGACATATGGAGAATAGAGCTTGTCCTGTCACCGATCCCCTTAAAGTGAAGAACGTGACCGTCACAATGACTGTGCTATATACAAAGTCCTTTCAAAGCCGTCGAGGTGTAATATTTGCTTTAAAGTCAAGCAGTGTCGTTCATGTCAGTTTGCATGGGAGATGCATGCGTGTTTCTTTTACGTTACAAGAAAGAATAGCTTTAAAAAGTCTACGTCATGAACAATTCTTATTTATTTATTTATTTATTTATTTATTTATTTAAAACACATATACAAAATACAGATCATAATATTTATGGATCATAATTTGATACAACAATTGATCCCGTCAAATTCGCATTAGACATTTTTCTCTGTATCATTCGTGGTCTTCCAGATATATGAAGTTGTGTTTGGTGTGGTAGTATTTTATCAAATGTATGAGATTTCTTTATTCAAAGTTGTAGTTTGCAGTTTCAAACAAAGGATTTCGAAACTCGCTTTACTTGAGTTCTCAAGTATGAATAACGTTTAACTAAGTTCTGACAGCGTTGCATATATAAGAAACCCAAGTGTAAACGTAAAATTGTGGTTTGACACGAGAAGAATGAGTCGCCACTAATTCATATTTCTCTCTCATCTTTGAATTACATTAATATATGCATGTTCGAAATAAGTATATTATAATCTGTCATACAACTGTATCAGATGGTCCATGGCCCAGCTCGAAATCTGTGCCGCTTTGTCTGCGGATGACAATTTCACGCTCAGTGACTTCAGTATGTTATCAAACCCAATGAGTCACAACGTACCACCTCTTGAAGGCATAATGCGTCAGCAGTTTCATGCTCTGTAGTACATGATCAAAGCTAAACATAGACATTGGTGGACATTTTAAAATTTGCTGCATCAGTGACAAAGATAACGCCATATTTTACTTGAACCATGTGTTCCCGATCAGTATCGGGTGAACGACTGGCTTGTCTTTGCATGTGTTTATGACGCGGCAGGATACGCTCTCCTTCTAGTGATTTCTATCGTCGTACCGCTAGTCGGTCACTGGATTGTCTGGTTCAGACTCGATTATGTACATACCGCCGTCATACAGATGTATTATTGCGAAGAGTGGCGTCAAAAAAAAAAAAAAAAAAAAAAAAAAAAGACAAAAACTAACACACACAAGCTCATGATATAGTCGTATTTGTACAATCGAATCGAATACACTACCTCCTGTTTTTCTTTTGAAGGTAAACAGCGTAAACATTATGTTCAGATGAATCTATGAATAATGGATAGGGAAGAATATAGCTTTTAATTCAAATGTAAACAAAATTACTTTCCTTTACATATAATGTCAGACATGTTTTTGTTACAGGCGACAGCGAAATTGATCGTTAGGTGCGTTATCATTACCACAAGCAACAGTTTCCACGGGGAGAGTACGAGACGCGGCTTCAACGTTTCCCCAGTACGAAATAAAAGCTATCCTTCAATCTCATGATTTGTCCTGTAGGTTCGAGTACATGCCAGGGTACATGCCAGGGTACCTTTCTCCAAAACAACCAGAGCGTTACGCCAGTCGACAGTCTATGTTACGGTATGGGAGTTACGAACACCATAGCACTAAGATTACTTTGCACAACGATATCCTAAGTATGGATGTGACGGAATATGGTAAGAGACTGAAATATGTAAAGAAAGGAAAACTGCTTCACAAGGATTCGATAACAAACTGAATTATTCGTTGCCGAAGACATCATCGAAGTTATTCGATATTTAATCCCATAACCATTACCGCCTGTCAGATGTACATCGGTAAAGATGTAATGAGTAATGGGGTTCAAGATATAAATACATATGCAGGCGTTGACGTTAAAGGTACATGTATTTACAGGTAAGGAAGATATGATAAAAATATGTGCTGGTATTGGAGTTAAAGGAATATAATTCTTTCAGGTTCAAGGAATATACAATCAGGTAATTAATTTCAAGGTATGTACAATGTACCTGAAATGAAGTTCAAGGAATATACAAGTAATGAAATTCATGTTAAAGGGGTTTCGCTCTAGTTTCTAGATATTTACAAATTTAAAAACGATAGTTCTTGGATGAGCTGCAATCCAAATGTTTTAATCGAGATAACTACGTTCCATTATAACAGTGTCAGCTGGTTTTTAAATACTTTATTGCTTTAAGTAATGGATAGGCTCCTTCAGTATATACTGAGGGAAAAAATAAGGGATCACATGAAAGCGCAAGTGTTCCTTTATTTTTTTCCAAGGTTTCTTTACATGCTCTATTTCGCAAAGCTTGTGAAGAAACCTGGAAAATCTCCTTACTTTTTACCCTCAGTATACTTTGGCTTGCAAGTCTCGGGTATTTATTGATGAATACCATTCTACGAGACACAGGTAAATAGTGTGATGTTCGAAAGGTGTTTTACATGATCAAGACTGGGAACAATATCATACTGGATCAAAGAGAGAATACAATATTAAGATTAACGTATGACACATAACGCATGTCACATTATATCAAGACTCTCTTAACACCTTGGAGTTGTATGTCACGTACACAGGTTTCACACACGTGATTTACAGATATGCCAAAGAGTCAACGCGTAAGTCATAACATGAAAACTATGTCATGAGTCTTAATTAGAATTAATGTAGGGTCACCCTCACATATAGGACATTGAGAAAGAAACACGGCAACTCTTTCTAATCATGTTTCACAACGCCATTTTACCTTGCATGTTTACATACGTAGTAAATATTTTCAAAGCGCATGATACATTCTCACGTGCCCGACTGGATAATAAAGTTAAGAATGACAAGGTTAAAATGACGTAATACAATCGACGTGAAGACTCCGACACACCATATTCAGCTCCTGAAATTCAGAGAGTTGGAAGTTCCATAAGCGTCATTGGTTCCATCTTCATCCATGATTTGATCTAACCATGTGCGAGTATCATTTTCGTGTACACTTTAGTCTATGTGATATTCTGTTGGGTGGAACCGTGAATCCCGTGAACGAAAACAAATAGTATAACCCCTTTCTTTATCAAGACAAAGAGGTTGATACGCACATAGAGCTACAGGACCGCCGTCATGTAGCTGGAACTACGCTGGGTGCGGTTTTGAACAACAAACAGTATCATTTACCACAAACTGACTTCCTTGGACTAAAACCTGACATTTTATGCTAACAACTTCCTACTAGCATCCTTACACTGACAGAGCTACAG
Source organism: Haliotis asinina (assembly GCF_037392515.1). Lineage (NCBI taxonomy): Eukaryota > Metazoa > Mollusca > Gastropoda > Lepetellida > Haliotidae > Haliotis > Haliotis asinina. Next base: position 36,709,937 of record NC_090282.1, read on the forward strand.
AAAACATTTTGGGTCATGGATTTATGTATACTCGCTTGTCATGTCAAATGTATATCCTAATTTTCCCTTCAGTAACTTAATAAATTGTACCCACCTCATTCAAACTCAACTGGTTATTTTGTCATTTTCCATTAATTTCAAAATATTATAAAGTTTAAATGTTATTTACACTTGATCTGTAATATCAGAAGCGACAAGAAAGACTGCAAGTTGCCTGGTTCATAAGTTGAAAAACAAAACCTTCATTTTACCTCATTTAGTTTATCATTGCATCGGTACGCAAGCTAAGATTTGACCATTTTGTCTACGCATGTAAGATCTAATATGTTGAGTGTTTACGAAATTTCAACCACACTTCAATAGACTTAAGAAGATTTGAATTTTCACATATTTTTTGCGTAATTCACGCAGATACCCAGCCTATCTGTATCTCTGTTAAATTACACACAAGCATGGTTTTATATACATACACAGACGTGCATGCGCAGACACAGAGCCATACAGACAAACATGCACACTTACATGTAACCACTAACATATGTACTATTACACCTTGATACTATAGCATCATTGCATGAATGACTACATAGAAAATTCTCTTTCCTATCCCCACCGTGAGATTGCTAGGATATTGCCAATATTGGTGTAAAACTAACCTCACTCACTTATCCATTCATGTAACAACGAACTATTTCCCTTTGACACTAAATTCATTTACATAATACTACAAACTAAGTACATTTACATTTAATGACGTACTAAATTAAATTTATGAAGAAGCACATAATACATTCCTTTGACATGAAGCTACAAACTATTTTTTACGTGAAGGGCGTACTAATCAAATTCCATTAACCGGTGCATTTAAGTACATACTAAATTCCTTTTGCACACCACTACATCCTGAATTACTTACGTACAAGTTTCACAATCGGCTTTTCAAACATCACATTGATAATACCGTTAGATACAACTAAACATAAGCTACTACGATTCATAGGCACCGCCTGGGTCCTTAGGCCCTCGAGCATAAACTCGGGTACGGCTCAACATACGGCCTTCACCTGGGTCATACGTTTATCCAACCTGGCCCACGGGGAAACTTTAAGACTGTAGATTATCCCTGCATGTAGGGGTCCAAGTGACCTGGATATTTTCAAATTCATCCGACGCTCTGCGTCGATCAAAGAACATTTAAATAAAAACCTACACACATGGCTAGCGATGTGGGTAAACACACCAACCAAATGAAAGACAAACTCTTTGGCTGACACAAAGCACTGTGCTAGGAGTTAGACCTTGCATGTGAGCTAAAGTTACACCTCTCCGTTAAGGCTGTGTCCCTCGGTGTTATCAAGGTATGTTTTGGTGAACTGGTCGGAAATGGAGATGTTTGGAGACAACATACCCTGAGCGTCGGATAAAGAAATTATCACCATGTATTATGAAACTGATATTTTGCTACACTGGTGTAAATCGTCCATATCCCCATAGAAACGAAATAACAGAGTGTAAGTGTTTATTTTGTGTACATTGGTGATACAAGGGCATGTCACGTTTCCGACATGAATGTCAAGGTCACGCTTGATAACGATGGGTAAAAAGCAAATGTAACAATGATTGTATCAGGTTAGATATAATACACAGATTATCGGTGACGTCTTAATTACCTAAATTTGTCGTGTTTGTATCATATTAGATATAATACACAGATTATCGGTGATGTCGGTGACATAATCTCATCAGCCACGACTCAGTGAAGTACAACACCTCGTGCTTTATTGAACATTATACAGTAAGTAGGTATGACTTACCTTGATTAATAACTGTGAGGATACAAGCCAAGTGTAACAACCAGGTGATAGATTCTGACATGTTTACGCTGTGTCAGTCTTATACAGCTCGGAGACACTCCGTGTTTTGAGTATAAACTGTGTGGCCCATAGGTAATCCAGGTAAAATAAGGTAATGCTTGTGTGTGCGTCACTTGCTTTCCACCTGTACTCCACGCAAGACAACACGCCGATAACCGTTCTCCTATTGACCTTTAGTCAGTATTTTTCACGCTTTCGTTGAAAATACATCTAGATCCCGTACTCCATGATGGTGAACAACATTTTAGAGACCCAGAAATGGCGAGTCTCTCTTCAACTTTGTAGCACCTGGCGTTTGTCAACCTTATGTATATCTATAAATAGACCGGAACGCGACATGTCCCCCGGTATAACGCCCTTAGGAATGAACACGGCACATTGTTACAAAACTGGTTTGCTACCAATCGGTTACCCTAATTGTGTTATTGCAAATAGAAGCGCAAGATATATTACATAAGATATGTTGACGGTGAGATGGCCCAAAGCTGTTGGATGCGTTATAGTGAAACTTTAGGAATATCGATTTAATGGGATTGGTCTGTGATCGAAACGAAACGAAGAACATTTTAAACAACCGGTACGGCAATATTTACTATGCGATTAAGTAGCTTCACTGCTGCGATAAGGATGAAGGGGCAATATTATAAACAAGTTGCATCAATACGATATTCTGGGAAAAGATGGACAAATAATCCGTCTCGTGAGGACCAGGAACCTTTGGAATATGATGAAATTTTTCGCATTTTCTCCCTTATGTGAAAAATAAATAATTTGCATCATCAAGTTATAACATTTGCATGCCATACAGATACAGACACCCAAGAATTTCATACGCGAATTTAAAGTGTATTTCTTTCTGTGAATAGGTGCCTGTCTTCATATTCTGTGGCCCGTGAAATAGTCAGTGGAGACAGACGTGATTCGGTTATTCAGTATCTATTAATTTTAGTCTATTTCCCAATTAGTAAATCATTTTTCTTGAAAATAAACTCTCAAAGTATCCAGTCGTCAGTTGGGCGTTTTACGACAACGTGTTTGCATGTACATATATACCGGTAGTCATCCCGACCAATATATTTCGTTGTCATGGTTACCCTAATACAATTGTTTAGTCTCTTGGAATTACCGCTAATACACTCTACGTTTTAGCGGATAGGTTTTAAGCATGGTGTGTATTAATGACAGCGGTCAGTTCACAATATCTGTTGCTAATGATCTGCCGATTCCGGTCGACCTAAACTGGATTCACCATGGTAGCTGATCGATTGTAACTGGGCGTTGTCACCTGGCCTATCATCGCTGATTTTGCTTTACACTAATGACAGGAGTGTTTTATTATATTAATTGTGTATATATAACATTGCTTTTATCGCATTACTTAATTTGTAAAATATCTTATAGAATTTTGGTTAATAGTCAGTCAATTTCCAAGAATAATAATCTTGCACAAAGTACATGAAACATTCTTTGCATAAATTCATAATATATTGTAATTCTGATTACACGCGAAATTATCCATCGTTATTATTGCGACAGGCATTAAAATGTGTGTAGACTTTAAACACATCGGCGTCTTTTAATTGGAGCGAGTTAAAATTAACCATTACTATCTTTTACGGGAGCTTCAAATCAATACCTACGCCCTTAGGTACGGAAATACCCGAACGTCTCCGGAATTTGTCGTAGCTAACTTTCACATAGACGACTGAACCAGATTTGTTTACGCTTACGTTTGTTTACTCTAGAGGTGGATCAGTCAACAATGTGTCAAAGGGCGCAATATAATTAACTGCGTATTTTATTTATTCTTCAGCATAGAAAAGGGGGTCAAGGAGAAAAGATGATGATGAGAAATATATGTCAACATATATCTTATAGAGTAAAAATTTAAATGTTTTCTTGGATGATTATAATTTATCAATGGTAAAAGTCGCAATCTTAATGCACTACACGAATGGTTGATTCAAATGTGAATATCGATCCATATAAGTCAGACGTGTAACACAAAGTGACTAATTAAGGAGGTGCTTGGGTGTATGGACCAACTATACAGAATTAACATTTTAGGACATGAATTCAACCCGTACAGACAATACTATTTATTTTGTGTATCAAGCCACATAAATTTCCACTGAAAAAAATATCATGTTGCACGACCAGAAATATAATATGTTTGACGATCACCGGCTAGAAATAGATTTGAAAGCATCTTGTTCCAGTAATTGTAGTGGTGTAATGGTGACGTACAAACTATTGTGACCTCATAAACAGTGGGTGTGGGCATTGTGATGTCATGAAAAAGACTTTATGTGCGATTCAAAGACACATATACTTCTGCGTTTGGGTAAAAGTAACTCCTCAAATTAGCTCAATCCGTTCTCCATTGTAATTCTGTGGAGGTCATGATTTAAACAGAGAATTCCTTTCGGAGGGCAGGAGAAGGAAAAAACTTCATAAAACACGAGCACTTTGGGGGGCTTATATATATTATTGAAATAGACATGCATACGAACAATGAGTGTCATACATATGAGGTGTTTAGATACATGCATTGTACCTAAACTTCAACTAAACCTGGATTAACTTTAGCACCCTGGATAATGATGAAAGGTGATCGTTGTATTATGGTTGAATACGACTTCACTGACCACGGGCGACAAACAGGTAATAAAAATAGTATATTCACAATATTCGAATACTTCACATTTGATTCAAATACTTTGAGCGTTACATTAATAACAGTCATTATCAGTTTGGGTCATCCAATGCCTCTAATAACTTATTGTATTAAGACACTTACTTCAAAAAATATTACTGCAGCTTTATATGGCAGAACATAAATTAGAGAGAAACAACATAAAGTCAGTTCAGCGAGCACTGTGATATTTAGATCTAATTAATATAAATTACCTGTATATGTAATTACAAGAACCGCAAAATCTCTGGAATCCAACCCGACCGACCCCATCTCGCTGCACCCTAAATACGAAATGCTCCCTTGGACACGTCGAAACAATCTCCTCACTACACCGTGGGAAACTGTCGACACTCTGGTGAGTTTTCCGCATTTGTTTCGTTTCCTGGGTTTTAGGGATCGGTTCAGTTTTGTAGAAGCTACACGTTGTAAACCACATTTATCTTGAATGGATGCTGAAAGAGTTCGACACAGAATCAGCGCAAACCCGTAGTTTGATAATGTTCTTTCAACATGCAACAAGCACTAGAAACCCTTTTGACCCTCTGCAGCGAGTTGGGGGCGGTGACTGGGTTTATTTCCGCATTGAAAGGCTCTGGCTTTTGTCGTGTTCAGCGAGCGTGTGTGCGATACCTCCAGGCTCGGTATTGTTGGTTTTAGTCTTTCTCTCACACATAGACTGATTGAATTTGCAATTATTGGCATATTTACTATATTTGGGGATTCGTTTTCATGTCTGTTACTAATTTATTCCGCCAGGAGTCGCTCTGGCTGGGCCCCTAGGGGTGGCAATATGGCGATGTGAGTGAAGATGCGATGTGCCTGTTAAATTGCAGTGGAGCCTGTTTTGTCAACTTTTAAGCTAAATTGTGTCACATAGAATGTTTTTATTGTTCCTTAATCCGGTACGAATACACTGCTTCACCCTGATTGTATTGACTGTTTGCACAAGGGGCTTCGAGGGATTAAGGGAGCAGTCATTATTTCATATATCCAACAGGTGCTCGTCTGCTTGGCTCTTCATTGCTTAGGAATGCCGTGAGCTATAATCAATTTGTCAAGAACCAAGGCAGACAGTTATTCGCATTTTGACTCTTGTTTTATGTATGGACGTTTTATGTTTAGTTACCTGATGAATTATCATGATATCAACAACATTGATAATGCTAACATAAAACAATATAAAACCATGTTAAACATGTAGCAATATGCCCATGATAGCTGGATCCTGGTTAATAAGGAAAGATACAAGATACCAGTGAGATTACAAGTTTGTTATCACTGAGGCTTAGCATCAGAGGAGATGAGGACAAACTAACTGCTATACAGACTTTACTGCATTATTGACTTTTAGCTGTACACCTCATTAGTGTATTTGCACATTGGTATGATAGAGGCAATTCCTACACGAACATCAGTAAATTCACGTAGATTTACACAAAGGTAATATTTAACTTCTAACAGACATGTTGTATGGATTTGATTTTCTAATTTATGCAATTGGTTTACATTCTGTGTTATGAATGTCTGAATTAAGTTAAAACCTGACAACTTAATCCAATAGTATGGATTGATTAACAGAACCCAAAGATGATAATACACAGGACAAATAAACATGTCATGAAACGTGTTTGCAATTGCAAAGGAACTAAATTCCAGTTACATATGCCTTCCAAGTTCGATAGCTAACTTATGTGATGATAGTCTAAATTTAGGGATACATGTTTTCTCAGTAGTACTGGTATTGTTTTCCTTAACTGATATAGTAAACTAAAAGAATTTAGCTCCATTCAGCGTTCGAAGTAGATGCCAGCCCGTGGGCCCAGCACCAGTTGTTTGTGCATTGGACCATCAGTTTCAAATAGTTGCAGGCTCATGTGGCCTTCAGTAGATTATCTTGTCAATTTTTTTTCCAAACAGAATCTTTATCAACGTCTGAGAACCATCCATAAATCATCATATAACTTGCAGTTCCACATCCTGGTATTTCAGCAATTTGCACAGAGGAATGGCAAAACCAGTCTTTACCAAAATACAGTCTAAGTAAACTTCGTCTCAGTGTATTTCACTCCACCACTGAGTCTAACAAAACCTAGCAGAAGGTCGCATCAGGTAACCTATGAGCAACCAATGACAGTCCAATCAAATGCAAGACGGTTAAATAGATTTAACCAATTAGACAACGGCTACTATTTAGGGATCGGAGGGACTTTCAAAATATCCAGGTCACCGACACAGATCTCTCCACAAACAAAAATCAGCATGTAACAGTTATTTGACCTGCAGTATATACGCTTTGGGGTTTCTGTTGACATGGTTACCATTAGCTAATATTTCAGCAAGATAACATCCTTGAATATTGTCAAAAACACTATTTTCAGCGACTGTTTACTCACTGTTGTCATGGTAGTACGTGCGCCGTGTGCATCACCCGGAAGCGATCGTACGCTAAATAGCATTCAGAATCATTCGGGTACGAACCTTTTCCAGATAAAAAGTTCATAAGGGATGTATGAATGTGCACTTTCGCGATTTGGTAAGCTGTGTTCTGATTTTTTCAATCTCAAAGGTTACCTGACATGACCTCCCATAAGGTTTTGTTAGACTCAGTGGTGTAGTGTAACGAAAAGTACTGAGGATAAGTTTACTTAAGAATGAAGATTTTTATGGATATCAACGTCTTTATATGAGAGAACAACGTTTCAGAGTTAATGCTTACACCTTCATCAAGCATTAACTCCGAAAGGTTGTGCTCTCATATAAAGAAGTGGATATCCATAAAAATCTTCATTCTTATGCGTTTCACTTCTAAATGCCCTTCAAAGACTTGATACGTTTACTTAGACTGTATCAAAATACAAATTTCTCTCAGTCACATAGTCTTCGGTTATTAATTTTTTAGAAACAGTGTGAAACTGTGTTCAGTGTAGTGTACTTTGTTTTTATTGGTTTGACTATAACAAATTTGGCTTGAAGATTTCATTCAGGGCCTGTAAATTTTAAAGCCTGCTTTCACAGCCAGCTCTGATGCCCAACTGTCAAATTGAAGTATTGCAAACATTGGCTCTACATATATCTTTCACTTAAATATGTCACATTGTTTACTACTATCATATTGTAATAATTGTATGTACTAAGTAACACATGTAGAAATATAAGTGATACTGATTATCAACCCAATAATTTTAATGTTCGGTCATGTCTAGTTTTCTTGAACTGAAATTGTTTTTGTGAAAAGCTGATGTGATTGTGTGTTTTCTGCATTCTTTAATCAGGTGTAGGATGTCACTTTCACTGCAAGCAACGTTTTAGACATACTATACTATGATGAAGGGAATTAACTGATTATGTAAGATGTTTTAAACTATTCTTACATTGTTAACTGGGAAGTGAAACATTATGCAGTGCTTCAGATCTGTGGTAATGCTCATGGTTCACTCATAACCAGATAAGTATCATACACTACACCTTGCCTGTTATGAATTATCATTGGTGTGAGCTAACAAAAGCTATGAATAACAGACTTTGTATACCAATTTCTTACTTTTGGAAATGATCAGTAACCATTCGTTGTACATCTGGCTTTGAATTTTGCCAGTAACTCGTGTAATTTGCTGCTAGAGCTGTGCACACCCAGACTGTTCATGTACATTTTTCATAGTTTGGAAACTGCTTTAATACGGAAATGTGCTCTCCCTGTCTTTCTATACCTGACTGAAATGAATAAAAATATTTTAAAACAAAACAAAACAAGAGCTATAAATATGAATGTCAAATGAGATAACTTGTAAAAGTAAAAAGTGAAGCAAAGAGGCAGGCAGGTACCTGTGTATACTATACAGATCTGTGCTGATAGTGTGGTGATGCCTGACTTCATTTAAGTGTTGAATGTGTTTAGTAAGGTGGTAAGTAGTTTCAGGTTCTTTCATGTGTTTGTCAATAATCATACCTATGTCAGCTCAAATATCACTGGTCTTTATACACAGTAAACTATACAAATAATAATCTCACTTATAATGTAGTGATGGATAAAAAGCTGTTGTTTGTTTCAACCCACTTGTTTCATATTATAGCCAAAATGCATGTGAGTGAGGTTTAGTTTTGTGTCACTTTTAGCAATGTTTCATCAATAGCACATCAAAGGACACAAGAATTGGGCTTCTTACATTGTACCCATGTGCCATGTGGGGAATCAAACCCAGGTGAAACACTTTAACCACTAGACTACCCCACCACCCAAGTATGGTTACAATGAGCTAAGTTATATGTTTGAACTGTATTGTACTCTATATGTGTAACAAGTAGTTATTTTTCTCTGATAACTGGTGGAATGAATAGTAAGCAATTGTTGTCAATATTTATATTATCTTGTTAAAATTAAATATAATTTCTTACATGATTATAATAGGCCAGTTTCTGAAATTAAGAAAATAGGAACTCTAACGAATCCAAATTTTGAACAAAAAACAGCTTTTATTCCAAATTGTTGATACAATCGTGGAAAGACCTGATTTGGTGCAAGACAGTCATTAAACAGGAATTAGTGGGTGAGTTTAGTTTTAGCAATATTTCAGCAATGTCAGGGGATACCAGAAATAGGCTTCACACATGTGGGGAATCAGACCAAGGTCTTCAGTGTAATGATCCAACACTTTAACCTGTAGGCTGCCCCACCTCACTTCATTAAATAGAACGGTTTACCAGTGACCCAGTGATAACGTCAAAGTGTCTCTGTGTTAATATCATTCCAAGGTTCTGGATTTGTGAACATGTACATCCCTTGTCACATGAGGATTTCCCTGTAGTGTTTTGAGTGAAATACGATTCCAGGTCAAGTAAAACCGTACTCAATCACAAGCGTATTTTCATTCATTTCTTCTTTTTTTCATCTTTAGTAAACATGAAACAATGGCGTTGGTGATGATGACTTTTCCAACTGGCTGTACCTTGCACCTGACCTCCTACCTGTAACCCCAGGATGCGACCCAAAGGCAGCACTAAAAATGCAGTGCAGGTCATCACACGCTATATGTGTCGATTCTGTGGCCGGCAGTTTCAGAACCTCCAAGAAATGCAAACTCACACACAAGTGCACTTCAGCGAGAAGCCTCCACATGCTTGCTACGTGTGTGGCCGCACATACCGCACGCCATCCAAGCTACAACGACATGTGCGGGTACACAGTGGGGAGCGCCCATATGCCTGCTCCATCTGTGGTAAAAGGTTCACACGATCAGATCATGTGAAACAGCATCTGAAAGTGCATATGCCACAGCGGCAGAAGAACGTGTGCCGTTTGTGTGGGATGAGGTTCATGAGGAGACAGACCCTTCAGGCGCATCTACGGAGCCATGGGATTGTTCAGGTGTGTTGTGATTTTTGTGTCTGTTACACTACACTGTGTCTGTTGTGTTTTAGCTGTCTGTGAAAGGTTTCTGGTCCTGATCTGCCTTTCTTGTCATCAAAGACTTTCCTTAGAATAAAGTTTGGTTACAGTATGGTGCAGTGATCATATAATTGTTTGATGAAAAGTTCTATTCAGTCCGTGACTTTAACCCCAAATCCAGAGCCAAAATGTAGAAGAAGTTACACTAGAAGTTGATCTCGCTTTAAAGAATGATTCATGGAAACTAATGAACCCAAAATATTTTCTGACATTAATATCACTAACATGTAAGCACACCCACTAGAAGATCCTTAAAACTACCAATGCTCAGGGTACCATTTACTTGCTCTGATGACAGTGTGTGTATCTGTTCGTGCCCAAACTGCAGTGTAAAACAACAGTGACTAATGCTGTTTTGTCTATCCAGGTTTTCTCTTGTAACCGATGTGGGGAAGCATTTGAATCAGCGCTTCAGCTGCACCACCACAAGGAGACACACAGCAACATCTTCTATGGACATAGCAGCGATGGCCTTGATGCAGAGGGGGGATTACCAATTAACATCAAACGAGAGCCAGGAGGAGAAGGGGGAGAGGCAGAGGAGAGTAGACCCATTCTTGGACTTGCCAAATTTGGCCTTGGACCTCAACCAGATGTGAAAGAGGGCCTGGATGGACAAGTGAGGGAGGAGAGCAACAATCCTGCAGTTATGGCCAAACAAGCTCTTGACATGGCCTTGAAGGCCCAGGAAGAACCAGAATACTCAGAGGAAAAACCTAGTCAGGTTAATGGACACTTAGGGGAAGATGACGATATCAAGTCAATTGTTATTGACAATGACATTGCTGAACAGGATGATGAAGATGTGGAGAATGATAACGATGGGCCATCTGTTTCAATATCTAACTGTTTCTCACTAGCCGAGGGTGAGAACTCTATTGCCGATGTAGATTTAAAAGAATTGGAAGAAGTAAAGGCTACAACATTCAGTGACGGAATGAAGATGATCCTGATTCCTTCAGATCCAGCTGATGACGACAAATCTGATGATTCTAATGAAGAAGCAGATGATGCTTCTGATAAAAAAGACAATGAAGAAGAAAAGAAGGATGATGACAATATTCTGGTAAGCAGCTCAGCAGATGTGTCATCATCTAGTAATCCTAAAAACCAAGCATCAGGTCATCTTGTCTCCCTCCTTCCAAAACCACCACCAATCATAGCAGCTCCATCTGTGCGAAAAGAAACCCTGAGAAACCAATCAACATCATACACCAACATGAGAAGCCTTTTAACTGCAGCACCAACACAAAACATTCGACCATCACGCCCCGAACCGCCTTTGCTGTGTATGGGAGTTCCAGGGTTGTCAACAGCAACAGCGGGAGGCAAAAGTTCAGGGTTTCTGTTCGGGAAGAAAATGATCCGATGTGATCACTGTTGCATTTGGTTTGAGGATCACTCGATGAGCCTTCTTCACATGAGTCTTCATTCTGCCGACCCATCGGATCCTTTCACATGTCGCAAGTGTCTGAAACGTCTCGGGAACCGCTTGGAGTTTATGGCACACATTGTCTGGCATCTGGACCCCAGCATGGAAGAAAGACTTATGAAGAACAGTTAGTCACTAACACTCCACTCAGATATCTGATCATACTATGTATTCCTATTCAGAATATGTCAGAAGAAATGTTTTTATGGATATTTTCCATGATAAGAGACTGTCAAGAAACACACTGAGATTGATACTTCAACCTGAGGGGTTTTCCACCCTTACACAGCTATTTGTAAGAACTAGTTGTGGCAAGGTCTGTATGTTTCACATGAGTCTGTCCCACTTAACAAAATTAAATTGTTTTTAGTCAGTAAAAGTCACTGAAAGGTTCTGTGGGAAAGGTTTTGGTAATCAATAATTCATAAACATAATGCAAGTGTAACTTAGGATTGCTTTTATTTAGGCTTTCTCATCACTGTTTTTCAAATTCTATTATAATATATGTTATTTTGTACAGAGAACTCAAGAAAAACTTTATTCTGAAATTTTTCTTCACAAATTTGTAATTCCATAGAGAAATGTTCAATGTCAGAATCCTTCTTTAGACTGTTCTTGGAATATTAGGTGCAGTGACTGCATCAGTGTCAGAGGTCCAAAGAATGAGAATAGAAAAAAAAAATGACTCATATGTTATTGATTTGCAATTACATTGATCAAATAGTAAGTACATTTGTACATGCAATCACGGAATCTTCAACTCTCAAGTACTGAATAGTATAGAGAAAGAGACCTACATGTCTTTTTTGGCAGATGTCTATTTCTGGTGAAAATACTTACCAGTTGGAACAAAATTTACACAATAGTCAAAATTGTTGTCAATAGACAATTGTTGACAAACAGCTGTGAAAGGATGCAGAAATATCTTGTTGAGTGTACCATTTAAGTTAGTAAGGCCATACCAGTCTTATTTCTTGCTGGTCGTATTTTTTCAAGAATAAGAAAAAAAATATAAAATTTCCTCGTTAAAAAAATAAAGTCATAATGTTTTTATTGACCAATCTAATCTGTCTGATTATTTTTTGCTCCATGTACACTAAATTGCCAAAAATATGTTTTTAGTATTTAGAAGCACTATTAATCTGACTGATGATTTTGTTTTCATTTTTTCCCTCCTGCCTTTAGGTTTTCTGAGGAAAAAGTCCAGTAAACAAGAAGTAAAATTGGCCTGGGACTTCTGGGACTTAAGGAAATAATTATTTGAAAAACTAATTATACTGTGTCTGAAAGTGTAGAACATGAATCATTTTATGAAGTGATAAGTTCTTATGTTACTGTGTCGGTAATGTAAGAAATGATATAGGATATAGGAAACAAGTTGATTGGAATGAAAGTCTCTTTTGTGTCTGTGTTTTGGAAATACTAACAAAGAAAGCACTGTATGATCAGATATGTAGGTGCTTTGTATGTAAACAACATGTAATTATGCACAAATTATCTTGCCCGTATATGTTAGATGCTGTTTGTCCATGACATGCAGACACTTCACTGGAATATTAATCAATGTTTCATGGTGTGATATATAATACATCTAAGCAATTTTAGCAGAGCAGAACCTATAATTATATCATAATATGTTTCTTGTTTGTGTATTGTTGACTTCTGAAATGTGCCTATACACTCTTTCTATTTTGTACCCTCAAGTACTTGTTGCAACAATTGTGATATGACTGTTATTGATTGTGGGTTCTTATTTCATCACTGACATTGAAGAGTTATCTCCCTTGTATCAGTGGTTTATCTCACTGGGGATATTTCCAGATTGATGATCATGGTTTATATGTAGGAAATTATTCATGATATTGAGTTACCTTTTTTCATACACCTGTATTTTTGGAAATATTTTGAATGGGTGTTTTTAGTATGGTTTCTTTGGGAATATTTGTAAATTTGACAATCTTTTCATTCAACAAGTTTAATTTTCATCATAATTATGTTTGATTGGATGTATTTTATAAATTTGATTTTTGTAAGAATTTGCATAATTATTGAGGATTGTCGACAGATGATCTTAACATGCCAATTCTTCAAGATACTTCCTATTGTATGTACAATGCGCTGGCGCTGAAATGGTTGCCTGTTAGTTGTTGGTGATTACTCAAGTACTACGGGAGTTCACCTCCTTCTCATTTCTTTAAGCCATGACAAATTTTGTTCACTAATTTGATTTCATTGAATTCACTTGGCCAGCCAAAGGAGGTAATAAATTCGTCAGGCTGAGCAGTAGATGTATCCAGGGTATAGTGGAGATTTATCGTAATGTATGTCCTGGAAATATTGAGGATGCTGGTCTTAATTTTGCAGTCAGACCTGAAGACTAAACTTTGGATGCATGGGAGAAGTGTGTGATTTTTTTTAAAAAAGGAAACATATTTTCAGTCACTTAGACATTAGGAGCTTCTCTTTAAAAGAGGATCCTAGCTATTATATTTATTCAAACAATAATGAGACATGTATTTTGGGATGTAATGTCTAGGGCTGGGATGGGTTGCCTGAGTTCTGAAGTTCGGTGAATATTTTTTAGTACCTAGGCCCTGCACAAACTGCATTGATCTGTGTCATCACGACTGTCTCTGGTAACTCTATAGTCCAATACATTACGTAAATTCATTGAACCAAGGCAGTGAACCAAACTTACTGTTTATATTTGTCTTTTTGTGCCTGAGATAACCATGTATTTAAATTAAGTATGGGTCTTACATTATCAACAATTTGGACATTTAGACAGTGGCGTGTCTCTCAACCAATGAAAGGCCATGATAGCCTTTCTGTCTACTACTAGGCAAAACATCAGACTGCAAGTAAACATTCTTGAACAATTTGAAGTCATCCATCAATGATCACTGCAATGACCAATTTAGTGAATAATTATTATTTTGACATTTTAGTCCTTTGAATTTCCATTTTATTGGGTAGCAAATATTTCACCATGATGATGAAGCACAGTTACGATATGCTCACAGGAGAAATCAATCTTACAATACTACAAAAGCTCTAGTTGGTCATAGTTTGGTACAAGGTCTACAGTTTCTACCTGTTCCAGCCTTAGAAACACCTCTCACCTTCTTTTCTCCAAATATCAGATAATTTAAATATTACAGGCTGAATAATATGTAGCTTATTTTATTTCAGTAAAGAATACTGGCACCAAAGCTATTGAAACATTCACCCTTTGATTTCAGATATGAATATTGAATATTCAGTGCACTTGAGAAGGCAAGTTCAGCCAATGTGTTCTTCAGTGTGCCTCTGAAATTCCCCATACACAATTCCAGCTAGTAAAGAGACTACTGATTTTCTACATGTTCCTTTGGAAAGTTCATGTTTGTATTTATTTCTCATTAACATGCATTTGTAAAACACATTCTTTGTATTGTTTCTTGTTTTTGTATGCTTCACTGTATTACAGTGTTATGAGTATTTTATATGTGTATTTTTTTTATATACAAAATCAAAGGGTTTTTTTTAAAGTAGAAACCATCAGTTATATATGCACAAGGGGTGTGGAAATACAAGGAAATGTTTATCAGTCCTAGAAGAAAATTTTCTGTTTTGTCATTCATAGAGAAATAGAGTTCTTTTTTCTCACAGTAGCAACTAAAATCATATTTCAGAACAGTTTGCAGATTTTTATTGACCAAGATGATTTTATACAAAAGGACAGATCTCATATAAAATGAAACTATTGCTAGAACATTCCTGGAATACAGTGTATAACAAATACACTCTGGACATTTAGATTGGGACGAGAGCTGAGGCTAACCAATTACTACCTAGGGAGTCAAGGGGCTTTTTACCCGACTCAACCCATGCACCAATAGGAAGTCTGTGGGTATTAGTAAAAACTGCCCATTCAGACATTGTTAGACAGAATCTTTGATAAACACTTAGATTCGGGTACAATATGATCTGCAATTACATGCACTGAAGTTTAACAAAGCTATATCTTTTCTAAAAAATTAATTATTTAAGTCAGGAGGAATGCGAGTATAGTTAAGTATAGTTAATGAAAGTTACCTTGGCTTTTTAGTGAATATGTGTCATGAAGGTAGTGTGTGATGGGTCTGGTAGTTTGGTGGGAACTCAGGTCCTGTTGAGTACCCACAGTACCAAGTACCAAAGTTACCCATCCCAGCCCTATTCTGGACATTTTACTTGCCCAGAGACAAGTGATCATTGATTACATTTCCACAGCCCTGGACAGTACTACTATATTTATCCATCACAAGTGCACATTTAATTAGCATGTGCTAGTGTTTGCATCATTGTCATTGTTTTAGTTTTTGCATGTTTTCTTGCATGACTAGAGAATATAGATCCTATTTATTGTATTTGTATGAGATTATTGTTAATTATTGATATTTTGTCTTATTTGAGTATTTGTATTAAAGAGCACTGTTTTCACATCTTATAAGAGGGTCAATATAGATGCATGGTAGACAGAAAGTGAACACAAATAATAATGTTATCTTCTTTCTTTCTACTGGTTTTCTTTGTCTGTTTTTGTTGCAAACTTTGAGATAGGGATAACGGGTAGTCAAGTGGTTCAAGTGTTCGCCCATAACATCATATATCCAGGTTTAATTTTTCATGAGGTCAGAAAGTTTTATGCCCGTTCTTGGCATTATCCCCTGAAATATTAGTAAAAGGAGTAATATTGAGCTTATTCTTTTTGAAAGGTTATGTTCAAATAAAGAAAACATACTTGTGACCATGGTAACTGTCTGTTTCATACAGCTAATGTATCATTGCTGTGGAACCAAGCATTGATAAATATCACAAAACCAGTTCAGATATCTTAGTCATAAGCTATTTTCCTAAAGCAGGTCTCAAACAAATGAGACTGTATTTTTCAGTGTTGGAAGAAATATTGTTTGCATAATATTTTATGTAGATAAAGAATAGAGAGAAGGGACAATGAAATTGGTTTCCAATATAATGAAATTGAAACATATTGTTTTTGTTTTTAAGATGATAATTGTATCAGATTGAATTTATGCTGTGTCAAACAATCAAACTGTCAAACAATTGTCTTTGAAACCTAGTGCTCTAGAATGATTACTTGTATTTAAATATGTATGTGTATACATGAAATTCAAGCATAGTACATTTTAAGGCGATGTGATATGAAACTATTTGATGCTATTGTATGAAAAGTCTTCTGTTTATTTTATTTCATGTTGTTTATTTAATCTTATGTTTGTGTTTACTTTTACCTGTTAATTACTCTTAAATAATTTAATCAACTTCTGTAATTTATCACGTGTCTTCTAGTCTTGTGGTAGCTTTTAGTTGATATTTATGAAGGTTTGTTAGTTCGTCAAGTCAGATATGGAACTTGGATATAGTGAGGGCGTGTACTGATTAACAGTACTCCCAGGACTCTGGGAAATTGTACGATGTGTACAATTGTTTGTTTTTAAACAAAGAAAAATTATATATTGGTTATTTAAGACATTATAAACAAGAATTATTGTGACAGTCACAGAATATTTTGATCACCAGGACATTGTATGTTTGTTAGACAGCAGAATGGTAGTATGGTGTGTGCTGGAGATGTTATAGCTTGGATATTAGCCTTTGTCAGAATTGAGCAGATGTTTTGACTTTGCAGTTCTAACAGGATCAAAATTTTATTTCAATTTAGTCCTTGGTTCAAGTTCAACTTACTATAAAGCACAGCAAAAGAAACTAAAAAAATGAAATAGTATAAACATAAGCATTAATGTATATGTCTTCTAATTAAAAACTTAAGCAAAAAACAGAGACCTGTTCCTTTTGCTGTTGAGTAAACTTGCAGTGTTACAGCTATAATGAATGCCTCCTGCAAGTGAATGAATGATATCAGTTTCATGTTGTAGTTTGTGATCAAGGAAAGTTATTCATCAACCTTTTGGGCACCACAGTAGGTCAATTGTCTACCGAGCAGCAATTTTCTTTTCTGAGTTTTCTCTCTGTGTCATGACCTTAGCAATTATGACCTTAGTATGCCTGCATCATACCTATGCTTGCAGGTTTCAGCAAAGGTGCAACTGGCCCAGTCCACACATATGAACATGACCTGATAGAATTGGAATTCTTCTTTACTGAACTGGCACTCCTTCTTTCAGTCTACTTGAAGATGATATTATATTGGTCTACATCGCAGCCTCTGAACACACTGTTGAATACAAGGTGTATGTTTGTGTATCCAGTAAAGTTGACAATCAGCATTTGTCAAGAAGTGGTGGAAGGAAGTAACTTAAACATATTGTGATGAACTTTTAGTGACAACTTCACATTAACTGAATGTATCCATGCTGAAGTCTGTCTCAAAAGTTTTTTGTGTGAAGGTTTCGGAACAGACTGGACTGAAACTAAGGCATAATGGTTGTCTGAAACATGTACATTAACTGGAGAAAAGTCCAGTTGAGCTGTTGGGCATGCTTTTGTTGCTTCATGTAGAATCAACATTGTTTTCTGATGGTGTTATTGTAACTGAAAACATCTTAAAGTTAAACTCAACTGCCTTGAGTAACTGGTCATCTGTTTAGGGGCCAAGATCATACGTTAGAGCATAAATGTAATTCTGCAGATAGGAACCTAATGCATATGTGACATTGTATTTGATCGTATTTGTGACTTCCAGTCTTGCTGGGCCACTGGAGACAATATCATTTTGCCTTAATGATATATCCTCGAAATATTTGTGTAAATGACCTTTGTAAATTCAATTTGGTAAAGTGTGCTGTTTGGAATAAGAGATTGCATAAATCATTGTTTTGCTAATCAGCTCATCTACAGGAGGACTTACAGTTCCAATTAATTATGTTGGATTACTTGTTTTGAGTTCAGATTAGCCAAGAAACTTGCATGCATCTTTGTCAGTAGTGATCTTATTATACTGTGTCTGTAAGTGTTGATATACATGTTTGCTTTGGCATCTTTAGATGTAATCTTTGGGAAAAGTTGAAATTCTCTACTCAAACTCAATAACTGATACAGCAAGTGAACCATTCAGGATCAGTATCCATCCAAGTTGGTATTGCATTTTACAAGTAATATACTTTTATCCGGGCTTTTGAAAATAGACTTCAATAATTTCATTCTGTTTTTATGGAATAATAAGGTAATGTAAAGTAGTAACCAAAAGTGTTGTGTGACAAAAAAGCATGCTTCATCAAAGTGTTTGTTGTGTTGATTACCTTCAGTAACTGTAACCCAGGAAGCAGCAGTGTTATGGGTGGGAGTTAAAAGCCAAATGTCAAAATCTCTGCATGGATCCTACCCTATCCCACACCCCATAACCATCCCACCTTACTCCAGATTCATAACTCCCTAGCCCACACTAACCTCTCCTTACTCTCATACCCATTCCTGCTTTCCCCAGAACCATCAGTTCCCTCCCACACCACCCTGCTTGACTGTAGAACAGTCATTCTTACCCCACACCCATCTCTTCCTACTCCAGGACCACCAATCTCTACCTTTTACCCCCATATTTATCTCCAACCCTTTCCCCTACAGACCCACAGATCCTTGTGGACCCCTATACCCATCAATTTATTTACCCCCAACCAGGGTTCCATGTCAAGGGGAACTCTGCCTCTGACCCTCTTTCCATGTTGACAGCTTCTCAACCAACGTATTTTGTTTCCACGCCACCTCTCATTATCCTTCTGCTAAGTAGTATGTACCACTTCTGACTGTACCTTGTGAGTGCCTATCAGCTGTTAATGTGATGTTTGCTAGAGATTCACCAGTTGCTTGTTATACATCAAAAATGGAAAGCTGGATGAAATCAGTAGATATATTAAACATTTTGCACATGTGTAACCCAGATATTTTCTATGATTGTTATTGGAGATCCTTCAGTGGTTTAATATTCTTGTTGCAACAGGTATCTTTTTGTTGCTTCAGTATCCACCTGCATTTACACCTTTGATTGTTAAGTCAGCTCAGCCTTGATCGTAGTGGTTGCTCACCCTTGACCAGAGTGACAGCATGCCTTTGATTATAGATCTTCGTGACAGCTCATCCTTGATCAGAGTGACAGCATGCCCTTGAGTATTGATTTTGTTGCCAGCTCACCCTTGATCACAGTGACAGCACACCCTTGATCATTGATCTTAGGGCCAGCTCACCTTTTATCTTAGTGACAGCATGCCGTTTGGTATTGATTTTGTTGCCAGCACACCCTTGATCATAGCTGTAGCAGATCATTGAACATAGTGGCACATCTTTGATATTAGTGATAGTGAACCCTTGATCATTGTGCCAGCTCACCTTTGATCAACCTTGATTCTAGTTTCATAGTTTCAGCTGAACTGTGATCACAGTACCAGCTCACTTTTGATTGCAGGTTTTGCATCACATTCATTCCTAATAAAAAGAATTAGGCCTAAGTTAACCTATTCTTGTATCAGAAAATGGTTTGTTGGGACTCTTCAAACAATAGAAGAATAAAGAGAGAGTTATTTTGATTTGGTGTGTCAAATATGCATGAATAAATTTTAACAACTTTTGATCTGTAATCGAGAAGATATATTTGCACAAAGCAAGACACATTTTATGTGGGTGTTACCACTGAAATGTGTGGATTTAGTTTGTTGAGTAGTTTATGAATCTTTTAAACAGTGTACTTGTTTGAGTCAATTCTGTGCTTGAGTCTGTTTTATTTTATTATTCGTTCACAAATTACCCATGAATATATCTCCTCACCTCCACTGTGTCAACTTCATTGTTTATTTATGGAAAATAAACACTGTTGAATTATTTTGGTGTTCTTTTCGTTAAACCATCTCTGTAAGGAGATGACGGCAAGCGTACAGATACACTTGGGAATTGTATCCAGGGTAACCGTTCTACTACACTGTAAGACACAGGGAAGGTAACTGTCCTTACTGTCCAGTCTGTAAACTTCTGTGGCCCAGACGTCTACTACCCTGGTATGTGGCACTGGGTTTCACAATGCAACTGGAAACTTTGGCAACGCAGACCTATGCGCAAATACAGGTATATCATCTTGACTACATTTCTTTTTCTCGTTTACAGAACGACCCGTGAAGGTCTGGGATAGAATAGGCCTTCAGCAACCCATGCCTGCCATAAAGGGCGACTAACGGGACGGTCAGTGGTCCAAGCACATACTTTGTGAACTGACCCGTGAAGGTCCGGGGTAGAATAGGCCTACACCCCTTGCTTGCCTTAAAAGGCTATTATGCTTGTCGAAAGAGGCGATCAACGAAATTGGGTTGTCAGGCTCGCTGACTTGATTGACATATCTCATCGGTTCCCAGTTGAGCAGATCGATGCTCAAGCTGTTGATCATTGGATTGTCTGGCCCAGACACGATTATTTACAGACCACCACCATATAGGTGGGATATTGTTGAGTGCGGCGTTACTCCGATCACTTACAAACCTGTTTAAGTACTTACACAAGAAATATGTGCTACCTCGGAATTAACTTATTTTATGTAATTCGAAGATTAAAAGTATATTAAACAGGAAATATGACTGTTAAACCATAAGAGATCGAGGACGGTTTGAACCGTCACAACACCCCATCAAAGCATCAATACAGACTGGCCACATGATATAGCTTACAAATTATTGAAACTGTTCGAGATTCCATGTTGACCTGACATCTTTATCGCAGAATTCTCATATAACAGCAATCTGGACCACAGAAGAATATAGATCGAACAAATATATGTTTGGAACACAAAAGTTTTAAAATGTTCGAAACCTGAAAGGAATAATTGTCGGAAATGGAAAATGTAGTTCATAACTACGCACTATGTACAGCACGTTCAAGATTTTCCCAGAACACCTCCTGACCTTCCTGATCATTCGTGTACTCCACGTAGGAGTCTTGGCGCATTAATTCCACAATGTCAGGGGGCAGATCCTTCACTGGTATCTTCTCCAGGACTGCCACTAGCAGTGTGTTTCGTCCAGTGTGGATACTCTCCATCTTCGCCATCTCTACCTCATACTTACACCAGTAGCTCTTCAGGAAGTTTCTTGATAGGATTATCAATATCCTCCGGCTGGATCTGATGGCGTTCAGGATATTTGCAGCAATAGCTTCCCCCACAAGAAAGTCTCGATGGTGGATACAGAGACGAAGTCCACGCTGCCCTTCCAATATCCGCCTCATGTCTTCAACAACAAATCCTCGGTCCTCGTCAGCATAAGAGATGAAAGCATCAAACTCAAACTGAGGTCCACCTTCTTCCTCCTCAGCAGCCAGATAACCCCTGTGTTTTATTCGCACCAGGTAGTAAAGCTTCCTCAGTTTCCATCTAAACCTGTACACTATTCCTGTTATGGACAAACTCAGAACAAGCATCGCAAGGCAAAGGACACCGACAGATAAACCTAAGTAGTAGATACACCTTTTGTCAAGGTCGAGGACGATCTGATGGATGTCTTTTAAGAAACGTTCTTACTGTCATCCACGCAGATCATGCAATCAAGATTGGGCAATCTAAAAGAATTATCTATCACCCATTTCAATAAGTTCAGCGTCAAGCAATTGCACTTGAGAGGGTTGTCATGAAAGTAAAGCTGAAAATCCCTTCTTATCATGCAACTGACTTGATGACGCCACAGAGATGGGAATTCATCAAAGGCGTTTCTTAATAAATTGATGTGATGATTGTCATATTGCAAATGATTAGTTCGATTTTCCACGACATGAGATAACTGGAACTAAATTTAAGATTTAATGTTTGAAATTCAGCCTTAGAAGTGAATTTATTTTATTATTTGATAAGTCCAGGTATTCTAGCAAAAGAGATTTCACCAAATGTGTAATTAGTGAGGGTATATCCAAGGTAATTGGAACTGATATCCAGATATTTCAAGGATGGAAAGCCTTCAGCCAGTACATTTCTGTGGTGCCTGTGCCGACGACCCCTTAAATTCTGCCCTACTTTGTGGCTCAGTCACGTTAGTCGAAAGCACACCGATTCAAGACAAAACGAAATGTGTAGGCCAAGGGCAGTTGCTTCCAGAACATAACACAATATTTACAGTTGTTAACAACCGTTCAGCAGTTATGGTTACGTAAGTATTTTTAAACTGGTGGATATATATACATGATCGTTGTTATGTCGAGGCTTGTCTCCTTTGAGAGGGGGTGAACTCGGTTGTCGTTACTTCACTCTCGTTATAGAATAATACGCGCGATATGTGGTGCACCACGCGATAAATGTAGATCTCGTCCGCCACCGCGGTCTCTGCACGCGAGTGAGCTTGCAACGACCGGTGAACTTGGCACGAGCACGTGACAGTCACGTGGTTACTGCACTGTAAAGTAACGCTACAAATACGTAGTCTTATTTTCATTAGTTTGGTGATATTGTCAGAATGGTTGCTGATTTCTTATTTCAATCGCATCCTTATAGTCACATCTGCAGTAGAATACAACATGTCGCACAATTTGTGTACCACTTATTTCCGAATGGCTCTCATGGAGGTTCTATGGTGTAATGGTTAGCACTCTGGACTCTGAATCCAGCGATCCGAGTTCAAATCTCGGTAGAACCTGAAATTTTTTTTTATTTTCTAATTGGTATTTTACATTTATCAAGATTTCAAATCAGGATGCATCTCAGAATAAATACGTTTTGATTTTATTATTGTTCGTTTAACTTGATAACTAACTGTTTGCAACAAGATGTACTTTTTCATACCCTTATTGAGGGCAGACTGGAAGTGAGCTAGTCTCCCCCATCACACTACATTACACCCTATGCTTTTTGTTTTGTTTTACTTCCTTTTCTTACGAAAACAAATCTTTCTATTATGAATCATTTTTTTTTAAATCAGTGAAAAAAATATTAGATCAAATGAAAATTAAATTTGGTTCTGAAGAGTTGTGTTGAAATATAGATACACTTTTAAAAATTACTCCAACTAGAGTTGTTAAACATTTGAAAAAGAAATTAAGCAAAGCCTTTGAAACCCTTTTTAAATATTAAGTGAACACACTGCACCATAGTTTGTATATGGCAAGCAAATATATCTAAACTAAATATACCAAATATATAGTATCTGATGAAATGCATAATGTGGATTAACAAGCTGACATCATTGCAGTTTTTGTGACTGGTACTTCATACAATGTAAACAATGAAACCAATCCATTGTTTGTGTGTAAACTGAAATTTTACTTTATTACAACTCTGTCGTTGATAATTTTTTTAAAAGTTATTTTCTAAGATAATAAAAATTAAGATGATAAAAATTATATATTTATTTCAACAATTCAATATGTCAAAACATTCATAAAAATTACAAACTGTACAACTACATGAATTTGCAGTAATGCATAGCTACAACTGTATCTAACATGCACATCAAGACCTAAAAAAGAGCCATTGTAGAACTACAGCAAAATACATGCCCAATATCAACAATTTCACAGTAAAAACACACTGGATTTCAGTAAATGATTAGAAAATCACCTGATATATAAACATCCTGATACCTAATTCATCTCTAAAGGAATAACTATCTTAACTCTTTCACTTTTCAAGTAAAAATGTAACACCAAATAGTACTTCAACTATTTTCAAACACAGTTGATTTATGTTACATCAATTTTCCAAAGAAATTGACAACTAATTACATAGATACTAATTTCTTATATTTAGCATCATATAATTCCAGACAATTCTTTATGGTGATTGTTCATGCATACAAAATAATTACTCTTAAAGACGTTCAAAATTACATTTTATCAACCAAAAATTGTGACTAACATTTGATTAGCTATTTATACCCAGAGATTTTCTGTGTCTCACATTTGTTGTTTAACCACTCTACACCCTCTCTCCAAATATCTACAACTTTCATGCAAGGAATATTCTGTCATGTACTGAACAAACTGATGTTCTTCACCCAGTACTTACACTGTTGCCCATTGTTGATGGAAATGGAATCGTAAGTTGGGCAGTTCATTTGACCTATTAATGTCAATAAAATGTGTTTGCAACAAACACTTAATTCTAGTGACTAAAGTTGTTCAAGTAGACATTCATTGCTCTCTTAACACCATACCTATTCATTAAAAATTATATATCATATATTAAAATTATATATTACAAAATAAAGTGCCAAAATTCAAAGAAATCTGTCTTATTCAAAGAATCCAAAGAGAGCTAAGAGACTATTACAGACTAACAAAATATTCAGCTTCCACAAATTCAAACATTGACATGTTTTATAAGCACTGGTCAAGTTGCCATTTACTTTTCCGTTAGTTATCATGAACTGTGATGAGTATGCACTACTATGGAAATGCAACAAAAATAAATGACAAAAAAAAAGGGTATTGTCGTAAATCTGGGTATTGTGATAAATCTGGGTCTATACAGATTTTTTCCAAGCCGATGTCATGATCTCCATCCCTCTCGTGAGCAGTTCAGATCAAGATTTCTTGTAACTTCTGGAAACATGGTCTCTGGATAACAGTATGTGGCTTAATGCAATGGGAACCTAAATGAATGGTCATATAACAAAGTTCACAAGGATTTATCAATTTAAACACTGGGTAGAACATCTGTGAGATTACAAACATGAAGAAAGGGCTGGACTCATCTGAGTACAATTTGTGATAAGTAGTTTTGCTCAAGTAGTTTAAGCATATACTAGTTGCCAAACATTAAAAATGGCACATAATAGCAAAACATTTTGATGCAACATGAGAAAAGTGTTACGTCATTTGGCATGTGTACACCCATCCCGCGAGTGAGCATGGTTTCACACTGCTTTTAGCAACATTCCAGCAATAAGACGGCTGGGGGACACCTGAAATGGGCTTTATAAATTGTGCAAATATGGGGTGGCGGGAGTCAAACCAGGTCATTGGCATATGCTTTAGTCCTACCCCATTGCCTCTCCATAAATATCCACGCTTGTGGAATAAGTGTCTTGAGCAACAAGTCACCTTACAGTTATACTGATCAGTTGATATATTGACCCTGCATTCCAAATGTGTGAAAATATACATGTCAAATATGTGTTATACTTGGGACATGCTCCCTTCAGGTGAGTGAGTGAGTTCAGTTTTACACCACTTTTAGCAATATTCCAGCAATATCATGGCAGAGGACACCGGAAATGGGCTTCACACACTGTACCCATGTGGGGCATTGAACCCGGGTCTGTAGCATAATGAGCACTCCCTGGAACTGCCACAGTGGTGAGAAGCATTAGATACTACAGTTGTATCTCTGTCTGACATCCCACAGCGGTGTCTTTCATGGGCCACTCTGGACATAAATTCCCTGCATTTCCAATGTGGTAGAAAGCTTGAAGTACGAATCTTCTTTGGAATCACTAATGTGGTGACAACCATACAGAAATCCTAAACAGGGTGGCAAGTAAGGGGTGTGGCATGAATAACACCCACATTGAGCATTGAGATACAATAACTGAGATGTCATATAAAAATCAAAAAGGAATAAAACAGTGCAAGGATAGCTCACAGTGGTATCTTTTTGTACCATATTTAAATAGTTGTGGATGGATACAGTGCTTTATAAATACTCATTATTATCATCATATTCAGCAGCCATATTACAACAGTGTATGATGGGGCATCACACACACACAGTTTGTGTGGGGAATTAAGCAGTGGAAGAAGTCTATATGGATTAGAACGTTTTTAATTATCAAGGATGAAGTTGCAGAGGGCTGGGCGTCTGACTTTGTGTGCTGGCGATTTGTGCCTGACTCTGGAGTGCGGGTTCGGATGGTACTCGACCAAAAAAGTACTAGAATTTGTACTTTACTAAGAAAGTGAAATCCCAAATATGACTTGTTGTATCAAGCATGATGGTTTCATACAGGTTTTTGCATCATTTTCAAGTATGTCGTGGTCAATAATTAAAGAAGTTGTCATCCATATTTGTTCTATCTGACTTCTAAGGCCTAAACATGCCACTCAAAGAAGCGAATCAAACCCTGTTTTCAGCTTTATAAACCCTTGCTCCAACCACCTGGCTAAGAATCTACCCCATCATACAATTGAGAGGTTCTGACAGAATCTGCTAAAGAAAACATGTGATTTAGTTTAAATGGAAGATTCATAAGTGGAGTCATTTCAAAGCCCAAGATGAAATGCAGTGATTAATGCTTGCATCCCATTTCCCTGAAACACTTAATTCCAAAATACAAATGATAATTGGTACTTACCAAACAAAGTTATTCCAAAAATTTCTAAACTGTTTACACACATACCATGTAACACACTACCGAATCTAAACTTACTAATGACATGACAATATATTCTGAGAGTGAGTGAGTTTTATTTTTAAGCTGCTTTAAGCAATATTCCAGCTATATCACGGCGGGGACACCAGAAAATGGGCTTTACACATTGTACCCATGTGGGGAATCGAACTTGGGTCCCAGGCGAAATAACGGCCTGTCTGACTGCCCGTGGCCGGAAACTTTTGAGTCATGCTGCCTGCAAATTTACTCCACCAGCCCGATTGTCTAGCTGAAATTTTTAAGGTTGACCTACTTTCAGTTGGCTGTCAGGATGATCATTCAATTTTAATTGTCATGTCACATTTTGATTTAAGAAAGATAAACGAACGCTACGAGTATATTCCATAATCATACATGAACAACTCTTCAGCCAGTGAATATAGAAATAGGACAGTTAAATTGGCTGGCTTAGTAAGCTATGCTATGATTGGATATCTGTAGTCACATGCTTAAATAAGAACAAAAAAGACTTAAGGGTTACTTACTCGTTTGTACTTGTTATAAAATGGCAGTGTTTTTGTAAGTTATTGTAAGTAAGTTAAAAAGGTGGGCAGGCAACTTTCAAGATGGGCAGGCAACATTTATGAGCCATCAGTCTGGCTGTCAGGTTGAGTTGAGAAATTATTTCAATGACTGCTATAAAAATGGTTAAGAATAGTCTGTCTTGACTCAAACACGTCTCTATTTACACAATATAATCTGCATATCATTACTATGCCAACAGTACTATGTCTTGTTAAAACGATTTTAAAAATCCAACAGCATACAGTCAAGTCTTGTTAATCCCACATTGTCCGTCGCACAGCAAATTGTCGGATTAACGAGGACGTCAGACTAAATAAATGAGACTAAGGTACGTTAATTCAATTTGTTACCAACAAACGCATGCGATAAAGCCGATTATTGGATAAATGGAGGTCGGAATAACAAGACTTGACTGTATCTCATTAAAATTATGCGATCAAAATAAACAATGACAGCTGTGAAAATGATTGCATTGACACTGGCTCTTAATTGTCTTGAACAAACTAATCTAATCTAATCTAATAGACAACTATGAAACAAGGGCATTTGCAAATATTTTGATATTCCCTCATTAAACAATGAAAATAATAGGTTTGGCAAGTTTCAACACAAATAACAATAATTATTAACATGATGAAAGAACAACATTGAAAGCCTACTACAGAACTATAGACTGAATGCACCCTTGAGAACTTTGTTCTCAACATTGTCAATAAAGAGGGAATGAGTTAGGTTTTATGCTCCCTTTAGCATATTCCACCATCATCATGAAAGGAGCACAAGAAATTGGCTTCACATACTGTACCCATGTGGGGAATAAACCTCTTGTCCTTGGCGTGACAAGTGAACACTATAACCACTGGGCTATCCGACTGCCCCATCAATGAAGAGCTCAGTTGTTGATGACAGGCAAATGTGAGATTCATCATTACACATGGACACTTATCCTCTAAAACTCCAGGGTTTGCCCTTCAGTAAACCTACACTAAATCTCCAATAAATTCATGTGCTTCTTGGAGAGGAAAATTACCTGCCCTTGATTTTTGTCATCAGTTCACCAATCCAGTGTCAGTATTAGTGAATGGGAAAATATAAGTAACTCATAAGGGTCTCAGCAGTAATTTGAGATTGAAAGAACCAGGGTACAAGATCCAAAGGTTAGGACTGGTTTACCAAAGTGTGAGCTCTATAGGATATTGAAACATGGAATCATGATATTAAGTGTTCCAACTTGAGCCACTTACTATTTCAAGGATACAATTAACATTTGGCACAAAAATGTTTCATTAAGAATTCCAGATGATTAGTAGCTTCTAGTGGATCACTTTTATGAATTATTCTCATTCTGTTTCTACCTACACTTCCATTGTCCAGTAGAGATGGGATGGATTTACTAGTCATATTCACCTGAGATATTTGACTGGGCAAACAGTAAATCCTGCTGATATCTGATTGGCTTAGCCTTTTTTGATTATTTTTAGAGTGGATTAATTGATATTGATTCACAACAGAACTTGATTTTTTTCTGAAAAATGGAAACACTGGAAAAAACATTTTTGGGACTAGATACAACTCCAGGAAATGTTCTGATACAATCCGATGAACAGTATTCAAACTGAAGATGTTAAATACTCTGCAACTTACCACTGCATTTGCCAAACTTCTGTACGGCACAGCTGCAGACCATCAGCTAAACACAACACACTGATCATACTTCACATCTACTGTTAGATGGTACTTACATCAATACAGGACATGTACAGCAAAGGCACTAGGAAATGTGGAGTCTAAATCTAATTCGTTGATAGAAACCTCCCCAGAAAGTCTCTTTCCAGGAGGCTAATTTTTAAACTATTGTATCCCACTTGAAGCATAGGTTCTCAAACTGTCTTCCACTTTACTACTCACAAGATGATAAGGACCACCTGGTTCGTACAAGACTACAGATAAACTGTAATGGCACGGCAGGAGCTTAATCCTTAACCTTGTGTTCGCAGCGTAGCAGTCTTCCATCAACACCTGAATCGCTTAATATCACTTGATATTTTCAGACTTATTATTTGACAACTTTTCACACTATTACATTCACCCATTATAGTTGTAGCCCTCAGCACCTTGGTTCAGCAGAGGCAAACTATTCTAGTAATGTTACAAAGACAACCACACAAGACAGCCATTAACCTGAACCCTACAGATCTTCACAGACTTACCTACACAATCAACAAACTACAGGACACATAAATGCTGACAGAGTGAAATAAAATTTACAAAGCACAAATCAGTTAAAAAAACAACCCAATAACAATGTTTGATTGTGCTGGCTTGAGCACAGAGGCCATATATTGCACTGTCTAAGG
Organism: Haliotis asinina; assembly: GCF_037392515.1. NCBI lineage: Eukaryota > Metazoa > Mollusca > Gastropoda > Lepetellida > Haliotidae > Haliotis > Haliotis asinina. The sequence continues at coordinate 36,739,595 of NC_090282.1, forward strand.
TACAAATAGTTCATAAAAACACAAGACACAGGTAAACATGTCAGAAACTCACTTACCCCTGATGCTGACAATCAACACAAATAACTGAAGAGAGAGGTTCAAGAGTAATTATAAAACAGCACAAAATACAGCCTTCATATAACGTCTTTGACGGGGATGATACCTTTTATTGTTGATAACTCACTTATTAGTCTGAACGGATAAGAGGAGAAAATAATTCACAAATTAGTTTGACAAACATTCATTACTTACAAATATTTAATATTTATAACCTTCAGACTGAGCAGAAAGGGAAACTCATCTAAAGTATTTTCATTTAACATTATAAATGTGGTATCTGAGAATAGTTGGTGGTATGAGTCAATAAACTAAACATTCAAAAGGTGTGGCCTGTATCAGAGGGCTAATGTTCTTTGATGTACTTCGTAATGACATGAACCAAGACTTTACAGTGATATGTAAAGTATTGTGGAGTAAGATGAGGGGTTAGAAGGTAACAAATATGGCATATTGACACCTGTGTGCAAAATAACTACCATGCATAGTGTCCAGTGCATTTTTTGATTGCCTTCCATCTGTCTAGAACCAAGGTCCTATGACATTCTTATGTAAATCAACATAAGACCTGTATAGTCTATCTTAGAACTCCTCGATCTCCATATAAATATCATTTTTCGCAGTAGTATACATTGTCCGTATGCATAAAGGTAAAAACTGAGATTTAAATGGCAAATATGCAAAATACATACAGAATATCTAGAATTCATGGATACATCTTAATGACAGGCAGTAAATATGCAACAGTTGAGATTCAATATCTCAATCATGCACAAGTATGTCTTCACAATAATATCTTACATTGTATGAGGATATTCCTCTTTAGCATAAAAGTAATCAAAAACCCCTTAATATGTGTAACACATTTCACTTAAGACTCGTCTGAGTAAAACAAACTTTACTGGTCTGATATCTATTTACAATTTGGCTGAGGCATGTCTGAGTGTATCTTGATGTAAAGTCAGAATCGCCATTGTTGCCTATTTCTTCTGCCTTGTGATTACTGTTTCAGACCAAAGAATGAAAAGAGCCAAAAACAATAAAATACAAACACCACTCATACAAGTATCTACAAATTGTACATGCAATCGCACTAGAGTGAGTGAAGTTTACGTGACGATAGCTGTGCTTCTTGGTACCTGTTACATATACCAGTACTTGTGTTCAAAAGTTGAGTCAGTAATTACACCAAATGTTCCATTTTGAAGTGAGTACATTTTTATGCAGATTCCAGTAATGTTATGGCGAGTGACATCATCGTAGCCAAACAGGATATCAAACCTCTGATATAACAAGTGAATCTTCAACCAACAGGCTACCTCACTGTCCACCCTCTTGGAGTAATCACTGACATATATACATACCACAATACTTTCATGATCATTAAGGCAGACAATACATGTTAAAAATATGGGCTGCACAAAAACAGGGGCCATAAACATGTCTCTCTAGGTTATGACAAAAGAAAAATGTTAGAGTTACTTCCCTTGTTGCATCAATCCCCATGAAGGACACAAAGTGATAGTTTTTTAGTCAAGGCAGAGATGCTAACCCTGAATCTAATGAAAGCAGAGTCAAGCTGGGCACCCAAGGTCCAAGTTGACGGTGGCTTGGCCCCCTTCATGAAGGTAGTGGGAAAATGTCTAGATTTAGCATGGTAATATGCCATTTCCTCCATTTTCTAGATATACTTAACCAGATAAGACACAACTAAAATTAACAAATATAAATGGATGTTTACTTTAATTTTTTTTTACTATTTGTGGTTTTCAAAACACTAAATTTATGACATAATTGTATTTTCTAAAAAATCAGAGCTTTTAAAAGACGATTTTGTGTTTGAAAAGTGGACTGTGTCTAAATTGGAATGGTTGGCATCTCTGTAAAGACATGGTAAACATACAAACATCTTGAACAGTAGAGGCAATTAACACCAACAAATCTGCTCGCAGCATTCTACAGCAGCACAAATATACATGGTATTAAAATCTGGTGAGACTAGTGATATGGTTCAAGACACAGATGCAGTTATACATCAAGTTCTGTTTGGTTCTCAGCAGTCCAAACGGTAGTATGAACACTATTTCTCAACTATAAAAAAAAAATAAATGTGCAGCACTGTGTGCAATACTTGTACAAAGTTCAACAAACGTAATTTATTGCACGTTTATATTCCTTGTTTTGTTCTCATACAAACTGACCTCATGTGTTTCTGAAAGTAATCAGAGTATCATGAATACTGCTTTGGGTAAGACTGGAAATAAAAACAATTTCTATTCTACATTCAATAAATAAATAAGTTTTGATTCATTTATGGCAATGGAATTCATTTGTAAATGACTAGCTTAGTCAAACTCACATACATACATGAGTTGTTCCATCTAGAATTAGATTTGATTGGACAGATTATTAACCTTATTTCTTCTGGCATGGTCAGTACCATAAACATCAAGAGCATCTTTTGATACCATATTTACCACAATAAATGCCTGTCTTCAACAAAGTTATTCAATCTAAATTCAGATTTGACTGAAGTGATTATGGAGCTCCCTTCTTCAGGAAGGCTGGAAGCATAAACATCAACAGAATCTTTTGAAACTCTATTTTCCCCAGTAACTGCTAAAGTTTCCTGACGTCAGTCAGATGGCACTGACATGTGAAACAGTTTGTAGTTATCAGGTATCATATGACAAGGGCCTCATCCATTAAGGGAGACTTACCCTGACCTTGACCTACACTAGGGGTTAACAGAAACCATGGTAATATATCTCTAAGGTCCTTGCAGGAAACATGTGGGTCTTTTAAAAGTAAAATGGCATACTGTTTTGTGCTACGTTTTGATGAATACTTACATATCAGGGTATTATTACTTCTTTCTCTAAGAATTGAGAACAATGAACTCCCTTGGAGAGAACAATTTTCTTCAGCATTCATTTTAAATTCTTGTGCATCCTGGATGCATATATCTGAATTGCATGAAACATCGAACTTTAAACTCCAGCCTAATCTGACTGGCTCAGCAAATGTTACATGCATTGGCTTTACTATTTGCAATGCAACCACAGTATATATTGGTAAACATACATTTCTTGCATTGTCTTCCTGGGAGTAAAGGGGATAATTAAAATCTTCCCCTTCACAGAGCAATGGTTTACACTATTGGGGTTAGAAATAAAGGCTAAAAGTGGCCCCTTGGATCCCAGAGACTAATCACTGAAGGAATTTCTTCCTTCAGTGATATCAAAACTTTGACTCTCTTCATTTATGAAGACATGAGGTAACAATGAAGCTGTATTTTCAAAGTAGTCCAGATCAAATTTATTTCTTGTGTCACAGAGTTTTGTCCTCAGACAACTTGAAGGTAGGAGGGACAATTAAAAAAACCAAAACTACCAGTGAAACAAATATTCCTTCTAAATACTAGAAGCATTTTATGTTTGGGAATTTATTATGTGTATACGGGGTAAAAAAACAACCTGAAAGGGGTTTTCTTGTGAGTTTACATTTTTTGCCAATAAAAACATTAGGATTTTATATTTTGTGCAGGGAAGGTTAACTTCTATTGTTTGTTTTTTCCTTCTTGAAAAAATATGACCGGCAGATCCATAAAACAAGAAATAAATTGGTCTGGCCTCAGAAATAGAGAAACCAAAGACTCAGCTATCTCATGTGCCGAGGTACAAGCAATAACCAACAGGTCCCAACTGTGTAGGTAAATAATAAACAATCATCACTGCTTCAACAGCCAGTTGGGTTTGTAACCTGTTACACAACTAAACATTATCCCAGTCACTCATAACCTTCATGGTGGGATCTTTTCTATTAATCCCATAACATCACCAGGTCAATATATACGGCTTTACAACATACATAACTTAAATTTCTTTCCAACAGAGGCCTGACTACCTATTTGTTTTTGAAAATGTATGCAAATCAATGCCAAAGACAGAGAAAATCAAGGAGTGAGTGAGTGAGTGAGTGAGTGAGTGAGTGTTTAACATCACATCGGCAATCTTTTTTCAGCCATATCGTGACAAGAACGTATTTGACACTGAAATGGAAAAAATCAAAGAAGAAATTATTAACAGTAACTATGGATCTGACCGAAGGTCACTAGTTATTAGAAGCGGTCAGTAAGCATGACCCTCCTTGTAAAGCTTTATTGTATAGATAATTTTCCTTAATTCAAACCAGCACAATGATGCACTCTCTCATCCCTTGCTTCTTCTGTCAAGTACTTGATCCTCATATCATGTTTATAAGGCCACAAGAATTTGTTCTATGACATAACTAATTCCAACTTTCATACAGCCTCTTGATTGAGTGAGTGAGTTGTGTTTTATGCTGCTTTTACCAACATTCCAGCAATATCATGGTAGGAGACACAAGTAATCGACGTCACACATTGTACCCATCTGTGGAATCAAACATGTGATGAGCTAACACTTTAACACTCGGCTAAACCCTCACCCCTATCCTCTGGAAACAAACTCCTCACGATCAAGAAAGCGCAAATAAGTGACCCAAAGGTCGAACTTTATGAAATGTTATCTGTTCATGGAGATAGAAATACCAATTACATTACCATTGAGTATAAAATATATGTCTCTACAAACAATGACCTTCTGTTTCTCTACGAAAAGAAATGAACTATTTTAAAAGAAATGACCTGGCAATGGAGGAATCTCACAAAAAGTTTAAATAAAACCTGTTTTGCCCATATTTTAGATGAATCTGAAAAAAAACCCCAAGGCTAACAATCAAGTCCTAGTTTTGAAAGAATCTTGCAAACTAGGAACATATCTGTCCTCATTCTGGACAAATTTGATAGATAATAAACCTGTTGTGACCAATTATGTTTTCCACATTGTCTACACCCCCACAACCGACCCCCATCCCCCAAAATAATGTGGGGCTAGATGGGCGCCAGTTTCCACTTGAGGTCATCTGTGAGATCCGGGTGCCAAAAGTCCATGATAAGAACCAGTCGGAACTGGTCCCCGTCATGCCACACCTCATGTTCGAACGAGTCATCAAAGATTAAGAACTTGCCTTCCTCCCACTCTCTGGAAAACAGAATAAAAATAATTTGTTTGCAAAACGATGTATTACAGCAGGAGGCAAACAATGGAGATCAGACAGTAAGGTGATGAATATTGTGAGCTACAACCAAGACTGTCAGGGTACCTGACACCTCTTCTGATCAACAATGCGTGAGTCAATATGCTTTTACACTACTTTCAGCAATATTCCAGCAGGGGACACAGATATGGGCTTCACAATATGGACCCATGCGGGAAATTGAACCCAGGTCTTTAGCATGACAAGTGGATGTTCTAACCATACGGCTACCCAACTGCTCCCTGATGAACAGCTTGTTAAAATCCACTTAGCCCCAGAACACCAATAGGTATTCTCGGGTAGAACTGGAGGAATAATTTCAATGGAGTAGGAAAATTTCAAATCATTTTGCAAAGTAATTGTTATGATATCCGTAACAAAGATCACCCTTAATCCTCAATTTCTTAAGTACAAGAAATGATGAAATATGACCTTCCAGTGACCAAAGTTCAACCCAATCCTTACTACTGCAAGATCCTGACTGAGAAGAAACAAAACACAGCGGCCTTAAGCTACAAGTGGGTCATGATTGTGTCAAGAATACCATTATCTTTGCTTTCCTCAAATTCTCTGAGCAATTATCGCAATTATCTCTGAGTAATTATGTTACCATCCTAGTCACATGACCTGCTCCTGCAGCAAGATAGGGTACTACACAAAAATATCTGACCAAGGCTTGCATTTATTGATGCAGTATTAAGGAATATTCATCCAGTTATTTTCAATGTCCTGACGAGACTCACCTGGTATCGTTACCGACTCTGATGCGTGGTCCAGGTGGCACCACCAGTCCGAGGTGGGACCTGATCCGACAGTTGGTCGGCCCACAGTGTGGCCACACATGTACTCCTGGCTGCATCACCGAGAATTTCACCTACAAATACAATATGTGCAGCAGTGTTGAGATACCACACATCCATAAGAGATAAATAACCCTTCTCAATGATCTGAACTATTAACTATCAAATATTGAGTGATTAAGAACAGCTTGGAAACTGTTTTTTCCTGGAATTTCCAATGCTAGATCTTAGTCTACGTTTCACTCTATCTTTTCTAACTTCACAAACTTTTTCTTTGCCCTTAATAATAGGATTTATAGGCAGAGAAAATACTTATGATAATCTACTGATTCCAGCTTCAGCATATGGTGATGCTGGAATATCACTTTTATTAATGTACAGAATCAAAGCAGAAGAAGTGATGGTAAATTACTTAGTAATGCTTTTGTCTTACCAAATATGTCCATCATGTCTGGGTAACCATCAAAAGACAATGTCGCATTGACTGTATCAAGGTCTTTTCTTAATTGAATTTCTATCAAAAGTGGATGTTTACACGAAAGATTGTTAATAGTCTGAAGACACGAAAGAGAGCCTGAACATATTATGCAATGCTTGTATTTAGGGTGTTTTAAACATATACTGAGTCAAAAAAGAAACTTTACATTCTTTCTTCAGAGCACTATGAAAGAACAAGAGATGGTAAGATGGTTAAATTGTTAATATTTCATTGCTGAGATCTGCGTGACGTACTTGATACACTGACAGTGCCACAGTCAGTTCCATTAGGCTACACCGCCATTCCAAAACATGGGTATACAGACTGTCAAGTCACAAGAACAAAAATTCGAAATTTCTCAGTTCAATATTGTGTATGGCCACCCCGCACATTCACCACTGCCAAACACTGTCTCCTTATGCTTGTGAACACGTGGTTGGGGATTCTGTGCATCCAAGTGCATCTCCCAAGTGCATCCAAAACATGCTCTATTGGATTAAGGTCAGGGGACCCCGATGGCCAGTCCATGACGTTGATTCCAGTGTTTAGAAGGAATTTTCGTGTCAACATCGCGGTATGCGGCAAGCATTATCATGCTGGAACTGTAGACCTGGGCCATGAGCAGCCATTAAAGGAACAAGTTCAGGGGTGAGCACCTGGTTGCAGTAAGCAGGAGCTGTGAGGTTTCCATGAATGACCAGAAGTCCGGAACGGTTGTCCCCACCATGGAACTTCTGCCCCCGAATCTGTCAACTTCCTGTACACAACATTGGGCGTACTGTTCACGACGTTGTCCCCAGACTCTGTGCCTGCCATCTGCAAATCTGAGGGTAAACCAGGATTCATCGCTAAGGACAACTCGATTCCAGTCTCTCTGGGTCCATCTGAGGTGGTTTTTGGCCCACAACAGACGCTGACGTTGATGAAATGGCGTCAATACTGACCCACGATACGGAGAATGGAGATTGGCAGCCCGCAACCGATTTCGAATGGTCTGTGAGGACAGTCAACCTCCAAACATCTCAGCCCTGGTTCATGAAGCCTGCCGAAATCTGTCACATAGGTGATGTAGGACGATTTCACGGTCTTCAGCTAGTGGCGTCAAATATGGACGACCCGACCTTGGGGGATCAGAAGTGGTGCCAGTTTGTTGTAGATGACCCTTGCAAGTCATACACAGTACAATGACACCATCCCATTGCTCCTGAGACGTCAATAACTGATCTTCCCGCTTGCAACATGCCAACGGCACGGGCACATTCACGTTGCACATTTGACAATCGTGGCATCTAAAATACCGCTAGAAGTGTGGTCTAAAACAGTATTTTTTCAATTCTTGAGGCCAATACAAACACGTGCACATCATGTGATCGACTGCACATGCAAAACCTGGGTTTGGCACTAACGTCATTTGCACAACGAATGGATGGGTTTGAGTGGGTTTTGATAAGATTTTTCTAGAGTCGGAAGATAGGGATCCCATTTCAGATACATAGATATATCATCAGAGAAAAATTATTCATTATTTTTTAAAATAACAATTTTGTGAAATTTCTTTTTTGACTCCAGAGTACAATATATTATAAGTCTGGACATGTGATTTTGCATGTTGACCACTGTGGGTGTACAAACCTGTCCTCGCGTACAGTCCCGGACATTAGGAATCTTGTCTATCAGGGAACATGTCAAAGGGGTCTTCTCACAGTTCTTCCGACTTTTCTTTCCTGATAACGGAAACACATTAGTGATGTAGAATCATTCACAACACTCATAATCAGCTCATTCTGATTTCACAGGAAGTCACTAAACTATATTTTGCACACATATCCTTAGGATAGCTGGGTGATTACAACAAATATTGTTTTAGTAAGGGTTGTATCAGAATAACTAAAAATAAATCAAATTACTTATTCATATCGGTAGAATGCAGTAACGGAAGTAATACTGAGATGATCTAATAAATACACATGTAATTTTCAACATTCAGCTATGCTTCGGCTAGTTTAGATGTATACTTGAGGAATTCTGAGGGTTTTTTCAGTCTAAGTAAACTTAGTCTCAGTGCATTTCGTTACACTCCACCACCTGAGTCTAGCGAAATCTGGTAGAAGGTCACGCCGCGTAACCTTTGAGCAACCAATGACCATCCAATCAAAACACTGATAAAAAAGCTAATATTTCAGCAAGATAACATCCTTGAATATTGCCTAAAACACTATTTTCAGTGACTGTTTACTCACTGTTGTCATGGTTGTACGTGCACCATGTGCATCACCTGGAAGCGAGTGTACGCTAAATAGCATTCTGAATTGTTGGGGTACGAACCTTTTCGAGATAAAAAGTTCCAAAAGTATGTGCGTGGATGTGCACTTTTACGATTTGGTAAACTGTGTTCTGTTTGGTCAGTCTCAAAGGTTATCTGACGCGACCTCCCGTAAGGTTTGGATGGACTCAGTAGTGGAGTGTAACGAAAAGTACTCAGGATAAGTTTATTTAATACCGAGGTTTTTTTTATAATTTTATTAAAATCTAGATATTTTAGATATTTAAATACTTACCTTACCATAGGTCTTATGCATATTAAATCAAGCTTTGCTAGAAGAGATCAGACAGTCGTTGATTTGCCATTCCCTGAATGGCTACCTCATGTAATCTACGAATGTAGTCACGGAAGTGACGTGATCTCCCCACTCGCGCAAGCACGAACAATCCAAAAAATCACTTTTACTGGCAGCAGGAAAGGTCCAAAGAGTCCAAAGTGGGGAGGAACATCCAGCGTTGGGAGGGAGTCAACGCCCTATGGTAAGGTAAGTATTTAAATATCTAAAATATTTAGATTTTAATAAATTTTTAACTTACCTTACCATAGGTGTTATGCATATGGCTTCGACAGAGAGGATGGTGGTGTGGACTCTGGAGGACCTTCAACTCTTCAGCAGACACAGCACATGCACAGGAGACCCGGGAGACCAATGCCAAATGTCACAGGGCAAACCTGGAAACAGGACAAAGGATAACCCAAGGGAACTCCAAAGAAAAACCGACGCACCCAGAGGGTGAGGTTAATCTTAAGACCAATGGTGAGAACAACATAATTACCTAATGGGCAAAAGGCCGGGTGAGTTGCTGGGCAACCACCAACGGACTAAATGACTGAAGCCCAACCAAGTCCCTCAGGTAGTGTGAGGCGAAAACGGTGGTCGATTTCCAAAACCAACGCTCCATAATCTGTGGCACTGCACAGTTCCTGTGGAGGGCCATGGTAGACGCCAGAGGTCTAATTTCATGGGGGTTATTCGCTGCCGGATGGGGAAGCTTCTTGGCATCATACACCGCCAGGATGGTAGAATGAAGCCACAAAGCAGTCATATTTCTGTTTACTTCCCCCTTGCAAGTTGATGAAAAAGGGATAAACAACCTTTTCCGGGAGCATCTCTTATAGGTAGATCTCTGGATATAGCATCTGAGAGCCCTGACCGGACACAAGAACTCCTCCTCTGTTTCATGTCGTCCCTGGATAGTCGATAACGGTGGGACGGAAAACCGTCTGTCCGGTTGACCGGGAAGCTGATTCTTAGCAATAAAATAACACAGCAGAACCCGAGTGGACTCGACCATGCCTCGATTGTTTAAACCGCACTTGTGTGACATCCAAGGCATGAATCTCACTGACTCTGGCTGCCGTAGCTAGGGCCAGTAGGAAGACCATCTTCTTGGACAATAACTCGAATGAGGCATTCTCTAGGGGCTCATACCGGGGTCCTCTCAGGTGCTGTAAAACGATATTAAGATCCCAAGCTGGAGGGCGGAACTTGACCTTCTGGTCCTCTTACTTGAACGCCTTGAAGTAGGGCAACCAAAAATCTAAAAATCCGCTTTGACCGCCAGGACGGAATTCCGTGCCGACAGATAAGTACCCAACGTACTCCCTTTCAGATGCTTGGAGTTGCGCAGGAACATCAGAAAGTTCGCCACGAACTGTGGGGAGGTTGTCATGGGATCCTGTGATCTCTGAACACAGAAGTTCTCAAACGAGCGCCACTTGTCATCATATAGGGATCTGGTGGATACGCGATGAGCCTGGGCTATGACACAGTGTTAACAATCCAACCCAGTTGATGTAACAGACGGGTGGAGAAGTCCAACTGTTTGCGTAGCAGTTGAGGACTGTAGTGGTTGAGAAGACAGTCATCTATGTACGGATCGAAGTCCACTCCCCTGAGATGTAGGAATCTGGTAACCGGCAGTGTGATCCGTGTGAAAAGCCACAGGGTCATAGAAATTCCAAATGGAAGCACCCTCCACTGGTAATGCATTCTGTTGAAAACAGATCTCAGGTTCTTCCTGTGATGTGGATGGATGGGAACGTGCAGATACGCATCCTGTAGTTCCAGATTGGCTCGGATCTGCTCTAGTAGCGTCATCCAAAAATGTGGAGGTTCGGCCAGATACTGTCTGTTGAAGGCCGCGATATTGCGTATCATGCGCATCTTGTCGGAATCTTTCTTTGGCACCAGGAAGATGGGTGAGTAGAACCCCGGGGAGCAGTGGGGTTCCAGCACTGTCTCTATGGCTCTCTTGGACAATAGGATGTCAGTGTTGGATGCTAGGAGAGCTTGTTGATGTTGAGGATATATCTGCGACTGGGGAGTAGAGGTCAGTGGTGGAGTCTTGACCAATGGCAGCTTGTAGCCAGACTTTAAAATCTTGCTTACAAATGGGTCCTCCAGGAATGGCCAGTTGGGCCAGAAGATCCCTAGTCTCCCACCTACTGGAGTCGGATGGATAGGTACGACTGGGGTTGGGAGGTCAAAGTCGTAGGCATCCAAGGCTTCAGCATAAAGAGTAGGTGCGTTTGCCCCTGCCTCGCCCTGGTGTTGATGGAGTGTCACGACTGCGCTCCAGGGGCTTTCGCTGATTGTCGGTGTCCTTGGAGCGGCCACGCCCCCTTCCAAAGGAGGAACGAATGGACTCCCTACTAGGAATATACCGTTTCTATCTGTTACCTGTGGCTCTGCCACAAAAGGCAGAACCCGAAGCCTCGAAAGTAGATAACGCTACTTCAGTGTTGGTCAGCTCCGCATGAGACTTGCCCACATCCGGGATCTTATCGGCAAAAAGAAACTTGGAGGTGAAGGGCGCATGAAGCAGCTGACGTTTAAACTCTTCCTGCCAATTGCACGCATCCAAGAATCCAAATGGCCAAGGCTGCACGCAAATGTCCGAGAAGGTCATGGAGAACCTTGCCTTGCCACTGAAAAATTGTCGTGAGGTGGTCAACCCTGGAGGCGTTGTCCTCTGACAATTCCACTAAGGTAGCCGAGGCTAATGCAGAAATAGGTTTGAGCATGCGTTTAAGTTCCGTGTCTATGGCCGCCAACTTAGACTGTTGAACATTGTAGGCCGATAATGTAGAGCCTGACAGGCGCTTGAGTGAGTCATCCTGGGCAGCTCCATTATCCGTAAAGTCCAAACTGTGGATCTTGTAATCCGATCTTCTTGACTTGGACGCCTTGATCGTTGGATTCAAAGGGAGCTTCGCAAAATCCTCATCCAGGAGAGACACAGCATCTGCCACCATAGGATGAGGTGGAATAAGCAATTCAGGTGACAGGTGGATGGACAACGGGTTACTGGAATCGGTAGATAAGTGCCATCATCATCGCCTACTCCTGCCTCTTCGTCGTAGTCTGGGAAAAAGTACTGTTCCTCCAGATCCTCCCAAGAGACCGATGTCGATTTCCGCCGCTGGGTGGAAGAGGAGGTTGAAGTCCTTCAAAGAAACTCAAGGAGCCTCCGGTGACCATGAGCGCCCAGTCCTAGAAGAGCGCCGAGGAGACCTAGACCAAGATCGGAAGCGCCGCCTTCTCCTAGTAGAGCGCGAGTCCTCCAAAGTGCCTGGTAGATCGTGAACTCTACCGTGAGTGCTGCCGATGACTAAGGTGTGGGGAACGAGAACGCCGACCTCTCGCAGATCTGGAACGTGACCTACGTCTTCAGCTCTACTTCCAAGCGCCAAGCGCGTTCCTCGTCCAGCTGGCGTTGTAGAACCTCCTCCCTGGAAAGAGCATGAGAAATCCTGGGAATTCGGTAGGGTGTCGGTGTAGGCACAGAAGCCAGCGTCTGAACAAGTGTAGGCGTAGGCGCTGGCACAGGCATCGGCGCTGATGATGGAACAAGTCCTGGCGTCATGGTAGGCGCTGACATTGGCAAAGGCGCTGGCGCGGCAGACGTGGTAGGCGCTGGTTCTCTCAATGAAGTGCTGGGCGTCAGCCTCTGGACCTCTGGGTGAGCCAAGGCGTCCGGACGGGATAAATCCACGAAGGCGTCCGAGCGAGGGGGCTCCAGCGACGAACGAATGGGCGTCACTGACAAGCGCTCCAATTGAAAGGGCTGAAAAGGTAGGCAGCTCCGGGTTGTCCTGTAAGGAACCTAAAGACGATGCTGGGGAAGACTTTCTCCTTCTACGCTGAGTGAACCTTTTCCTACGTACAGATAAAAAGGTCTTGAAGTCTGCCACTGAAAGATTCTCGCAATGCTGACAATGGCTGTCGAAGGAACAGGCCTGTGATGCACAATCCAGACACCAGGGGTGAGGATCCTTAGCTTATTTCTGCCACTTGCAGATAGTTCAAAACTGCTGAGGCATACACAGTTAACTGCAACAGACAAACATAAACTGATGCGTGAAACAAAAAATCAACGCTAGATCGGAGGAAGAAAAGGAAACACCCCTACACAAAAAATGCAGCAAAAGCGCACCCCCATCATAAAGTGGGTATGCCTGTAAACTCGCGACAGCGCAGAGCCAACAACCAACATGGCTGCCTGCGAAGCACGCCAAGTGGTATAAAAAAGAACTTTCAGAAATTAGTAAAACAAGGACAAATTTACCACATGACATGGAAAAACAGATGGAGGAGACACTTAATACGGAATAAAACCTCCTAAAACGCCAAGGAACGATCACAAACGACGCAGGAAAACCCAGACCGAAGTGAGAGAAAAAACAACACAAGGTAGCAAGGTAAGTGAAGTTAAATCCAATTTAACTAAACATGCACCTCTTAGGGAAACAACACACACCTACCTGTTGAGAAACAACTTTATTAAACACAAGTAGGTAACTTCGAGTGAAAACAAACACGTCCGATCAGACGAAAGCTAGAAGTAAAAGTAATTTTTTGGATTGCTCGTGCTTGTACGAGTGGGGAGATCATGTCACTTCCATGACTACATTCGTAGATTACATGAGGTAGGCGAATGGCGAATCAACGACTGTCTGATCTCTTCTAGCGAAGCTTGAGGTAATATGCATAAGACCTACGATGGTAAGGTAAGTGAAAAATTAATGTTTTGTGCCATTTTTCCTGCATAAAGATAACTGCCCATGGTCTGCGTTTTTTCAGGAACCATTCTGTTGGTGGTTTTGACATTGGTCTTGAAGATTAAGAGGTCATTCATACAAAGATCAAAAAGTTTTTTTTCCCTTCATATCTTTGTCCTATTTATACTGAAAGCCACTGAATGCACAACTGGTATTTGTTGTCCTGGAAATTTGTTGTCAAAACTTCTACTGATGATTTTTTTTCCTTGTGCTACAGAGGATGTAGTGACAAATGGCTGATATTCTTTTGCGTTTGATTCCCAGAGCATCCTCTTTTATGAACTTCTATGCTTAAAACTGAACCTTTGACATTTCTTGTAAACACAACCACATTCATGAAACAAGTTGTGCATGTGCATTACCTACATCAAGGCAATAGCATACGAAATTCTGAAATTGAATCACATTGAGAAAATGCCACGCCTGACACAAGATGAAATCATACCTCTACTATCTGGCACCTTGTCTAAACCGGATTATTTCTTCAATCCCAGTGAGTGCCGGTTTAGATAGTTTCCAGTGTATGTTATTTTGTTTTAACTATACTGTTTATTTGTTTAACCTGATTCTCTGATGCTCTCCTACCTCACCTTGTGTATAGAGAGTGAACTGTTTCCACTCGCCCTTCTCTCGGAGATTCTCATCTTCAAACAGAAATTTGCTGGATTCAACGTTGAGTTGCTGCAGTCCTTCATCTCGTATCTCCTGCCAGTGCTGCTCCAGTATCTGTTGACAGAACCATATTATTAACCTGTATCATGTAGCTAACACCTGTGTTGAACACAGCCTTTAGGGGCGTATTTACACCACTCACTGTAAGGTATTTTACAAAGCCTAATTACACTACCTAACTTCAAATATTGAGCAAGGCCCATCTCCCATCACCCACCTTCAGGTGTTGAGTAAGGCCTGCCTCCACCAACCACCTTCAGGTGTTGAGTAAGGCCTGTCTCCACTACCCATCTTCAGGTGTTGAGCAAGGCCTGCCTCCGCCAACCACCTTCAGGTGTTCAGCAAGGCCTGTTTCTCCACTACCTGCCTTCAAGTGTTGAGTTAGGCCTGTCTCCACTACCCACCTTCAGGTGTTCAGCAAGGCCTGTTTCTCCACTACCCACCTTCATGTGTTGAGTAAGACCCGTCTCCACTACCTACCTTCAGGTGTTCAGCAAGACCTGTCTCCACTACCCACCTTCAGGTGTTCAGCATGGCCTGTCTCCACTACCCACCTTCAGATGTTCAGCAAGGCCTGTCTCTCTAGGTGTCCACCAGGGATGAGATTTGAGGTCTTCGACGTTGTACAGTGATCGTTGGTATGGAGACAGAAACAGACCCAGGGAAGCTGCCTGCTTGTAGTATCTATAAGCCTGGAAAAACAAAATACAGCATACTGGATTAAGCATACTGATCATAGATGAACATAACATGGCATCATTTGGAAGCAAAATGGTCCAGGTTAGGAAAACTTGATAAATTTACAAAGGTACCACACACACAAAATCACCTCATTCATGCACAAGCTCTTACTACTAGAACAAAAAAGTTCAAACAAGTGTTCTGTATTTTGTGGGAAGGGACAAAGTCATTAAGAATGTACATGTTTCAATAATGGCCCTACCTTTTCTGTGTTCCCAAGCCTGTGCAGTGCATCACCAAGATGGTAGTAGAACCGACCATCACGGGTCCCCTTCGCTGCACTCTTCACACCACGTTCCAGGTATGGAACTGCTTCAATAGGGTTCCTCTCATCCGTCTTCAGAATAAATCCATAATGAACCAGTGCAAAGCCATCGTTTGGGTCAAGCTTCAGCACCTGCAACATGATGAGAGTACAAGAGTACTGCTTGGTGTCTTCTATTACAACGCTCAGCACAATTTATGTCTGATTGTCCAGGACTGATTATGTCATGAAACATACTATTTTTATTTATAGATATCTTAAAACCAAAAATGTTTAATCAACTAAAAAGTTGTGACTGAAGGTATAGTTATGAAGTACCTTTATGTTTACTTTCTCTTCAAAAATGAGACAAATGTATCACTACTGTGTAACACATACTATACTCTCTTTACCAAGTTTCATGGAAGGGAATTGGTAATGAAAGATAAATAAGTGCAACCAAATTTCAACAAGAGTCATCAGATGATGACATATCCCCCCAGCTCCCACATGTTTGAAAGCACAAATAATCTGAGAGTTACTCATTGCTTATTTTTAGACTAAGTTTGAATTGTTTCCATGGAATTCATGAAAATTATAAATGCCATATATCTGTTGTCAGCAAAGTCACATTGTCATATATCTGCCAAGATCTGTTGAAAGATACGAAATGGTTTTCGAGTTGTGCTCTGGCAACGAAGCCCACCCCTCCATTTTGAGACTAAGTCCGAAACGTTTCCATGGAAAATAATAAATCACAAAAACCTGCAGAGAGCAAAAGGCACCACTTTCGGGTCTGCAACACATATCTAGAAAGTTCTACGGATAGATATTAAGAAGTTTTTGAGTTGTGCTCCGGAAACGAAACACACCTCTCACTTTTGAGACTAGGTCCAAAATGTTTCCATGGAAACCAAGAAAATAATACATCACAAGATCCTGTACATAGCAAAAGGCACCACTTCAGCTTCTGATACATCTACCAAGTTTTGCGGAAAAAATATTAAACGATTTTTGAGTTCTGCTCCGGGAACAAAACATACCTCTCACTTTTGAGACCATGTCCAAAACATTTCAATGGAAACAGAGAAAATAATAAATTACAAAAAAACTGTAAATACCAAAAGGCACCACTATAAGTTCAGAATCATATATCTACCAAGTTATGCAGAAAAATATTGAACGGTTTTTGAGTTCTGCTCCGGAAACGAAGCAAAACCCACCATAAGATTAACACCAAAATGTTCCATGGAAAAGCAAAAAAAATAAAAATGCCAAAAATCTGTAAATAGCAAAAGGCACAACCATAGGCTGAGATTACTATATCTATCAAGTTTGGTCTAAAAATATTGAACAGTTATGCTCTGGAAACAAAATGATTACGAACGGACTGACGGACGGACGGATGAGGCGTCGACTATATCCCCCGCATTACATGCCGGGGGGATAAAAAGCAAGGCAGAATGAAAACGTAACGCTTTCAATAAAACTGAAATTAAGTTAGAAGCCCTACCTTTGCAAAGACTTGTTTGGCATCTTGGTTATGGCCTATCATCAGATAGCTCACACCAAGCTCCTTCATCAGCGTGATATCATAGGGGAAGCGTGATGTCAGCAACTCAAACGTCTTGGCTGCTCGAGGACTATAGCCTTAAAATAAGCAGACACAACTAAACAAATCCATCCTGACACTTCTAGGGGTCGGGGACTACAGTCTTAAAATAAGCTGACATGATGTAACAAATCCCTCCTGACCCTGATAGGGGTTGGGGGCTATAGCCTTAAAACAGGCAGACATACCTAAATATATCCATGCTTATCCTGACCGGGGTCAGGGACTATGGCCTTAAAATAAGCTGATGCAAAAAAACAAATCCATTCTGACACTGATATGGGTCGGGGACTTTAGCCTTAAAGAAGCTGATGTAACTAAACAAATCCATGTTGATCCTGATAGGGGTCGGGGACTATAGCCTTAAAACAAGTTGACGGAACTGAACAAATCCATGTAGACCCTGGTAGGGGTCGGGGACTATAGCCTTGAAATAAGTAGAGACAACTACAGTGTAAAACCTTTTCTGACTTTGTGAAAATGTAAATTGTAACTCTGTCAGTTCCTTCTCAAAATAATCAGTTTCTAAAATAAAATGTTAGTCTTGACCAGACAAACCAGTGGCTGAAAATATCCAAGCAATAAGACTGTGATGAGATCGAAGTCCTCGGTAAAATAAGACTGGTTAAGAAAACACTGAGCAATAATTATTATCAGTATAACAATAATAGTAATTTCAGGCAAACTTGTTACCTCTAAATTGCTGCCTATCTGCCAGTCGACGTCCAACTATCTTAAACAGCTGGTCTGGTACATCTGGTATCTTCAACACTTTTTCAAACGCTACCATGCACATCTCCAAGATCTCATTGCTACGCCGCTGTTCAGCTAGCTTGTCCAGAGCCACGCCACGCCCATACAGCGCCCTTGGACTTGAGGGGTTGCTCTCCAGGATCTCATTATATTCAGCCAAAGCCTCATCTACCTTGTTCTAAGAAATACAACAAACACATTTTGTTTTACACTGACGATCAAACATTGCCTCTCATGTACTTTAAACATTTCTGTAACACCCATTTTCTATTATCAATTTTAAGTCAGTGTTTCCAGTGACCAGAAATTACTGGTTTTGAGGCTACACCAACTGCCTGCAACTACTTAACTGTATTTCAGAACAGAATTATCTGTTGAAACTGCTTAAAACGCTGAGGTGATGATCTCAATGTCCATCAAATGAGCACTAAGTCTAGTCAAGACGGAGAATTGACATCTGATTTGATAATCATAGAAACCCGATTATCCTGACAAATAATCAAGTTGATTAGGGAACATGGGATATGTTTTATTGTTGACTATTTGCAAGGGTGACCTAATGACATTGTTCATTGCAGAGATAAATATATGTTGTACTAGAGTGGGTATCATGCAGTACCAATGTACTTTCCTGCAAAAGTATCACTGCCATAGTATAATGCACATAAACACAAGTTATACTATTGAAAACATTACTAGCGAACAAATGATTATTATTAAGCTATTATTGTGGCATACATTTACAGCAGCAAGGTTTTGAGTAGTCACAACATCTTGCAAGTTACATTGTATATCCCATAATGGTTCAGACAGCAGACGCATGATACACCTCTTACTACATCCTCAAAATAATTTTTCATAAAAATTTATCAACATTACAGCTTCATTTCATCATTTCCATTTTTGTCAGTACTTTATTTATTCATGAGCTGTCACATATTTTCATCTGTGTAATGTATAATAAGTTGTCCTTGCACTCATGAGGGATACACAGATGCAAACATTTGTCATATAAGTCAGTTAGGAAGCTCTCAAAGCAGCAAAAGAGAAAAACTGTTATGATTCTGTGCATGAAAGAAATGTCATCTTCCTATCACACAACCTGGTCCCAGGCTAGAATAGGCCTTCAGCAACCCATGCTTGCAAAGGCGACTGTACTTGTAGTAAGAGGCGACTAACAGGATAGACTTGATTTGGTTGACACATGTCATCGGTTCCCAAATGCGCAGATTGATGCTCATGTTGTTGGTCACTGTATTGTCTAGTCCAGACCTGATTATTTACAGACTGCTACCATATAGCTGGAATACTGCTGAGTGCGGCATAAAACTGATTTCACTCACGAACAACTATCACAGTTCAAGTGGAAATGACCCATGAGGGTCTCGACGAAGAATAGGCCTTCAGCAACCCATGCTTGCCATAAAAAGCGACTATGCTTGTCGTAAGAGGCGACTAATGGGATTGGGTGGTCAGGCATGCTGACTTGGTTGACATATGTCATTGCCTCCTAGTTGTGCAGATTGATGCTCATGCTGTTGATCACTGGATTGTCTGGTCCAGACTCAATCATTTACAGACTGCTGCCATACAGCTGGAATACTGCTGAGTGCGGCATAAAACTGAACACATTAACTCACTCACTCACTCACTCAAGTGCACATTTCCACATTCCATCTCACTGCCTTTACACAAATGTGAGCATTGGAAGCCAATTAATTAATGTATGCTCACAAGTTGTTTCACATAAGCATCCAACAGTGAGTTGTGAATGAAAGAACATTCCTCATCCCGACTATTTAGATGCGGAACCTCTCCTTACATTCATGCAGTCCTGGACATCATCTCACAATTCTGTCACATTACCTGTTCCAACAGACTGTCCACTTGATCCAGATACTTCCTGATCCTGAAGTCCCCATCATTGGTGATGTCAGCCTTGGGGTACACGTCCTCCATCTTCTGTCTCTCCATCTTGCTAGCCCCTCGTTCAGGGGGGTCATTGTCCTCACTCCTTACTTCCCTCTTCTTGTCTTCCTCCTTGCGGTGTTCTTTGAATCTATTCGGGTCGCTTCCTCTAGTTTCTCCTTTGCTACTGTCTGCAGATGCATGCTTTTCCTTCCTCGTCTTCTCTTTGCCTTGGAAAGATTCATCTATATTTTCTTTCTTGCCTTCAAAAGATCTTTTCTCTTGGTTTTGATCATCCGTATCCTTTTGGATTGGTTCCCCTGATGACTCTTTCAGCCCTGGATTAGGACCATCAGTCTGGTCACTTGGAGCACCTGTCACATCTGTTTTAGTTTCAACACTTTCACTTTTGTCCCACGATGGAAAACCAGGGAAGTCTTCGTGGACATATTTAGCTATCAACTCACCTGAAACAAAGAAACAAAATTTTGAATCTCATATAAATATGCTATTAGATTCTTTTGGACTTGTGAATTTCTGTTTGACCTTTTTCAAATGTTGCACTTAGCAGTATCAGCGTAATATCACAGTATCCAGGAAATAATGCTATTATCCAGTGGTTGATATCATGAGCATTGGTGAATGCAATTAGAACATTATGACAAGTATTAAAGTATCTGGAAAGTAGCTAATCAACAACTTGACACTTGGCACTAGCCATCAGCTATTGTTAATGTTTTTCTCAAGCATCCCTTTGGGTCCTGCATGAAAACCCCCCTGAAAACTACAAAATTGTTTGCACTGTCGCAAATGCTCTCAAAATATTTAAATGCATTATTTCAGACTCAGAAAAGATATCTCTCTTGAAATGCATGTATCATTCTTTCCCTTCTTCTACGGCCTAACCAGTTCTAATCCATAGGTTTTTTAAGTTACTGGGACTGTGTTACAGTCACTTGGATTGTTACAGTGTAACTTACCCACTACATGCTGCACTTCGGGACTGACATAGAAAACTGCCACAGCAGCTACTAGACTGCTGGTGAGAACAATCGCCACCAATCTTACGCTGGAACCTTTCCCATCCTTCTTCGTCTTGGTCTCCGCCTCCTGTTTTGGTTTAACTCCATTTCTTGTCTTCTCTGGTTTGGATGGTTGAGTAGTCTGACGTGACTGTTTCAACTCTACATAAAAATACACACAACATCTATCATCAAGCACACAAACAAAAATGTCTGTGTAACCAAGAGGTCATATCACACATCACTATCCCATATGGGGATCTCATTAACTCAATATTGGGTCAAAATCGGCTATTTTATACAGCCAGATAAGTCGAAAAGAAGACCTACATTCCTCACAGTAGAAGGGAAAAGTATGAAAATGTGCAGGCTTTTGATCATGCTGAGTTGCCGACTGATTGTGAGTGGGGATGTCGAGTCCAACCCGGGACCCGGTCCGGGATCTAGAGGAGAAACCTGGGATGTATTGGAGGAAAAAGATACACATGGATAACAGCAAAGATGTGGTAATCATACCACATACCATGCACTTAGACTAAATCTGAGGAGAAATGATACATGGTAAAATTCCTGCTGACTAAGGATAAGAGCAGCATCTTCAAACAAGCCCGGGAATCACTGAAACGAGCAGCCAGGACACGAGTGACAGACAGTTTTCCAGTCAGTGCGCGAGGATCGAGAGGCACTATCTCCGTGGTTTGTACAAGCACAAGATGCGGGAAAACGAAGTATAAATGTGTCTCACGTAATCAGCCACAAAGCCCACAGGCAACAGGTTACACACGCACACGCACTTTGTTTGGCCCCGGAAACAGAGTAACGTCCACTCCAAGGGAGGCAACTCCCATGCCAACGTCTCAAAACAAAAACGGCCTCACACTTGACATTCTTTCATGGAATATAGGAGGATTACATAAACATGACACTCCCGAGGCGCAGGTAAAACAGCTTTGCACTGATTATGACTTGATTGCCTTTTGTAAATCTTTTGCTCATAGCGTAGATGAATTTAAAAGCTTTCTGTTCGGTTATCGATCATTTAACAGTGGTCGACATAGTGGTGGCATAACAATCTTCATCAAAGAATCATGGCTGAAACGAGGATATTTAAATAAGATATATGAACATTTTGAAAATACTGTAGTTTTCCTGTTCAAAACTTCAAGATTAGGTAGTGTAAACGATACAGTACTGATTCTACTTAAACGATACAGTACTGATTTCACCTGAAAACTCTCCCATCTATGAGGACACAGATAACGATGGCATGTCTGTTTTGGAGGATTATTTGACTCAGATAGTTTATGACCACCCAGATAAAGAGCTCTTCTTAGCAGGTGACTTGAATGCTAGGACTAAAACATTTCTTGACTATATACCAGAAGATAACACTGATTTCATTCAGCAAGGCATTGATGATTATCCCACTGAAAACTTTGTGAATCCCAGGAACAATAAGGACTCAGATACTTGTAATAATTTTGGCAAGAAACTGATCAAATTATGTGCAAATTATTCGGCTTTCATTTTTTGAATGGGAGATGTCATCAAGACATGCAAGGTGAATATACATGTATCACTCATAATGGGGCCAGCACTGTTGACTACATGATAGCCTTGCAAAGCCTATATCCGTTTATAGATCGGACTTTGGTATTGGTACACAAGATGACTCAAACAATTTCCAGTCTTCTGTAGGTTTGATTTCAGACATCAAGGCTCCAACGACTTACAAACCAAAGACAAATGTGAATCAAGTGGCAAGGATATAACTCCCTGGTCACAATATGTGTGGAAAGAGGAGAATAGTGCTGCCTTTAAATCTAAGTTCAAAGAGTTATATTACCTACAATCACTTAATACCAACAGATGTGAACACTGCATTATGTTTACTTGTTAATGTTTACCAAGAAGCGGCATCTATAAACAAGAGAGTTTACTTTCCTAGTTCAAATCATTATCCCAAGCCAAAATTATCGGGTCAACCTCCCTAGTTTCATTGATTGATACCATGTGTAAAATATTTACATCTATATTAAACCAGAGACTCACGACTTTTTGTGAGGACAATGCAATTATTGATGAGCTGCAAGCAGGTTTCAGATCAAATTACTCAACTATTGACAATATATTTAGCCTACAAGCAATGAAACAGATATATATCGCAAAAAGGAAAGGAAGATTTTACTGTCTTTTTGTGGACTTTTCAAAGGCATTTGACACTATAAGACAAGATAGCCTATTACAAAGTTTTAAAGATATTGGAATTAATGGAAAATTCATACATACTCTCATCTATGTATTCAAGCCTGTGTGCCTGTGTGAGAGGTTCAAGAGGATTAACAGATTATTTCACGTGTAATATTGGCACCTGTCAAGGTTGTATTTTGAGTCCCTAGCTATTTATTTATATATTCATCAATAAGCTTTTAAAACAACTGGAAGATGTTGGAGCAGAAGGTGTTTTTATTTCGCAATATTTTAAAAATGTTTTTGCTATAATGTTTGCAGATGATGTATTATTTGTAGCGTACTCAGCCATTCAACTCCAAAAGAAAACAGATGCTCTGAAATTATTTTGCTTCAAAACGTGAATGAAAGTGAACTTTAAGAAAACAAAAGTCATGTTTTTCAGAAATGGTGGACCCTTAAGAAGAACATACCATGGCGAGAATATTGAAGTTGTACCCTTCTACAGATATTTAGGCATTATGTTTACACCCAAACTGATAAGGACACAGGCTCAAATTTCTTTAGCTTCCCAGAGCTCTAAAGCTGTGATGGCTATACATAGATATCAGAGGACGCTTGGTGATATTTCTTGTAAAGATCTGTTCAAGATTTTCGATAGTGTTGTTACCCCTATCCTTTGCTATGGCTCTGAAATCTGGGGACATAATTACTACAAAATAATTGAAGATGGCCATGTAAAAATGTGCCAATCTCTGCTCAAAGTGTCAAAATATACATGTAATGCAATGGTGCTTGGTGAATGTGGTAGAGATCCACTGCAACTTACATATATGACAAGAGCTGTCAGGTACTGGTGTAGGCTGATACAAATGGGCCCTGAGAGACTCCCTTACCAGTGCTACAGAATGCTTACTGCCCTTGATGACATTGGATGCACCTGTTATGCTACATACATCAAAAATATTTTATTTACATTTGGAATTGGATATGTATGGATCTCCCAAGATGTTGGTGACAAAAATATTTTCCTATCAATGTTCAAGCAGAGACTATTTGACAATTTACAACAAACCTGGAGTATAATTTGTTCATAACTTACCAGACTCTTATACATATAAACAATATAAATCCCTACTCACTGTTGAATATTATCTGAATTCATTACTACCATCTCACTTAAAAAGGATCAGATCACACTTCAGATGCAGAAACTTTAGAATTGATGGAAGACACCAAGTCATACCATATCAAGAAAGACTTTGTCCTCTCTGTTTATCAAAAAAAAAACCAAATATTTTATTGAAAATGAATATCATGTACTTTTAATCTGTGAAGCTTATAGTTCTCTTCGTAATACACTTATTGGTAAATACATCAAGTCCACCTCTCAACAAAACTTTGTCTCCATAATTACATCTCAACATTATGATATATTCCATAAAATTTCAATCTTTTTATACAAAGCACAACAAATAAGCCATTTAGTATATCACACATTAATGTCACGCTCTTGTACTTTATACAAATATGTTCAATGGGCAGGGTAACCCTAAATCTCACTGTACTTGGGGCCAAAGGCCTTATACTGAATACAATCTGTCTGTCTGTCTGTCTGTCTATCAAAGAAAAACACTACGAGATGTTCTACATGAAATGTGGGTCTTTGCATTTTCATGTCATCAGCTCATTGCATCATGGAAATGAAAACAAGGAGTAAATGTGTCCTACAAAACATCCTATGAATCATTCTATATGAGAGAGCATATCTACTTCACTGGCCTTGGAGACCTTTGTTAAACAGGCAGTGTGAGGTAGATTGTTATAAATGGTTACATATCATTTATCAGTACCATTTTGGGGTCGGTTTGTTGTTTACAGCCACACTTGGCAATATTCCAGCTATATGGCAGCGGTCTGTAAATAATCGAGTCTGGACCAGACAATCTGGTGACTGATATCATGAGCATAGGTCTATGCAACTGGGATATGATGACATGTGTCAAACAAGTCTGACCATCTGATTGCCTCTTACGACAAGCATTGCCTGATAAAGACCAAATCTGGGTTTGTGGTGGGGTTGTGGTGGGATTGTGGTGGGGTGGTAGGGGGTGCATTCATATTGTACATGCTGCTCCATAATGGTCCTTAATTAAACAGTTTCTCAGTTTTACAAAGAAGCAGAAACTATTTCATACTGCATTGAAATTTGACTGAATTGTACAGGATGTGGACAGATGAGTCCATATGAACCCAAGCTGTTCAGAACGTTGCGGCCATATGGACCCCGACTGTTCAGAATGTCATGTCATTTGCTGGCCTTTTCTCTGCAGCTAATTGCATTCAAACGCTTGTAACTTTATGCATGAATAATCAATGCATCACCAGTAACCCTTTCATAAGAGAAACGTTTCTTTGTCACAGTGACGCAACGCTGGGTTTGTGATATGAAATGGGGAGGGGTACTCTTGTTACAGATCTAGGATACCAAAGTTAGACAATGGTGCCATCGTGGCACCGGCACGAAGACTTGTGACTGTGACATGTCACAGAATAACATGAAAATGCTGTTACCTGTTTTCTGAGCTGAGCTATTCTTTGAGGCATTCTTCTTTCTGGACCCCATCGTCTGCAACTCGCGTGCATTCACCAAACTGTCATTTCAGCTGCACTATTGTTGTTATTGATCGCTCCCGCCACGGTGGATCGATTGCCGGAAGTTTTGATAAAGGGGCATAACTCAAAGGAATTTTTGTTGAAATACTAGCATCGTTACAACCACTTAAATATTTCTAAATACCATACAGACGCGTCAAGTGGATCTTTATCTTAATTTGACGGGTGAGCGGATTGATTTGGGTTCATACGTTTAAACAGGGATAATCTACATCTTCTATCCTCCCTGGTTTAACTGGCACCGTGTATATGTGCATTTTTTCTTGATGAAATGAAAATGTCTTTTTTTTAAAAGATACATAGGTCGAAAAGTATAATCAGATAAGATATTGTGTTCAAAACCTGTTTAAAAACCGGGAATCTCCTAACGATCTATAATCGGTTAGATCAGGAACTTCTTGGGAATAATATGCCAATAATCACGTTTGTGAGTCCAGAAGCCTTACTTACTTTCGATGTTTGCACTGTACTTACATAGTTAGATTGTAACAAATGGATCATTTGAATTGGAAATGAGACCCAGGGAGATATGAACGTGGGGAAATCTGAACTTGTTTTGTTTAGGACTAAGAATAGGCTAAATTAAACTCTAGCATGTTTCGAGGGAGGTATCTCCGTTTTGTTTTGTTTGCTTGTTTGGGTATTTTTTCTCTGTGTGTGTGTGTGTTTGGGGAGAGGGGGGGGGGGTTGTTTGTTCGTTTTTTGGATTGTACAAGTCCCGACCACAGATTGTATTGGGTGAATATATATTTTACACTGCAACGATGTGCCCTTCTCTTGAATGATAGCATTTGTAGAGCCAAAATTATATTTATGTGTCCGGGTCATTCTTTAGACAGGCGTAAAAATCTGTCGATTTTTTAACATATTCATTCAACGAACACTTCTTACATCCGCATAATTATCAAAAGAAACGTCAAAGAGTCAAAAACAAAATGTCTGCAGTCACAGTGTGTCCGGGTTATGTTTTTCGGTTTCAAGTGATAAACGTCTGTGACTTCTCTCTCCCATATGGTGACTGCTGCAACACCCAATGCTTCAAGATCTGTGGTACTAAGCTTCATAAAACGGACTTTCATGTCGTGTTTGTCTGTGCTTACGAAGATTCGGCAATACCAGCGATAATCTACGTCTTGTCTTCTCCCTGGGCTTTCTTGGGTATATATACTTCACATTCTGTACGACAGGTGCGCTCCCTCAATTTTGTCGAAAAAAAAAACATTGAGACGTTCTTGAAAGCAGGTTAAACTGAAGTCTCTCTCACTCTCTCTCTCTCTCACACACACACTTTCTCGAAAAGCTCAAAGGACGCTTTGGCCACTGTACATTTCTATTTCTATATTCTAAAATAAATTGTGAGTTCCATTTATCATGTTTATATCGAAGGAGTTTTTTTGTTTTGACAGTTTTTAATAGACAGTTTCGTTTCAAAGCTTTAAGGTAAGGGCCCCTTCAACTGAACAAAAAATATCCTATAGAACCTATGTAACGTTTTTGTAAATATGTTATTGTTCTGCTGTGGAGCCGTTTTAGCTATATAACCATTTTATGACGCATCGGGGATGTTGGGGGTAGCCTAGTGGTTAAAGCGTTAGTCAACACGTCACACCGAAGACCCAGCTTCGAATCCCCACATGGGTACACTGTGTGGAGCGTATCTCTGTTGTGCCCTACTGTGATGTTGCTGGAATATTGCTAAAAGTGACGTAAAACCCAACTCAGAAGAACAAATTCGCATCTTTCGTCACCGGCGATAGGACCGTTGATGGGTGGCAAAGTTGTAAAATTTCACGTGTCACTCCGAAGACTAAGTTTCGAATGCATTCATGGGCATACATCACGTGAAGCCATTTTCTAGTTCTATCAAAAAAAGCGACGTAACACCTTAACGAACTCACTCAATCTGTCCAACATGCGTTTAGTGTTCTTCTTAGTAACATCAGTTGTACGAAAATAGTTGACAACTCGCACTGACTTCGTTGAAAATGTTGACTATTATCAAATCCTCAAGTTTTCACAATCTCTTTTAACTTTTATACATGTAAATACTACTTTGCATTTAACAAAAAGGTACTATTCGTCAAACGGCTGCGATTGTTGTTGACACACCTCAAGACACACGTTTAGCCAATGTTTTTCATTTGTTTACAAAACGGCTGAGGACGTCTCACTACACCTCTATATTCATACGCCTATGCAATCTAAAAAATGCGCCCGTGCATCAACACGATTCCACACATATGTGTTGTTACCGTTTAAATAGTTGTATACAATGCTGGTATAATATCCAGTTATATCAGCATCATAAGTTAAAACACATTTGTCAATTCTCAGGGAGACTGGTTTCGCAAAACAAACGGACTATGTTTTCTCACGATCGGCGGCGCATACTAGGATCAGTGCGGTGATGTGACGACGATGGAGTCGACATGAGATGAATACCTGAAGATTGTGGCTTTACTTTAAATATGATTTTGAACATTTCCCTGTTGGATTTCACATGAAGAATCATCATGGGGACATCGGAAAAGTGTTTTACAAGAGCTGTTCACACGACGTTGATCGTGATGTTCAGCGTTCAACTGGTGAGTTGAAATATGCGGTTTGAATCTTCCTGGTCTTGTTTCCAGATGATTCACAGATCGCAAATAGGGGTCCAGTTTGAAAACAAACTGCGTGTATTTTGGCTCGTAGACTTGGAACCGCCTTTCTGTTACCGACATGAATGCCATCAAACTCGTCACCTTGGTGGCTTAAGTTGCACTATGTCATTTTACATGCTCGATCACTGATATGTCCCCAGTAAGTTATAGTCAATACTAGCGCACCAAATGTCAAAACGTGCAAGGGTGTGGCGCTCCCTTAAAAATAGATTGTAATCTTAAAGATGGATTCATGACAGTTTATAGTTGTCTGAAATATTTTGTATAATTGATCTTGTATAATTTCGACTTTGGGTTTAGAT
This sequence comes from Haliotis asinina, assembly GCF_037392515.1. NCBI lineage: Eukaryota > Metazoa > Mollusca > Gastropoda > Lepetellida > Haliotidae > Haliotis > Haliotis asinina. The sequence continues at coordinate 36,768,221 of NC_090282.1, forward strand.
TCTATTCACAACCGACAGTTATTGATTGATACGTTTTACAAGTGAAACAATATGTTTATTAATTTATGCTGTAGTCATGTTTTTCCCCACAGTTTTTCCCTTACACCAGAAGGTGTGCAAATATGCTATCACTCATCATGTTCAGTATGTTCACAATGATGTACACAATGTAGCAACATGTGTCAAGTGTGAATACATTTATCACAATTAATATGCAGTTGTTTCAACCAACATGAAGATCATATGGATATTTAAACATACTTATTTGTTTGCACATGGGCAAGCTACGCCGAATCTCATTTGCAATGAATATATTTACTGCCAGAAGACTTAATCAATGTTCATGGTAGTGAGTTGAGCAAACTCTTTTAAATAATTATCTTATTAATAATCTTATGGTCTCATATATTTGTGGAATGCACTGTTGTCAGTGGGTAGTGACTAAACCCTTACATGTACTTTGTCACAGTGAACAGTGGTGAATGCATTGATTGACAGTAGACATGGAAGAGACACAGACAATGAATCACTCTCAGATGGTAATCAGTGTCACATGCCAACAAAATGAAAGCTCTTTAGAACTGTGTTCAGTTGAGTCATGGGAGTACAAAAAGTTTATTTTGTAAACTTCAGCTATGTATTATGTTAAAAGCGCACATTTTCAGTACCATTTTGGTATATATGATCAAGAAGGTGTTTCCTTTAAGCATACATTTTCGTTACAAGGTATGGCAAATGATCACTTTCCTCATAAGGAATAATTAACATGGTATAAGGAAGAGTTTGTGTGAACTCGTGCTGTTTCAGCACTGGCTGGAATGTAGTAAGCATTCGCCGGTTTTAACACTGAGATAGGCACTTGTAACGTCTACTTTTGCATCTGTGTCTTTTCAATGAAGATATCATGTGTACTTGTTCACATTAGGGTTGTGAAAAGTCAGTTTGACATCAATATTTGATTTGTACATAATTTCTGATTAAGTCCATGTTGTATTAAAGCGTGTATCTGTAATAAGATGGATGTTGTGATGCGACCTATGCTTTGTAGTAGTGATTGAAATGAGGCAAATTCTTGTATTTTGAGTCTTTTAACATTGTGTCTATCCCACGATAGATTACCTATGACCCACAATAGTTATGCTTAAACCTGAATTCGGGTTTGGTTTAACTGCTAATTTTGAAGTGGACAATGGTCATAAAGCACAGGAAAAGGTCAGGTTCACCCTGCCCAGTACACTTTACAGGGCCTGTGAAATTGACACAATTAGTGCAAGTAAACCTGCACAGGGGTATTGTGCTCACTGATCCATGCAATAATCTGATAACATGCCTTGACTGCCAGCCCAGGGCTATAGCCCGGAGTACAGCTACACCAGTGTAACCATCCATTGCAGCATTGTGTGCTTTACACAATGGCAGTTTCATGTGGGAGTTTCATTTGGTCTAAACCTTTTTAATCTGACTTCCGATATATTATCATTAACATAGTTTAATGCATGTTTAAAATGTGTGAATGTTTGAACCCACACCCATTATGTCCTGGCAAGGGAACGTTTTCTTGCACTAAATATCTACAACATACACTAATTGTTATTGACTTCACATGGTTGAATTTTGTCATCTTCAAAACAGAGGCCTGATGGTTATGTTCATTGGTCAAACACTGGCTTGCTAGTCGGACTCACTGTCCCTGAACCACATTAATTTTCCTACTTCCAAACCCTCTCAACAATGCTAAAGCCTTAAATGAAGCAAGGCTAGATTTTCGGGGTTCTGAATCTCTGGTCTCCATGAGGCTCTTTTCCAATTTGAATGGGCTAGTTTGTTGTAATCAAAATTATACATATTCAGAGATAAGCTTTAGTCTAACTGTGTTATGATTTATCTAGTCTGTTGTACAAACCCTGTGGCAAATATATCCAAGAAAGCCTATGCAAGTCTAGAAAATGTGGCAAGTCTAGATTGCCCTAGCTTCAGTCTGAAAACGTAAGAAAGTCTCTGAGCTCCTTTTAACGAATTTATAACTTTTAATTTAAAAACTTTTATTTTCTGTAAAGATATGTTCATTTCAGAGATGTTAACCTAAGTTGTCATGCAGCAGTTGCTTGAGTAGCCATGCTAAGCCCATGGATGTAGGGTAATTCTGTCCTTTAATGATAAGTAGATATAAGCAGACAGATGTCCATCTTTTGGAGCGATATTTGTATTTTTTTCTTTTCAGAAATTATCATTGTTATTATCACATTAGAGACTTCTATAAGTCTACTCCTTACAGGAGCTTATAAGTAACATTGTACATAATGGTTACAGATGTCTTGTGTATTCACTGTTATGTCAACACTATTGAAATTCGGGTTCAAGTCTGAGGTGATTCAAATTTACAATACACTTTGGTCCCACATCAGGTTAAACCAGAATTATTGTTAGCAAGATGCAGGCTGAAAGGCAAGGGAATAGAAAGATGTTATCTGTGTTACACTATCATACTAAAAACACCCCCCTCATCAGCCCCCATTGTCATTGAGATTGGGAGAAAGGGGTCAGGTCAGGGTCGCAGACATTCCAGCAAAGGTCATCTTTAAACTGGAGACTACAATGTTCAGGCTTGCTTCATGCCAGCTTTGTTTGTTGGTCATGTTGAGTGTGGGCTGAAGATTTAAGAAAGCATTACCATGGTTACTTTGTTAAATTCAGTTTGCACTTATGTGCTCAGATTTGTTGTGTCACGTGAAAACTTGATGAGTTTATGAGTATTAGACTTTTTTTTCATCCCCTGCAACAGGTTTTACGGTGGGGTATTAAAATGCACCCCATTCTTCCGTCTGTGCTCATTTATGTTTTCCAGAGCAGAACTCTAAAGCCGTTCAGTATTTCTTCACCGAACTTGACACATAGATTGGTCTAGTGGTGTACTGGTGCCTTTGATAGTTTTTGAATTCTGAATAAAATATTTTTGGTATTTCCATGGCAACAAGTGTGATTTAGACTGAAATTGGAGGTAATGCTGGAGGGGGAGGGGGTGTATTGATGACTGTGTCTTGTTCTTTTTTAAATTAAGGTTGTGTGGGTAAAATTAATGAATTTCATTTTATTTACTCCTGTGTGTCATAATTCTCTTTGAAGGTAACTGCCAGCATTTGTCATTCAGTGTTAAATAATTCATAATTATTTATGTTGATTACAAAAATATGTACAAACATTGTAACATATTTCCAACATTTCTGGTCAGTGAAAATATAGCTGTCATGCCATGAAAGATGCTTTCAAAGTGGTATAAATTATGTCTACCATGCTGACCCTTGAAATATGAGACCTGTGAAGGTCCCGGGGTAGAATAGACCTTCAGCAACCCATGCTTGCCATAAAAGGTGACTATGCTTGTCGTAAGAGGCGACTAACAGGATCGGGTGGTCAGCCTCGCTGACTTGGTTGACACATGTCATTGGTTCCCAAGTGAGCAGATCGATGCTCATGTTGTTGGTCACTGGATTGTCTGGTCCAGACTTGATTATTTACAGACCGCCGCCATATAGCTGGAATATTGCTGAGTGCGGCGTAAAACCTAACTCACTCACTCACTCACTTGAAATATGCAGGGATTCAATGTTTGATTCCACTGCAAAGAGCACTATGATGCAGTAAGGGAATTTGGATATTTCACCTTTCCTGTGCTGACTGTATCATATAATCTAAGCATCTCTCAGATCTTTGCTATGGTGATGGTAACACCCTGTCTATGGGAAATATAAAGTGAGAAAGATCTGCTTGGTCAGCTTCCTTCCTGGTGTTAGTGTTGCTCCCCAAGTATTTGGATAATGTGCCCTGCACAAGCAGGAGGTCCACAGTCTCAAACACCCAAAATAAACACAAGTCACATTATAGTGGCCATGGAGACACTAGATCTTGTGAATGGATTCACTGGCTGTTTGCCAGTGGATTTCGGTGTATTTTAATGTGAGTTATGGTATTGTAACAAGTGTCTCTGGAAATCATTTTTTGTATTTCGGATACGAGCTCCTTTTAACAACATTCATATTTTAATCTATCAGATATCCCAATTCACATGATATATTGTGCCCTTGTTCTAATGTCATTAGCTTAGCTGAAGGCAGTGGGAACATGACAGTGGTGTCCAGTTATAGGGGAAGTTGTCTAATAGTGAAAGTAATGGTAATAAAAGCCACCTGTTTGATTGTTGAAGTGTTTATGACAATTGTTGGCTATTTATATATCCATGTAAGGAGTTAGGGGTATATCTGGTAGATGAAATACCAGTTAGGTTCAAAGACAAGCTCTGTTTGGTTATTGACACTGCACTTAATGTAGGTAAAACCAGTGAGGCAGAATGAATACAAAAGCACATAGACTGAAAAGTGGCATGTAAGTAGAGCATGCACTCCCTTGTACCTCCCTGCAGATCTGCCTTGAATGGTGTGCAACAGTGTGTATACATAGGTATTTGGTGGAGACAGGTATCTGGTATCTTGTGACAGCAGAGCTACATGGCTGGAAGATACAATTCCCTATTACATTGTCAGAATGTTCCAGTTTAGATGCTGATTTGTGTTTTTTGTTATGTTTAATATGTATATTTGTGGTACAGTCTTGTAGGGCTGCTGCGAATACACTATGTGGCAAATATATGATATGTAAGTGATATGTAATTTGATATGTAATACACTAATAGTTAAAGACTAAAGTCCACGTACCATGTGCAGCATGTAATACACTAATAGTTAAAGACTAAAGTCCACGTACCATGTGCAGCATGTAATACACTCATAGTTAAAGACTAAAGTCCACGTACCATGTGCAGCATGTAATACACTCATAGTTAAAGACTAAAGTCCACGTACCATGTGCAGCATGTAATACACTAATAGTTAAAGACTACAGTCCACGTACCATGTGCAGCATGTAATACACTCATAGTTAAAGACTAAAGTCCACGTACCATGTGCAGCATGTAATACACTAATAGTTAAAGACTAAAGTCCACATACCATGTGCAGCATGTAATATACTAATAGTTAAAGACTAAAGTCCACGTACCATGTGCAGCATGTAATACACTAATAGTTAAAGACTAAAGTCCAGTGTACCATGTGCAGCATGTAGTACACCAATAGTTAAAGACTAAAGTCCACGTACCATGTGCAGCATGTAATACACTAATAGTTAAAGACTAAAGTCCACGTACCATGTGCAGCATGTAATACACTAATAGTTAAAGACTAAAGTCCACGTACCATGTGCAGCATGTAATATACTAATAGTTAAAGACTAAAGTCCATGTACCATGTGCAGCATGTAATACACTAATAGTTAAAGACTAAAGTCCAGTGTACCATGTGCAGCATGTAATACACTAATAGTTAAAGACTAAAGTCCACGTACCATGTGCAGCATGTAATACACTAATAGTTAAAGACTAAAGTCCACGTACCATGTGCAGCATGTAATACACTCATAGTTAAAGACTAAAGTCCACGTACCATGTGCAGCATGTAATACACTAATAGTTAAAGACTACAGTCCACGTACCATGTGCAGCATGTAATACACTCATAGTTAAAGACTAAAGTCCACGTACCATGTGCAGCATGTAATACACTAATAGTTAAAGACTAAAGTCCACATACCATGTGCAGCATGTAATATACTAATAGTTAAAGACTAAAGTCCACGTACCATGTGCAGCATGTAATACACTAATAGTTAAAGACTAAAGTCCAGTGTACCATGTGCAGCATGTAATACACCAATAGTTAAAGACTAAAGTCCACGTACCATGTGCAGCATGTAATACACTAATAGTTAAAGACTAAAGTCCACGTACCATGTGCAGCATGTAATACACTCATAGTTAAAGACTACAGTCCACGTACCATGTGCAGCATGTAATACAATAATAGTTAAAGACTAAAGTCCACGTACCATGTGCAGCATGTAATACACTAATAGTTAAAGACTAAAGTCCACGTACCATGTGCAGCCATTGCAAACTGTCATTACTTGTACTTCTGCATAGCCAGTACCTATTCCATTTTAGCATATCTCACTTTGAAAAGGGACTAAAAGGCTCGAGTAAAACATGCTCCATTGAAAAAAAGGAAATATTCATTCCTATTCGATGCTGAATTCAGGTAGGGCCATGGTTAAGTTCACTGAATATGTGAGTATATCATAACAGCCTTACTATCTTGCCTGTCATCACAGGTACTCGCTTTGAAAATAGATACACATACCAATGTTGACAATATTCAAAAACGTTACAACAAACATGGAACAAACCATGCCGTATATCCCAACTGTTCAGAAGGAACATGTTAAAGGGGCACTGATGCGGAGCGAATAATGTTTCTCGCCAACGGTCTAATTACGAAACCAAGTTGCAAATTGGTCAGCACCCGCTCCCTCGACCGTGACGGACAAAAGGACTGGGCTCCTGTCCACATTAGCAGAATTTCTTCACCCTAAAAAGTGAGGAGGCCGGATGCTCATCAGATGACGTTATTTAAAAATATCCATGGTATTCCTTGTCTGATCGTAACAAAATATCCCAGCAGTGTAGTTGTTTTTCGGATGCTTGGATGGTATAGTGACTGATCCAATTTGATCCTATTTCTGTGTTTTTAACCTCGATATTTAATCATGTTATGTGAAAATATGATGTCAACATGCACGTAGCAAGCCATTTGTTTCAGTCCGAAAGATTGCAAAAGCTTTACATTTAGATAGTTTTGATGGTCTTTTTGTTGGTTCAGCTGTGATAGTAAATATCATACATAAATTTTGGTAGCTGTCGTAGCTACCCCGGTTTATTATTTATGATAATAAAAACACACAGTTAATTTATAAGAATTCGTAAACTAAAAACGATGACTTTGCCTTTGGCAGAGAAATCTGAAAATTATCTTACGTAAAAAAAACCAAACTACGTGTAAACCTATTTACCCAAGTACACAGCAAAGGCCTGTATGTATTCCGTATGTAACGAAGTTCCGTTGGTATCCTCAAAACAGTTTCAGTCCATAAGTGTTTTCAGGCTGCATGCGACACAGAGATTACATCTTCCTTGCTGTAACTTGCGTTTGATCGTGTAAACCTACACGTGTTATTTGTCATCATTCTCTGGATGGTCAGTTAATGACTTTATAACAGGTATAATTAGTAGTAACACCACTTCGGTTACTCAGCAAAGGTTCCCATTTGGCACTTCTCCTGTCTAGAGTAAATACTCAACATTATAAATTAAGGTCTGTAGTGGCAAATGTATTGTATGTTATGTAATATGTGTGTGTAAGTGATGTAAGAGGGTTAATCAGCTGAGTTACAAAAACAAACTTCGATCAAGGGATTAACCGATAACACACTGATTGATTAATTACTTTTATCTTCCACAGCGGATTTGTCAAAAGGCAGTGTGTGTAGATGTACAAACCTATACTGACTACACCCTGTCGTAAAGTGCAAGTGTAAAAACAACATCCTCCCTTCAAAGAATTAACCACCATTGCGTTGATTGATAGCTCATTATTGGTTAACTAAATTACTTAGAATGGCAGACATCATACAATTAGTTGCCAGGTGTGCTATCTTGGGTGACCAATGAGAGGTTTATCAGGTTTTCACCAATGTGAAAGACGTGAAACCGTGTGGTACTTTTTCGCAAATTAGACTGTTGTAAGACACACGACACAGAGCAGGATTATTTACCAGCTGCAGATGAATGGAATATCGTTCTTTTATGTGGATATTGATGGATACATTCCTGAACAAGGTAGTAGCCTGACATTGTTCTATAAAATTAGTCTGTTTTACATTCATTATTTGCATTTTAATTTATTTGTTGTAGCATTCAGAAGAATCTATTTGACAGAAAACACACACTAGATCGCGTATGTGTGTAAAATAAGATCCACATTGGCAATCTATACAATGTATAAACGTTGCTGCCATGTTAGAAATTTATATATAAGTTTGTATAAGCAGACTGTGTTCTTTCATTAAATTTCAAAATCATACAAATATGACAGTAAACTAATTAGTGTTATGAGACAAAATTTAGAGACGTAAATTTGCTTCGTTATTTCCCCGTCCTAATATTTTTTTACCATTTCTACCACTGGCAGATGATTAGCCTTCAAAGTGTTTCATTTGTTTTCATAATACCTTTGTAATGAAGTAAAATTACTTGACCTTAGTTGATCTGTCTATAATTAAACTCTCAGTTGCGCATACGGACTGCGCAGCAGAGGTCACGAACCAGTCACGAATTCTGGGATATCATCCGGCTACTCACGGGAGAAAAACAATAACAAAAGTTTACACCAGTCCACGGAAATTCCTCCGCATCAGTGCCCCTTTAAGTTCATCTTGGCTTAGGCAAGTGATGTAACCGTTTTAACACAACTTGAGTTCAGAAGGGATATTGGTTATATTTGTCCAAAGTCTTGCACACATAGTTTGTCTTATTCACCGCATTATTGTGAATAGAAATCATTCAGTAATATGGATCTGAAAAAATGGCCTTTCATCAGGATATCCAGTGCAGTGCACTTTCAACATCAGTGTCTATGATTTTAAGTTGTTTATGAATATAAAAGCCATAGGCACCACAATTCATGCCTTTTGACCTCTCAAAATGTTTTTAGGGTGTTAATTATATTCTCTATTAACACTACACAATATTACAGGACATTATCAGCTGCAAATCCTTATTTCACATGCAATTTGTAAGGAGATAGATTTTGGTTATGTGTAATAAATACATCTTTTACTGTGCTTTGAACAGTACATACAATTTTGTAACACATGTAGGTTAAGTATGTTGAACACAGTTGTCAATTATAAACATCAAAGTCTAGTCGGTCAAGCCTCTTGTGGTGTGCTACGACATAATCAACAGTGATAAGATATTCTTGTGTAAACAATGGGGAAACTGGTCAGAGGTTGTAGTGCCTCACAAACACAGGTGATGTTATCAAGATGTTAAACGTTGAAAAGCTTGTTCTTTGGGTTCTTACTAGTATAGGATGGAGATAATAACAGAATCAGAGGCTACAAAGATGACTCAACACATAGGTATTTGCAAAACATTTTTTTCCAGTGTTGGTCCGAATACTTGTAGGGTCCTCCTGACCCTATTGTTCATTGTTAAGAATTTGGGTCATTTGTTGGTGTCCGTTGATTGAAATACCACATGAGAACCCCTTTCATTTCATATTTATCGATATATGTTAATTATTTCCTTCATAAATCAATTTGATGAAGTGTCAACACTGAGTGTTCAACAGTCGAGTAATCAATGAAGATTTAGGCCAGAAACAACATAAAATCTCTCCACTGAAGAGGATCAAAACTGCTTCTGTTATTTCAGAGATAATTAATGTCTTGTTATCTGTTTATGACCAATATATTCTTTCATTTTGTTATTTTAATTGTTATTGTTATCATTACAGGTGAGCACGGTTGAACGGCAGGTGTTTGACTTCCTAGGCTTTATGTGGGCGCCCATCATCGGCAACTTTTTCCAGCTGTTTTGCGTCATCATTGGCCTATTTGGCACCTGCCAATACAGACCAAGGTTTATAATTGTGGTAAGTCATTGGTCACTAACTCTTCTAGCATTTTTTCAGGCTGTAGTTATTGTTCATTTTTTATTTAGGAAAACAGCCATTGAAAATTGTGGTTAATTTGTGCACTAAGGGTACCAGTGTTACAGTTAACCCCCATGTTTGGAGAACTGAACTGTAACCATACATGAATTCAATTCATTATTCATGATCACCAGAACGGAATATTTATGACTTATTACAGACCAATTTCACATTATTCTCAACCACGATCTAAGACCACATAGTCATCCTTGGAACCAGAGACACACATTATTGACTTGTTGAAGTCATATTTGACAATTAATTGCCAACATTTTGTTTTTGTAATCAAAGAGGAATATACCAGAGGAAGTCGACGGCAAATTCTCAGCTGTCCCATACGTAGGATCTACTGAGTCATGTATATAAGCCATCCACATATTCCACAGGTGTCTGATAATGCAGGGGTTCATCTATTGGCACCAAGACTGCATATGGTGATGGATGATCTAATTTGATGTCATGAGATTTCTGGTCACTTTTTCTAACAAATTAACACTGTTAACGTGGGCATTGAACACAGTGCAGCAGTCACTTGACAACCTTATTGTATCCATGAGTAGACATTTGTATTGGTTACCCAATATTTTTGATGCGGGTTGTATTCTCCACGTAGTGTATTCATTGCCATCCTATTGTGTAACATGGCAAAACGAATATTGAAATGGGTTCAGATGGAATAGATGAAATATTGCCAATGATCCATGGTGCACAACTGTGATTAATATTATGGAAAACATTTTTTAATTTGACAAGCCGTTGAAAAACTGTGTTGCGCCCCATCAAATTGTTTATTGTTGTCACTGTCACATTCACATCTTAACATGAGAATTGCCATTCTGAATGACATTACACGTAAGATGAGATCCTGTCTTTGATAATAAAGTTAAGCTGAAGTGTTCATGCATTTTTCAGGAAATCCATCTCTCAAGTTTACAGTTTTACTCATTTATTTAACAATAAATTGACATGACAAAGTGATGTGCTGTTTTACGTTTAACTGAATCATCAAAAGGTATGGGCTCATTCATTTTCACAAAGCCATTCATGAAGTACCTCTATGATGCTCAGTGGCACCTTTCAAAACATGTATTTCTATCACTTTTTATACAGAAAACCTTTGATGCTGTAGATGCTGTTAGTACTACCTGCTAATGCATCACCGTCTCACATATTCATGAGAATCAAGACCAATTAACAATAAAGGGTACTGACCATGGTAACAGAAGAAAGTTTGCCTTAAAAACCCTGATCATTCTACCTATTCAGCTATTTTTAGTGTATCCGCTTTATTGCCCAGCGGTTCATTATTCTGAAACGTTAATAAATTGCTCCCTGAAGTTAAGATACTCTGACCTATTACAGGTAAAGTTGAAGGCTGTTTTCCTGAAAGGAACTGAAATAATTAAGACAGGTACATATGTCCTAGCTGAGTTACGTACGTCAACTGTGGTGATATATCCTGAACAAGGAAATCAATAATTGTTGGTTATCAGCTTCGTTGTCACAGCAAGAGAAATATTCACTGCTACAGCTTTATCTAGTTTAATGTATGTAGATTAATACTGGTAAGGAACATATGCAAGTCACATAGCCAAGATATACTGTATGGAGCTGTTTTATCTCAATCCCAGAGCTGTATGCCCGTTAGCTATGCTATTGTAACTGAGGAATATTGATGTAATTATGAATCTTTATCAGCATTGTCTGGACGTCTGATCAGAGGCAAATTAATATTGACGTTTATTGGATGTGTATCGATTGTTGTGTGAGGGCATTATAATTTTCCTTAGGGAAAATGAAAATTCCATCATTTAAAGTTCTTGTTAAGGGAGATTGATTCCATTCAGGCTTAGACTATATTTCTAATGTACATCAGTGTTGTGAATAAATGAATTTTAGGTGTTTCATTGTGCAAGTGGAAAGAAAATGTGAAGTGCTGACGTGACATATTTCTGTCCACTGATAGAAAGTTTGATAGGTAGATTGTATATGGATGAATAATCTTGCACAAGGGTGCTGCGTATTTGGGATTTGTCCTATGCTTTAAGTGTTAGTCATTGTAAACCAAATAAAAATGCCCATTTCATAAACTGTTGAACAGTTATGTAGCTAATTATTTAATGATATTGGTTAGATATCTGATATTAATTGTTCATATACACCATAGGACTGAATACATGTGGAAATATTGTGTAAATGTTGTCAACATGCATGCTAAGATGTCTCATACAGCCTTGACATCTAATCTTGCTAATAGGATAAGGTGTACTGAACATGTGGTGTGGACCTTCATCTGTGTGAGAAAGGGCAGTATATAGCACTTAAGCCTGACGACCACTGGAGATGGATAAAAGATGATCTGTTCTAATCTGGCAGGATAATCCTTAATCCCACTATCCAACATGTGGAGACAGACAAGCGCATTGCGATGAGCATGTGGCCCAGTTGGTGAAATTCCTATCTCAGTTCCCACTTCACATGCAGCCATGTTAGTCATTGATCACTGGTCAATACGTGATGAAATCTGGTGATATGTTCATCATCTTCCTGAAGTGTAAATGTTACGTCCTTTATGATAGTAAAATATTTCGTTGAAGAAACTGATTCTCTGTTGAATTAAAATCAGTCATGGTAGTGATTGTGATCTAAGGCTTAACCAAGGTTGATAAAACAACTTTACTTAATTCCCATGTTTGTTATATGTTTTGTGTATATCTGTGTGGACAGATAATAATGTTATGGTTTTGACACATTGTTTAATGTTATTTCAAACATTATGCAAGCATGCACCTTGGATGTGATGTCAAATTTGCGTATGTCTCATTGGCTTGTATTCTTATACTGATTGTGCAGTCTGAATTTCTTTGCTCACAGATTGTCAAATTAAGCATAATTAATTATGCATCCGCTATGTTCATTTTTCATGAAAACTGATGGTGAAAGTTTTAGAGAAGTGCTTTTTGGGGCTTCCCTTCACTGAGTTAAATTATTATTTATTTGGGGGGGAGGGGTGAGGGTTAAGGTTTGTTTTAAATGAAATGTTAATAGACATCTGTCATTAGAAGTCATACATTGATTGCTGACATCAAATGTGCCGGTTTGTTGCCACTGATTTGTCTGTTGGTGCTGCATGCATCATTCAGTATTCTTTGAGGGTTAAATAATGACACCCTGTGGTGATTCATCCAAAGCAGAATTGCAGAACTGTTCATCATTATTGCAGAAGATGTATTCTAGTCTTGACCTGTCAGTTAAACTAAGGAAACAAATTTTGGATTGTTGGCAAATGCCGTAGACTGCAACACTCACAATTCTTTCGTAGGGAACATTTTATTGTGGTAAAGTAATAAAAGTATGGTAACCATGGCAATGGTGAAACATGAGAAACTACCATTATCCATATTGACACTGGTAGCAATATTTCATACTCATTTAATGTTACCATGTTAAAAACGTCAGTGGGAATGCTATGCTCTGATAATTCATTTATTATCTGATTTATAAATATGTCATGCTTACTGGGCATTGGTTTGTAAATAAAATGCTAATGTTTTTGCAACAATATAGAAATGTTCAATAGCCATGCTTGAACCATCTTGCATCACTAAATAAATGTTTATACACCTCCGCCAGTGCCTGTGTATGTGGATGGTTTATGTCACTGGAACCACTTGGACTTTGTCCTATTTATTGCCATTGTAACTAAAGGCCAGTTTGAATTATACATTCAGGAATCAATAAAGCCTGGCAGTGCATGAGAGAAGATTGTCCTATTACCACAAGCTGCTTCTGTGCTGTGGATAGCACCATAGAATCCAGTCAGGTCCAAAGTCCACGCAGTGTATGTGATTAGCTGGTCTCTATCAGGCTGGGAAGATAGCTTACTGTGAAGAACTGGATCATTCAGCCTATAAATTATTCCTCTTTCCTGACACCATTGTGTCAATGGAAATGTTGTTTTGTCAGGGTCATGTAACTAAGTGTGTTGAGCATTAATACAACATATAGGAGTGTGTATCTAAGTATCTGTGTGCGTCTGTCTGTCTGTCTGTCAGTCTGTATCTATTTATTTTGGATAGAGTTATTATCCACCTCCTATGACATGCATTTGTTTCTGTAGACTCATAGTTTTCTGTAGTCTGCAGAGCTAGAAAGTACCCATCTGTTTATCATATTAGGATGGCTATTCAATAAAGATACATCATTGGAATATTGTTTAGAAGGAATTTTGATTGCTGAGATGAAATTGTGTCTCCAGTAATATTTTACTGGGACAGTAAAGAGATGAAACTTGTTCAAACAATACACAAGATTAGGTCTGTATATTCGTGGGGTGTTTCTAAGTTATGTTCAGGATGGTGTTTAGTTAGTTGGCCCCAATAAGTATGTCACTACACACCAGCGACGTGAAATATGATAATTTCTTTCAGAGTTTGCACAAAGTTACTTCTCCAATATTTATCATTAACAACCAGATATTCAATTAATGATTATCGATCTGTATGATTTATATTGATTGCCAGCAAGACCATCTTGTCAGCCTCATTTTTCACTAATGGTCTATCCAACTTGTTTGCCCCTTTTATGGGGGGTGAACACAACTAGTCCCCCTGAGATTCTCACCAGTCCAAGACAAAGTGACTGCTCTCTGTGTCTGTCCCTCATAAATCAATAGCATCATGCGGAATAGAAGGTTAGCATCGTTAAGTATTTAAGAAGTCTGGTCAAGCCTTTTTTATGTGAACTTGATGCTTTTTACTTTGGAGAGATACATGGTGTCTGTGCCAGGGTGTTGTATAAGATGAAGAGGTGATATATACTCAATTGCTGTCATGATTTGTGGATGACATAACTTGGATTACACAAAGTATGTGAACTACAGGTTGTCAGAATTCAATGTTTAGCAGAAACCACAATTAGCGAGTAGCTTAAATTGCGAATTTATGCAGTGGCAATAAGTTCATAACTCTGAAAGTGTTGGTTTTAGTCTTAAATGGAACTCAACGCCAGTGGTCAAGTATCTCTACTTTACCAAGGATGTGTAATCCCAGTATAACATGTTACATTTGACCACTTTCTGCATGGCACTGTGGTAACAAAATGTCAATGTTTTTTTCTGACAACATTCAGAATTTCCAACAATTGGAGCGTATGACCAGAGCAGCTTTATTCTACGAGGTAGCATTACATTAAACTGTTAATGTTATTTTTATTGCCACTGCAAGCAGTGTATCTGAAAGGTCACATGAGGGTGTTATTGTTGCAAAAGAAGTGGCTTTTCAATTTCTCTTGTCACATGCATATATTATCCTTTAAGGACAATAATCTCACAATGATGTAAGCCAGAAGGAATACATACCGAGTATGTAATGGTTCTGATTTGCGCATTACTATGGGAAAGAAGATACATCAGTTACTAACAATGACAGGGTTCTCTTTATTGCTCTGAAAGGGTTAGCTGGTTTCCCAGTGACTCATCTTTGAAAGACAGCCCTGTGAGATTCAGACATTCACTGTTTATGTTGTGTGATAATTCTAAAAACAGAAGTGTAAGCAAATGCACTTTTTTCACCTATTGAGCAATCATTCCTTTTAGTTAGCATGCTGCATTTATGTTTACTTGCACTGTAAGGCGTGGTAAGATATTGCACTTTAGAATAAGTGATATGAAGGAATGAGCAGGTTGTGTCTGGGTTTTTGATGTGTCAGGTTGGGGGTTTTAGTGAAGAAAACATGACATGGACTCAAGCATGATGTACATGTAAACTGACATCTAGGCTTCAGTGCCAATACTTTTATTTCCTCCCATTTCTTTGTGAAAGCCAGAACCATTTGATTTCATGAACTGGTGTGTTGCGTGCAAGGTGTGTATTTTATGTCCTAGTACAAGTTACAAGGTTGGAGATCATTTACACTTTGACAACAGCCTCCTTGTTGAACTGACTTGAGCAGCTGACTGGAGGCTAAAGGGAGAGGAGGAGGATGGTGGACCTCATAGCCTGCACCATTCCAGGAGACGCGAAAGATGGATCTTGTTGTTACCATGCCTGTTTGTCATTTTGGGAGTAGAACAAAGACTGGTCGGTTTGGGAGTCCATATGATATGTTTGAGTAGGGTATCCATTTATCCCTGTGAGAGTTGCATTTTATCTCGATGGACTGTTTCTATATAACCTTTCTAATCCCGAAGTAGTGACCGCAGTCTCTGTGAACATAGCATTTGACCTCACCAGTATTTCAAATGTCTTACATAGGAATCAGGGGTGTGGAAATACAGTTTTCATTCACTTGTCCACGGACAAGTAAAGTGCCAAAATCCACTTGTCCGCAGCTAAACTCTACTTGTCCGAATTATGACAGTTAAAACTACAATTAAATCAACATTACCTTGACTATACTATGGCATACATTGTTGAAGGTCATCAAACACGTTTACTTTGCACAAGTTCTTTATTTTAATGAATTTGTTTGCAACACAGTCACTAAATCTCTGAATTCTTTGAAATTAGGAACTTCCATTCACCTAATGGAAGCAGCCAGCACAGATGTATCTTCTACCTTCTGTCTTGCAATGTCACAAAGTATTTAAGTCACACAATAGGCTGGATCAAAAAGTATTTAAGTCACACAATAAGCTACATCACTTGCTGTCTTCCAACTTCTGTCTATCAATGTAACTCAATGCTAAACTGAATATCACATATTTGTAATAAGGCACTACTTAGCTGAATCATTTCTTTATTTTCCAGCTTCTGTCTAGCAAAGTGTCTCTATGGTAACTTCACATCATCAGGCAATGTTTAACTGAATGACTTGCCATGATTTTCAGCTTCTGTCTAACAAGGTTTCACATAATAAGGCATTGTTTAGCTGAATCACTGGCCATGTCTTTTAGCTTCTGCCTGGCAATGTCTTCCCCACCCAGTGTGTTAACAATGGCATCTACAAAAGGCTGGATAGATTCCTGATCTGTCACATCAGAACAGCTTGCTGTACTGGCTTGGGTAGGAACTACAGTAGCAGCCCTCTGACGCTTTCTGTGAGTTATGTGTCTATGTCCAGATTGCAACCAAAATTCAACAGCTTGAAGTGGATCAAAGTCCTCAAGTTGTGTATCACTAACAATGATACGCATTTGGTTCTGAAGGTTTTGTTGGGTAAGGCGTGTTCTGAACGAATTCTTCACAAAATTCATATTGGAGAACAAGCGTTCACATGCAGCTGTCGAAGGTGAAACAGTTACCAACATGTTTAACAGGACCAGAATGTGTTTAACACTCTCTTCCTGTCTTTGCAGAATGGAAGTGTAGACTGCCAGGGGGTGTGATTTCCTTTGCATTGAGACTTGTACTTTCAAGGTTTGCCATTCGGAGGGAATGCTGGATCTTTCTTCGTCTGTCAAGATGTCACTGTATTCATCACAGAGAGTTCCAATTTCCTTGCACCCATAAGTGCTCAAGTCCTGAAGACTGAATGGCCAGGTCCTGAAGTCAAACACTTGAAAGTTGGAGACAGGGGGTCTTCCCAAATCTGAAAACCTGTTCAGAATGTATGTGGCAACTTTTTCAAGTAGATCATGAACATCTTTGTCCTCTCCAAAGACAGGGAGATGGCCAGTGAGTTTTAGCTTCCCATCAAACAGGGCAGATTCCTTGTCAAAAACACTGTAGAACTTGGACAAATTTTCTCCTGGTTCTTTTGACATAGCAAGTAGCTTCATGTACAGGGTATCAATGGCTTCTTTAACCTCAAAGAGAAGAAGATCTTTGGTCTGAAACAGTTCAGAGGTTTTTGTAATGACAGACAGAACATCAGTCATGAGGTGAATGTACTTGACAAATTTCACTTGCTTCAATTCATTGAGTATGGCCCGTGCCTGGCCTAATTCATCTGCCTTGTTGGATGTGGACAGCACTTGTTCCATATGAGAGACAGTGACATGTAGATCTGCACAAACTGCTTTCAGCGCTCGTAGTTTTGAAGAGACCCACCTGATAGCCTTGATCTCGGTGTACATGATCAAATTTTCTTGAAAAAAACATGCCAGTTTCTGAAGTTCTTGTCGCCTTTTTGGAGAATAAGAATAAAATTTGCAAATTCTCTTGATTGTGTCTTCAAATTTCTTTACATAATCCATGTGTTTTATGCCATCCAACACACCAAGTTCCAGTTTGT
Source organism: Haliotis asinina (assembly GCF_037392515.1). NCBI lineage: Eukaryota > Metazoa > Mollusca > Gastropoda > Lepetellida > Haliotidae > Haliotis > Haliotis asinina. Next base: position 36,786,058 of record NC_090282.1, read on the forward strand.
GTGCAACACAATGAGTTATAATAACTTTATTGTCCACTAAGTCACTCAGCTGTTTAGCAACACCGTTCTTGGCCCCCATATTAACTGCTGCTCCATCTAAATTCACACAGATTAATTTGGGAGAGTTATTCTGAGTATTTTCAAGATCAAAGCCACATTTCTGTACACCTGTTTTAATTGCCTGTACAACACCTTCAGCTCTGGCATTTTCCAGCTTCTCAATACTTGCCACTGCAGTAACTGGTTCATGACTGACTGGATGCACATAACGCAGTAATATACCCTCCTGGTCAATAACAGAAGAGTCTGTACTGGAATCACTCATAATTGAAACAAATCTCACACTCTGCATGTGGTTTTCAGTTTCTTTCATTAAAACAGCAGAAATAGCATTCTGAAAATCTACACAAGCATCCCTCCCGATGTGGTCATTTCCCAGCTCAAGTCCGTTTTTCTTCTGAATTTGGCATAAAAACGGATAATCGGTATATGGGCGTCCGTGTTTTACAACCGCAAATGCTGTGTTAAAAAGCTTTTTATATCGCTCAACTTCCTTTTCTTCGACTTTTGAAAAGGCTTTCGACAGCGCGCCGTCAGTCGTGTTTTTCTTCTGCTGGCCTTCAAATTTTGACAAGCACGAAATATGTCTGGCAGACATCTGATGGGCCGTTAACGTGTCCTTTCTGTCAACTGATTTTCCAACATACAGTCCAGAGGTAGTGTCTGCAAGTTGAGGGTACAGACGACAAATTTCGCAAAAATATACATTGTCATCGTCATCTGTTTTGAGCCACGTGAATTCGTGCAGCCAACCTGACTGAAATTTTCTAACTCTTTTTTTATCATAATCACGGTCGCGTTCTGATTTAGATTTTCTTTTACTAGAGCCAGCTTCCTCACTTGATCGACTCAGGGTTTGTTCTCTGTGACCAGGTGTTGATCGTATTACAAACTTGTCCATTTTTCATACAACATTCGCTTCCCTGACAGCGGAAGTTTGACAAATGTTCGCGAATGAGCTCATGAATATTAATCAGGGATATAACTTTCAGCCAATCGTAATGCTGCATCGTATCGAATTCTCAGAAATAGCCGAGGGATCACTTCCACGATTTTGTCAACGCGACTGTGCCTTATAGTAACAATTGATTTGACTGGTTCTCTACCAAGGAATTCCCAGGAAGTTATGAAATCCAGCCAACCAGAGAAGAGTTGACATTCACAATTTATTACAACACTAATATTCGTGACCGTCAGAACGAGTGCGGGAGGGGACTGATGAATGAATTTGATCTAGGACATTAATTTTTGGCACACTGTATTTTAATGGAACGAATGAATGAGATTCGGTATTTACTTGTCCGCGGACGACTAACTTGTAAAAACTGACTTGTCAGTGTCAATTTTTTCCCGAGTCGGACGAGTCGGACATAGTAATTCCACACCACTGGGAATCCTTCATAGAAAAAAGAGACTAACCATGACTGAAGATGCAGAAGACCTTGATGCCTCTGTCTTTGGAATTGAAAGTGTTAGGTGTTTCTACTGAACACTGTTTTCTCAAAAGTCCGGTGCCCACCTTCAAGCTGTTGCAAATATGACATATCATCCCTTGAAAGATAAAACCATGTCTTCATGGATGGCTGGAGGTATTAGCATTTTTGGTTGTACATGTGTGATGACAGTGTTGTTGTCAATATTATCCATTTTTAATATAAATAATTGGTCACTTTTATTGCAAAAGTATACTGCCTAGATGTGTAATTAGTTCTTCTGCAGCGTATAAGGCAAGTAAATATGATAGTTGATACATGTGAACAGTTATGGGTGTACTTGACACAAGCAAAATATACGCTGCAGTGACCTTTCTGCTCTAATCTAGCAATTCAAATAATACAGAAGTGTTGGGGTAGTGTAGTGGTTAGAGCGTCTGCTAGTCACGCAAGACACCCTGGTTTGATTCCCCATGTGGGTACAATGTGTGAAGCCCATTGCTGGTGTTCCCCACAGCGATATTCCTGAAATATTGTTAAATGTAGCTTAAACTATCTCACTCACTCACTTACTCATTGTTTGAGTAATACATTGACATCAGTATCTAGAAAAAGTTTTATTATTCTCTATCATTTTGCTGGGTAGAGGATATAGAGTCATAGTGTAAGTCATGATATCAAGATTGTTTTGAAGCTTGTGTTTAAGATTTGTTGTTTCAGACTTAAGCAGTCTAAGTGAACTTATCCTCAGTACTTTTCGTTATACTCCACCACTGAGTCTAACAAAACCTTATGGGAGGTCGCGTCAGGTAACCTTTGAGATTGACCAATCAGAACACAGCTTACCAAATCACGAAAGTGCCCATTGGCACATCCCTTATGAACTTTTTATCTCGAAAAGGTTTGTACCCGAACGATTCCGAATGCTATTTAGCGTATGATCACTTCAGGGTGATGCGCACGGCTTACGTACTGCCATGACAACAGTGAGTAAACAGTCGCTGAAAATAGTGTTTTTGACAATTTTCAAGGATGTTAATTTGCGGAAATATTAGTTAATGGTAACCATGTCAACAGAAACCCCGAAGGGTATATACTGCAGGTCAGATAACTGGGTTATATGCTGATTTTTGTTTTTGGAGAGATCTGTGTCAGTCTTGCATTTGATTGGACCGTCATTGGTTGCTCAAAGGTTGCATGACACGACCTTCTACTAGGTTTTTTAGACTCAGTGGTGGAGTGTAATGAAATACACTGAGACGAAGTTTACTTAGACTGCAGACTTAAGGCTCTTGCTCAGTGCTTTCAACTTCTTGCATCATAACTCCATGGGGACGTGTTTTCATGGACACTACTGATGTTGCTTAGCATTGCATCTGTTACATTAACAACATTGGGTCTGAAAATGGTGCATTTTTTTTTCAAAAGAACCAATGGCCATTGATCATGTATTAATTTCATTGTATACGTTTTCGGATGACAGTAATAGTAGTGACTATAGTGTCTTGAGTCTTTATGGGACTCATCAGTATTTTTCAACTGAAATATAGACCAACATAATTCTAACTTGCAGAGAGGGAATGCTGTTGATAAAATCATATGAGATCTTACTATTCCCAGGTTTTATGGCAGTAGCATTATATGCCAACAGTTTATGACATTTTGAGAAACTGCAAAAACCCATGCACAGCTGTGCCATCTTTCATTGAGCAGTAGGCTGAAGGAAACATCTAATGACCAACATAGTATACCTCTCATAGAGCGAGTGTAGTGAAGCTTGTTGACTTGCTTGTCACTCACACATGCACAACAGGATCACAACCAGATGTTGATTTCCTTCATCTGGCTAAACATGTTAAGTGGATTGATGACATTTGACACCCAGCTATGTCATAACATACAGACTGCACTTTGCAATTTTTCAGAAATCAGGATTATTTACCATTGTTCCAAGTCATACAGATACGGTCTGTTTCACTTGGAAATGTTTCTTGGAATCTTTCTCAGTTGATTTCAACGATTAAAATTTAGGTTGGTCTTTAGGGTTTTTGTAGTACATGGATTACCTTGAGTCAGAATTTGAAAACGGGTAATGAGTAGGACCCATTCACCATTTCAAACCTTAAGGAGTAAGCGGACTTAAATATTGGCCAACGTGATTTGAATTGTGTAAAGACTGACAAGAATCTTACTTCTACCCTGCTGAAATTCTCTGTGATGGTGTAGTATTTTACTATGGTGTGTGGGGTTATCAGGCACAACTCTGGGCTTTATTGGAGCTTTGCCCATACATCCTAATGATGCATGGTTATTTATTGAAGATGTTGAAGAGCAGCATAAATGTCATAGTTTATTACCATGGTTACCTCATATACCTTGCTTGGTAATCCATAGTTTATAACATTGGTTTATGCTGGAATTTTGCAATTTTGTAGTGCTAGGTCACTGAGATACCATGCCAAAGTTAAGGATGAGGACCCCATTTAGACATATAATGCTCCGGGATGACCAGTCCTTGCAGTGTTCACGAATGGTGTTTCAAGTTAACATGACCTTGGGTCCTGTAAGTTCCAGATGTCTGTCTGATCCACAAAAAAATTACAGGACCCATAGAGTAAAAATTAACCACACACTTCAGAGTTAGCAATGCTTATAATTGGAAGTGAAATTATTAACAAAACGTAAAATTTATGAACAGCAAACATGTGCGACATGTCACATATGACCATGATGACAACTTGAGTCAATGTCATTGTGAAACACACAGTCAGACACTGGGGCCAGAAGGTTATAGACTTCCATCGGGCCATTGACGAATTTGCTGGCTTTGTCAAAAATGGTCAGACGCTATTCTTGTTGCCAATAGAGCCAAGTGCCAGGCAGGGACCAACAAGTACTAGTTTTTAATGTCTTTTGGTATGATGCCGCCAGGCCTGAAATATGATTATGAAAGTTACTGTAGCAGAAACATAGATGTGAAAGTAGGCAACACTGGATATATTGGCTCTCCAGGTGGCTCCATGAACTGTTGGCTCCAGCTATTGCAGTATTGAAGTTACTGGTATCCATGAAAGGTGTTTCTCATGGTTGAGTCTTATTTGTGTATGACAAAGAATGAAAAGGATGATTTCTTGTGCTGATGAATGCACTCTAAACTGTCATATCTTGTGTTTCAGTATACAGTTTGGAGCTTGTTGTGGCTGGGATGGAACCTCTTTGTTATCTGTATCTATCTGGAGGTGGGAGTGTTGAGGAGGGTAAGTTTTCAACATTGTGGAGACTTTAGACGGACGTGACAAGGTACTTAAGATGGAAGCCTCCTGTACATCAGTGGGTGTTTAATGGCAGTTGTACCTGCACCATGAATGACTTAAAATCCCTGTAGTCTTCATGCACTGATCCAAGATGGCTCTAAGAAAATATTTCCCATCAGTGTCAGTGATGTAGGGAACTGAGTCATGAGAAAGGGTATTAAAGCCATGCTGTTAGTAGGGTTGAATTTCCAGACCCGTGTAGAGATGATATTGAAATTCCAGTCAGTGTTAGACATGTCAGGTGTATGATGATTAATATCAAGATCAAGATGATGGTTTGGTTTATTGTCTATAAGGCAATGGCTCATATACATAGTATTGTAATGGCAGGCAAAGTATGTATATTGCAGACAGTGGAAAGCATATATCAGTTGGGGCAAGTTGGCAGTTGAAAAGACATACATTTAGAAAGAAATATGTCGGAATTGGTAATGTCAGTTAGTTATTGCATTTTAAGTGATTCATGGAATTAATGGGGACAGCACTGAAACGTATGTTGTTGATTTCTTTCATGAAAATTTGAAATCTTCATGCCCATTCTAAATCTGTCATATATGTAAAACCATTCATAACCCGATAGAGAGGTATGAAAAAATCTGCTGCATTTTGTTCCAGGACAAAGAGTTGTACATATTAACAATTGGAACAAAAAATAAGAGTTGGTGGTTGGAACATGGAGTAGGGTGCACAGTCACAAACACATCGTGGATGAGCTCCGTGCCTCCCGAGGCAAGCCGGCCCATCCCACCAGAGGAGTTTGTGGATGGCTGCATCCTCCAGTACTATTATGTGGAAGTTATTCATGCTGCTGTGCAGTGTCTGTTATCGGTGAGTCCTCCTCATGCCAAACAATTGTCTGGCAAAGCAGGGTAATGGGTAACTTCTGTGAGATTCATTTTAGAAGTAGAGAAGTACAATAATGTCAAATTTTGTGAATAACAACTTCTTCTATTTCATGTTTGTGATGTTTTCATATAGATTCTTCTAATGTTATTGCTGTTTTCCCATGATGATAAACATATACCGACCATATTTCAAAATCTCGCACATATGAAATAAAAGAAATTGTTTGTCATAAAATGAGCCTTTGTTATGGTTATGGGTAAACATAGACATACACTTCTTGTGTGGAGAAAATGATACGAAATATATGTGCATCCACAGGCATAGATCCTGAAATATGGATATAGAAATAAGGTGGCAAATTGTAATTTTACTTCATTTTGCACTTGCACTTGATAGTATTTCCTGAAGAAAGTTATTCCCCATACTGTTTATGTGTATAGTTGAAAGGTGTCGTAAGTCTTTTGGGAGTGATTAGATTGAGATACTTTAACCCCTAAGTACAGAGTATAATGAGTGAAAAATTCCATGCCTGCATTTTTCGGAAAGAAAGTTTGAAATGTGATATAATAGACAAATATTGCTGTGTTGCTTACAGCTTCTGGGTTTTGTGGTGTCGTGTGTCACAATCTACGCCTACACAGAAGAAGAGGAGTCTTGTAAGTACATTGCCAAATCTCGTACTTATAACCGCCCCAAAGTGAGTGCCGTGGCCAAGTACCAACCAGTGCAGGTGCGGGACAGCTGGTGTCTCCCAACATACGTCTCGTACACGGACAGTATTGAATGGTCCAATCAGAACCCTGCTCCAAATCAGTCCGAAGCATGATTTGATTAGTTGCTCGCTGGTCGAGCAGCCGCCTTCAAGCTAGTCAGTTTCAGGTTCGTTTCTTTTGCCAAAAATTGATTTAATTGGTGAGGTGCTCCCTCTCCCTACTGTCTGCTACAGTGCTGCTAGTGGTAAAGATTGGAGTTGAATGTTGCTTGAAACAGCATCGGGAGAGGTGCTAACTTTGTATTGCTGGTGGTTTTTATAAAATCATATATTTCCTTATAAATTTTTTAACCTAAGCCTTCATTTATCCAATTTGTATTTCCCTGTAGTCATTCATCCCAATCTGTTATCCTTGTCCAGATGTCATACCTTGTTTTATGTCCACAAATGGTAGAAGTTAACTCTGTTGTACAATATTCAACATAAAAAGCCCAATGTATACTTTGAAATTGAAAAATCCGTATGCAAGGATATAAATTGATTTTCAGAGATTGAACAGAATTAAGCAAATATGATTCCCTTGAATTCAATGCAAGCATATATCACACGATACTGTTGTCTGTAACATGCCAAGAAAAGATGGATTGTCATGTAAACATTTGGTCTTGGTGTGAATTTAAAAATTTCTCATAGATTAGTCGAGAACATAGTCAGGAGCTGATACCAAAGTCTATTCTGACAATAAGTAAGCTTAAGTAATGATGGATTGACAGGATAAATTATGGGCAGCCATCTTGGTTTCAAAGTATTGAAATCAACTCCAATTGTTACCAGTATAACAAAACAGGCATTTTTGTTGCATTTTCATTGATGTTGATTTAAGAAGCCTTAACTGGCTGTTGTGTTTTTCAAATTTTGATGAAACTTGTGTACTTTAAGACACAAGTGCCTGTTGTAGCCAGCTGCGGAAGCTATCTAAACCAGCACTGCTTTCAAAGAAGATGCTTTCACTTCATCATTATTTCACTTTCACTACAATAAGACTTCATTATACTATGGTTGTAAACCATGATTGTCCATCCTTGTCAAGATGAAATCTACAGTATCAATGTTATGCTGGTTTGGAAGAGTCCATTCTATCAAGCTTCGCTCACTTCAGGTCATTTAGACATCACTTCAGTAGATCTCACCAAGAGAAATGCATTTAAATGTTTTCTCAAATCATGTTAATTAAGACGAATTTACTGACAGGTGTGTCGAGCTACACTGATCAAATGATGAACCTTTGACATAGTAAACTGCTTTCTGTTGAAACTGAACTTAAGGAGCTGTCCTCGGGGTCTTCACTGGCAGTTAGCTCACATTCTGGTTACACAGGGTCCCTAGCAACCTGTTATGTGAGCAAACTGATATGTAAAGTTACTAATATAGCACCACATGGCCACTGGATGTATCCATCAAAGGTTTGTCTGATTCTCACTAAAATATTTTCAACCCATGGTGATCCAACATGTTATTTCTGAGTGCTGCATTACACAACGTATTGGAAATTCATTCATACTGGTCAGTGCTAAGGTAGATAATTCTGTGTACAATCTTCATGTTCTAAGATATAAGGCGTTGTTCCAGTTGGTAGATTGACGTTGCTTCGAATTGGAAAGTCAGGGTTCTGACCATCCTTGGTAACTATATCTCTTTTCTGTTCACACCATAAGATTTTGACTTTGACAGAGCTGAGGTGGCCAGACTCTGTATTTTTCTGATTATTCCTACCTGATAAGTGAACAGCACAGAGATATGGTTTACAATTGGTTCTGACAGTTAAGGAAGCCAAAACAAGGAAACATTTTATCTCCCCCAGTTTTCCATGTTCATGTAGTAGTGTACATACTTGACAGTTTTGCAGTGGAACATCATAATCATGAAAGATAGCAAAGACTGTTCAATATAATGCGGAGTGTCTGTAGATAAATTAATGAAAAAGAGATTTATGAAAAAGAGTGAATGATGAGTTTCCTGATAGCAGGACATTTACTCGGTATTCTCTACTTGATTTTTGCAAAACATTATTTTACCATTTCTATACCTTTGGGTGTCATTGTTTTAAAAATTTTGAAATCATTTTTGTCTTCTCTGATGCTTGTGAATGCAACCTTGACTGCAATTTAAATAAGTTGGAATCTTGCTTATATGAAGTGTCGTTCTGAGATTGAAGTCCAGTGCAGGGGAAGTAACTCTACACACTAAAGGGACTTGGGCATAGATCAAATGCCATGCCAGTCCAAAGAACATATGCAGCTACAATGACTGAAAACATTATGATACAATTTTGAGATGTCATGAATGCCATACCGAAGACCGCATATTGGACAAACCACTCCAGTCTACCAAAAATGCCAACATTGTTACAAGTACAGTCTGATAAAGGATATAGAACGAAGGCTTAAAAGACATTGTAGGACTGCCCCAAGTGCCATCTAATCTTTTTCTTGAGGGAAAATTGAATTACTTACAATTACAATTGCTTTCAAAATTTCGTGTAGTCCAACTTGTAGCTTATGTTAGCCCATTTATGACAAATTAGAACATACTGTTAAAAGTCATAAAGTACAACAGGCCAAGAATATCTTTATTATCAGATATACAAAGACGTTGGTCATTTTGCACCCCTGTTTTTTTTTAATACATAAGGCATATCAGGTTCCAGCTCTTCATGGACCTGTTTCAACCCCATTCTTGTGCCCAGCACTACATGTTGTAAAATTCCAAGCACTGACAGTGGTATATTGATGTCGTCTACGCCCAGAAATATGTTCAGGTTGAGTCTCCACTATCTCACCATTACTGCTGTCATTTTAGTTCCAATTATTTTGTTGACAATATCTGTCCGTCTTTCTCTTTGCAGTTGATTTTATCCACGGCTATGACACAAATCCCTCTGATCTAGCCGCCATCAGGGCCTCCTATATGCAACTGCAGCCTCTTTTTACAGATGCAACTAAAATTTAAAGGTTTCATTTTAGAATTGACCTGTTAGCATCTTGAGTTGCCTTGATGACTAACTCTCCCTGGTTGCCCAAATTCTAGAACCTTGTTTCCTAGATGATATCCATGTGTACCACGTGATATTCCGTTCTTGGATTTTCTTTTTGGTTCTGTGGCTTATGTTTTCTTTTCGGCTGTGTTTGTATTTTCCAGAATTCATATTGACCATTTTCCCTTCATAATGAATGATTGCAGCTTCATATTTCAAGATGGCAAGCTCACATTATCATTATCTGTGAATGGCAATATTTGGGTCACACTGATCTGACACATATAGGTCATGTTGACCTATTATTTTTATAATTAGTGAATGTAAATGGCTGCTTTTGCTTTCAATTCATAAACCAAGCTGTTTTCCCTTTTCCCCTATGACATGGCAGTACTTTCTTGTCTCTTCTTCTCACTTACTGTATCTGTCTCTTTCAAACAGGACGAAGTAGATAATGTTGCTTTTTCTTTCTAGGAAATTTGAAAGCGCTGATTCAAGATACACGCATTGAAGTAAAAATTACTCTATAAACTTCCATTATGGTCTGGTGTTTTTATCATTCAATGGCAGCCAGAGCTTCCCATTAGTTTTAGATCCAGATTGATTTCCAAATTTTTTTGACAATTTAGCGCAACTTTTGTTTCCCCCTACAAATAACGAAAGAACTGAAAACTTACTTTTGATTTAAGAACTGCTAGATTAGGGCATTCTTTTGTTGATAGTTTTGCATGAATATTTATAATTATTATTATTTTGGTATTATTGCTGTTATTTGGAACTATGTGAAGTTATACATGATATATGTCAGCTGTGAACTTTGAGAATTTATCTTATTAATTTGTCTTGCAGTATACAACATTTTGGACGTAAATCAAGTGTCACATATGTTGTATTTGGGATTACTCATTCTTATTCAAGTATGGATTCTTGTACTTTTGTTGGGTTGAGCCCTGTCCGTGATTCAAATTTGCAAAATGACATTGTGAAATCAAATTAAGTGTCAAAGTATTTGTTACATATATATCAGAGTTTATTAAAACCCATGAACTAAGATTATAGATGGTTCCACTGACTCGACTCGACTCGAGATATCAGTTGGTAGTTATAACGTTGGATTCAGCATTAAGAGAAAGCACTAAGACATAATGTAAAGTGTTAATATTTTCAGATGATCAGTACATCCGTTACACACAAGGTAACCTTAACCCATCATGGGCAGCACTCCATATTTTGTTATCGTTTGTAACCCTCACCATCCTAGTCACCCACTCGCCAGCAGTACTCTCATTCTAATCCCACTAACCCCCATCATTTCAGTTGGCCATTGTTTGTGCGAGGGTGTTTGCTTGTTACTCGTTTACTCATGTGTTGCCATTGTAGTGATCTTCGTCATGGTGTGTACGTATTTGTGAACATCATGAACCTGACTTGTCTGAAAATGACAATAGTACTTGTATTTTTCTGCTTAAGCTATCGAAATTTTTGCATGGACATGTTTTTTTCAATCTGTCACCCAATCCCTTACTGAATGCCATGCCACTCGTGCATTTTGTTGATCATATTGCAGACATTTAGTTGGCTTTTGTATCTCTTCCACTTCATTTAGGTGCACGCGAGGTCTTACGCAGAGATAACTTCCTTTGTGTTTCTCGCAAATGCTTATCAGGAATATTATTTTAGCGGCACTGATTTTCTTTGAGGAGATCAGGATGTGAGAAAAATATATATCGGTTGTGTCATTTATGAGATTATGTACCAGTTGTTTTAATACATTGTAAAGATGTAGTCATTTAACTTAAACATTTTTGCAGTAGACATGCAAGTATAATGATACTGTTTGCAGTTAAACTGATTGACAGAAGCAATGTGGCGAATGCTATCTCTAACAAGTTTAGACTGCTAGACATGAGAGCAATGTGTGTATCATCATCATCAGAAAAAGTTAGGCATGAAGAAGTCGATCCATGAATGCAGATTATGCTAATAACAACAATAACTAAATATCATTGTATTTTGATGATCAGCAGGTTGTTTTTGAGCAAAGGTTTTGATTTCAAAATTTTAAGTATTTCATATAATTTTGAAATTTGCTGAATTCTCTCTGAATTTAAAGCCTTTTAGCATGAGAAATGTATCATCCATTATTAAAAATACATTTGTTGCTTTGTTTTTTTTGGGTTTTTTTGGGTTAAAGCAGATAGCACAAACATTCCATGGTAGGTAAATCAAGACACATCACAATCAACACAATATCTTCTCTTCTTGTCCTTCATGATCATGCCATACTTACAGATTAATATTGAGTGTTTGTTTGCCCTTGCTAGAAAGAGCTTGTTGTAGTCGTCTTTGTGTAATTGTTTAGTGTGTGTGGTCCTCATGTTTAATCTGTTGGACAATCACTTTACAGCCAGCCCAGCCAATGATGAACTGGAGTTTGTCAAGATGCGATACCGCTCCCCAGCACACAACGCTTACAGAGACAATCAGACATTTGACCACGTAAACATGGCGGAGTTCACCACACTGGAGATGCCACCCAGTTACGATACCACAATGAGGGATAACAGTCTCGCGGACACAACCGCTGCCAACCTGTACTATGCCTCTGATAGGCAGAGTGTTCGCAGCAAGGCAAGCACACGGTCCAAGAGATCCCACCGCAATGGCACAACACCTATAAACAATAACTATGAACGGAGAGAGGAACTGCCTTGGGTTCAGATCACGCCATCAGCACATGGGGACAACACTCATCACAGGAACTACCCATAGTGTACATGTTATATCAGTGGGATATTGTGCTTCAGTGTGTTTTAACTTATATGTGGAAAAGAATACACCACTTTTGCAAACCCACCGGGATCAGTCAGGAGGTGCATGTTGCTCTTTCCTCTGACCCTTGACCTCTGGAACAGTTACATTTGGAGATGTGATAATTTAACATGTATGTAAGTGAAGACAGTGCTGTTTCTTTGTGTGTGATGTGATATGATGCAGGTGAGGACAAATCTGACTTGCATGAATTCTGTACCTCAAGGATAGTGTTAAGTGACTGGTTACCATGGCAACCTTTTTGCAGTTGATCTCAAGCCTCATCATATGTCGTCTTGGCGATACCCTCCTGTTGTAGTTTATGTCATACAATATGTCATACAGGACACTGGCATGGTTAAAACTCATCTCTCAACCACATGTGGTCATATGTGTAAGGTTGGCAATCTTCAGTGATCAGTTTGCAATTTAAGTTTCATGAACAGGAGTAGTAAATGGATATGCAGAGATGTGGAAAATCAGTGTTATGTGAGTCAATGAACAAAACAACCAAACATTGTGTGTGAAAAGTGCATAAATGTCACCAGTATAACATTTCCCTTTCAGCAGTGTATTGCTTACTTCCTTGGTCTGATTTTGATCATGCTTTATGATTCACTGTTTGATCATGCTGACTGTTTGAACAGAATACCATGCATCCAGTTGTGCACTCTGCCTACTCAAGACATATAATTCAAATACTGCTACAGATATGCAATGGATGCACTCTTATCTTGTGTCTAGAAAAGCTGCAGATATTAGAATACTGATTAAGTCAGAGATATTGAATGATGCATTTTGTGCGCGTCATGTTTTATCAGTTATATCCTGGAGAAGTTAGCATGGTCATCAGGCAAGTGAATTTTCTTAGTTCCCTTATCAAAGGACATCTTCACAATTTTCATACTTCACACTCCTGCATTTTCTTCATTTATTAACTTCTCTGAAACAATATCGTTACCTAACTGAACTCCAGTAAGTGCTGGACTGTGGTAAGTAGCTGTATGTTTCAGACAAAGGTGATATGTGTGTATGCTGCATTATGAGGTATAAATACTGCTTATGCTTCATTGAATTCCCGTCTGCAGATACTCTGTTTATCCATTCATACTGGAATCATGACAAGCTCTGTTTGGACGGCTTGCTTAAGGCAGTGCAATACAACTGGCTATGTTTATTGGTATTTACAGCTGAAGTGTGATAGATTTTCAACAGAACTGTTGTAGGCTTACAATTTCTTCCATTTTTCTAACAGAATATATTAGATTGTTTTAAAGTAAGAGGAAGATTGACAGTTGATCTGTAAAATCTTTAGTTTTTATTCCAACTAGTATTTATCTTCTGCCAATCATTTTGTTGTAAACATACAAGGAAAGCGGTTAGTTTCCTGTTTCATGTTTGTAAAAGTGATGTTTGTTTCTACATGCATTCCAGGAACATATTTTATTTGTTTTTGAAGACTTATTGAGTATATTAACGGAGTTAAACATACTTTCGTAATAGTGAACATGATTATGGAAAACTTATCACAGTAGATGGTTTCAGTTAGAAAGACCCATTCCCTTCATTTGTCATTTAACATTAGCGTTTCTGTAATATTATATATTTAAGAACTTCAACAGCTGTTTGCTGGTACAGACTGCAAAATTGTTGTAAAACAGTTGTAGAACATTAACTAGACAATATATATTTATCTACCAAAACTGTCTTCCACAGCTTGGCAAGGATTTCTTGATTATTATGTTTCAGTTAATAAGAATGTGTAGAGAATAAGTAATTGATAAGTTCTGTTTTGCTCTATCTATTTTTGTCATGTATATTGAATATTGTGAATTCATAACCTGGACAACAAGTAATTTAGTCACTTGGACAGTTAACAGGTCAGGGCCACTTCTAAAAAATTATTTTACAAGAAAAAGGAGCACCAAGGTTTCCATAATAGACAGTGTCACCATGATCGTAATCACTCTGGTAGAGGTGTGTATGTTATTGAGTTCCCAGATGCACTAGAATGTCTTATGTTTGCAGGAGAGTAAAGACAGAGTTGACAGGTGTTCAGTTCAGTCCAGTCTGTCATTGCTGCAATGAATGCTTGTCTCACTTGTTACACTCACATGTTAAATTCTATGTTGATTATTGTAAATATGTTTGGACACTATTGAATATGACTGTCATGCAGGTATCGTTAATTATTTATGACATCACTCACAATTATTTCAACTAACGCCATGCTGTACATAGTGCAATAGGGGTTAATGTAAAAATGAGACTGCATCTAAACACCTTACATTTACCCCTTGCTTAAGCTATACTATTTTTTGTTCTGCTATGGGTATAATGATCATTCCTTCATGTTGATTTTACTGTTCATTTTTTACCAAGTTGCAAAGATTTTTCTTATTTCTGGTTGTGAATTGTAAGAGAAGTCCTCACTGTGGTAAAATATTTGATGTTGATATTTTCAGAACTAGTTTCACAATTGTGCGGTTTTTATTAACTATCCAGAATTTCATCAACATGGTATATGGTGTGGTTTTAAGAATGGAAAACTTTGGATTTGAAAATCTTTAAGTTTTCAATGTACACTCATAATTCAGATAATTAGTTCCTCTTTTCAGCAAAACATGTTTTAACCATTTTTGACATTCAGCTGCTTTTTTTAGTTGACTGTAAGCGTCTACGTAAGTTGGTTTCGTCAGTAGTTGGGGTCACGTCCCTTTTAACAATGTGTTGACTTTATTGACTATACTGTGCTCATTTGTACTTACATTATTGTGATATTATCAAGGGGATTTGTCATATGCTGTTGCATCATAGATTGTATTACTCATTGTTCATGTGATTGATAATGGACTCTGTCCATCCAACGTTGATGGATTGTCATTTTCATATCTTGCCATGTAAGGGCAGGTTAGGTGACTCACTGACTGACTTTACTGCTGCATCTTATGTCTTTTCCCATCAGTTCATCTCATCAGCCCACGCATGGTTTTGTGTTAAGGAGTTCAATCTTCCATTGTTAGGCTTCACAACTTGCCTCCATTGCATTTTCATATCAATTTGAAAATGTGTCTTTGCCTTAATCTGGAAATGCTCAGCTTGCTCGGGCTCATGGTCGCTCTTGTTGTGCTTTAGAATCATCATCATCATGGCTAGTGCCATATGAACGGTATTTCAGTTGAAGATGAAGGTGGTGCAGTTTGCAGTGCAGAGTTGTGTTACATAGCTATGCCAGGATCTGCTGATTCAAGATTTGGTTCATGCAATATAATATTTGGTGTTTCGTTTGTCAGCACTGTTCCTGTGCTTGTAAACATATTTGGCCTGTTTTACTTTGGATCTTTTCCTGTCTGAACCTGAAGTTTGTGATGAACTGAGTGCGGTTCTCAGCATTGTTTAACAGGTTTATTCAACTGTCCTCACTTCCCTGTTTACTTGAGTTTCACAAGTAATAGTGTGTTTCATGCAAATAATTGAGGTGGGCTCTTGCATCAGGTAGAAAGTCAGTAAACACTGACGTTTTCTCTCCCAACCATTCCACTGTGTTCTCTCATAGAGGAGTAGGTGTTTGTTATACAAGGTTCATTTACTAGTGGATACAGACATGTGTATACTGACTGCAGTTTGATGCAGGAGCTCTGACAGCACATCTGTGATAGGAGGACAGGAGATCCACTTGTATCCACAGTGAAACTCGGCGTTTGTGAATATGTTAAAGATTATGTCCACAGGCACATTTCACAAAATGATCAAATTGTGATGACTGTTGTAAGTCTATATTAAGGTATGGGAGTAATGATCACCATAGCCCTAGGCTTGCTTAGGTTTTTATGAGGAGGAAGAAGTCATTTCATAAGAGGTCTTGATGTAACTACACAATCCGTGTATTTTTATTACATTTAAGTGTTGTCCAACAGTGTTCATATGACTGTAGTATTCTATGTATACTTGATCCTCTCTCCACACAGTAAGCATGGGACAAGGACTGAAGACATCACTTGTCCTGACTGGATTTCTTTTACCAAAATTTAATATTTGGTTTTGGGATATACACAATCCTTGCACCACTCAGTTGTGCTCATGGCATGTGTTTGTGTCTTGAATAATTATGAGGTTTTCTTGTTCAGGTAGGATGGGCATTGTCAGATGTTACCGATGGCAAGACTTTCACCAAGCCATGGGTTAACAAGAAGTTGCTTAACTGCTCAGTATCTTGCAGAGGGAGGGATGGGTGGAGATAGGAAGTCTGGTTTAGGTATGGACTTCTGTCTGACCAAAACAGTCATTTTTCTTCACTGATGAATCATTTACATGTATGCATTGTGAGCTTGGGTATGCAGCTGTGTAATGAGCATTGTTCACAAATAAAACTTACCATTGTCTTTAAGTCTGTGTTTTTATTTGATGTGATATTGCATTATCATGCAATATGTTTTAAGGGAGGCAGGGGCAAGCAATTCAGAAACATGTTGGAAGGGCACTATGTTGTGAGAAATACACTCGTATGGGGCAAAAGAGGCACATATTCATATGGCACCTGCAGATGTGTAAAGTTCAATAACAATTGTGAACATTATGGGAGCACCTGACACATCACACCCCAACCCATTCTATTGTCAGGTATTGGTATTATTTCGACAACCTCCAGTGTGTAGTGGTGAGAGCATCCACCCGGAGAGCGGAAGGTCGCAGGTTCGATCCCTGGTCGCGTCATGCCAAAAAATGTTAAAATACGGTACTTGTTGGCCCAAGTCTGGCGCTTGGTGTTAATGGACATATGGAGGACTGGTCGGATCAGAGTCAGTATAATGTGTCTGAGAGGGGTATTCATGCTTAACTGTAGCATGGTATCTCAGTGCACTATCATCATAAAAACAGCGTCAGGGCTATTACAAGCAGCCCAACATACACAACCATGCTCGTCGTTCAATCTGGAAAACGGGGCAACGAAACCTCCTTGCTTTAGAATTGGCTCAGTAAGGTATGTTTGAGCAGGGATAATTATATCGGCTCCCTGGTTTGAGCGAGGATCTGTTTAGTGGATCGTATGGTCAGCATCACGGCCATGATTGATACCATGTCACACCTGTACATCGCCCCAGCCTTAAATGTTTACAGAACACTAAGAATCAAACTTGAAACTTGTGAAAGATAGCAGTTAAAGTATTTGCATGTAATAACATTGTATTTATGGAACATACAGCTTAGTGTTCAAAGATACAATTGTATGTAAAAAGATTGTAAATCTTTCAAAAATTACTCGTACAATATGAACAGAGTGAGAAAGCGTAAGTGAGATAAAAAGTGTGAGAGTTTAGTTTTACGCCACACCCGGCAGTATTCCAGCAATATGGCGGCGGTCTGTAAATCGAGTCTGAACCCGGTAATCCAGTGATCCGCAGCATGCGCATCGATCTACGCAACTGGGCTACGGTGACACCTGTCAACAGTCAGCATGGCTGATCACTCGACCCCTTTAGCCGCCACTTCCGAAATACTCCTCAGAGCTGGGATGGTCGCTCTAAAGAGTTTTCCAGACACAAGGAGAAGTCTTCACTGATTCCATTACATCATTGATGGTCCAATCACTTTCAATGGGCACACCATATATTGTATAGAAACTGAATTAGCGTCAGCTTTAATCATGGGCACTGTCCCTTGTATGATTGATAAGTTTTCCCACATTCACGTGAACAGAATGCGAGTGAGTTAAGTTTTAAGCCACACTCGGCAATATTCCAGCTAGATGGCGGCGGTCTGTAGATTCTCGAGTCTGGATCAGACAATCCAGGTCAACAGCATTAGCACCGATCTTTTGGGAACTGGGGACCGATGACACGTTAACCAAGTCAGCGAGTCTGGCCACCCGATCCCGTTAGTCGCCTCTTGTGGCAAGCATGGGGTGCTGAAGACCTATTCTACCCTAGATCTTCACGGGTCGCGAATAACACGACTGTGCATGGTTCCGTGAAATTATGAAATGTTGAAATATGTTCGTGAATATATTTGTTGTCCAATTTATCGGAAAACTGTTCACAGTAATGTATGTCATTAAGCCGTCCCGGACATTGATCCTTATCGGTATTATAAGTTGCGATGTTCCCCGAAACAAATTACTAATTGGTGCGAAACAAGCCGGATCTATTGAAAAGTCCAGTGCAAGATGAAATGGTGATATATTATTATGGCTGACAATGAAACTGCGCCATGAACTATGCGAGATGAATTTAGATACAAATTTCAAAGACGTTTCATACTGATATTTCGATGTTAAAGTCAAGCCTTTATGAATGGTGCTGTACAGTACCTCTGACACGAATAGTAACACCCTTCCAATACGTGATAATCCGTATTTTTTTTACATCTCAGTCGGCTTAGAATCTCCATCAATATGCATTGATATGATTTTCATGATGGGGTAACTTATCCAAAATTATTGTTTAACAATATACAATAACTGTTGAGAATATGCAACTATTGACGGTTACAATCACGATGGATAAACAGCTTTCCCTGCATTTACCCTTTGCAGACTTGCCACATGAATAGTAGTATTTGCAGTTTTCGTAATTTCCAAGGAAGTACATTCCCGAATATTAGTCGAGTTCGAGACAAAGGAGGTCAACTATAATTCAGTAACACTATGCCATAAACCCAACTTTGGAAGAACCAATTGGTGTTTGTCCTTTAAGGAGTGTTGCAAGGGGTAGTAGTGACATTGGGAAGACGAAGAAATATCCTAAAACTACCCGTTATATATAACAGCCACTCCTAGTACTGAAATCACTATTTATTATCAGAACAAATATACAAAAAGTACACAAAAATATACAAAATATGAGAATATGACATGCATATCAACCTTCATAATAATTTTATACAAATCCTAAACAATGCTGTTACCAAATCTATACTGAACAGTAAAGGAAACGCAAGTTTCGAAAAAAAATAATTCTTATAAAAGTAACCATTCATGTTTATGTCTTCTGTTGAAACACTTGATGAAAAGCCAGTTTCTTTTGCTGTTCAGTACCTGTACCATGGTCTAAATGGGCAAACCTTGTCCTTTGACTCAAGGAACGGTTCAGTCAATCAGAAGGACCTTGTCCTTTGACTCAAGGAACGGTTCAGTCAATCAGGAGGACCTGTTCGGGATGTGACTAACTTACACACCATAAACTTCTCCACATGTTTATAAATACTGAATATATGGTGACTTGTGCAAACTTGTCACCGATCTCCCTTTGAAACAGCTTGGATCCTTTTCAAAACAAATTTCCCATGAACAACCGCTTTTATGGGAACAAGGCGCTCAGTGCTACATCTTAGCTGTCTGTATTTTTCAACCAAATTTTCATATCGACCCCAACACAGTCGAATCACCTTGTCCGTTAGCCCAGTGGGGTGGCCATGTTGTCTTCACGGACGGTCTGTCCTTGACCTTGTTGTAGTAGGCCTCCATCGCGGGGTATTTCCCAATGTCAAGGCCATAGCGTACAAAGAAAGCCACATATGGAAACAAAAAGACATCCGCCATGGTGAAGTTATTCCCGACGAGATGATCGCTTTCCTGAAACAAAATGAAAAATGGTACGTTTAGGGAACGGCATGTCACCATTTATCGAAAATCCTTATACACAAGCGAGTAAGTGCATCAAAGATGAGTAAGAGAGCTGCTAGTAAACGCCCTGCTAATGATCGAGTCCGGAGCAGGCAAACCAGTGACCAGGCAAACCGCTGGATCGTGTCAGCAAGCATCAACGAGGGGGGTTGCTGAGGAGGTGGGGTTGATAGTTTACTTACCTCAGACAGGTAGTCTTCCCAGAGTCGCAGTTCCCTCCGAGCTGCCTTGTATTTGGGCAGCATTCTGGACTTGAAACACCGAATTACAAACTGTATTATGTGTATGCTTGTTTGTACCGGCAAGGACAGGGCATGTTTTTTACAGAGTAACTTAACAGATGTTTGATGGTCATTTAAAAGATTTAAGGTAACATAACATCATGTGGTATGGATTTACAGCTTCTTTAATATTTTACGTTTTAGGGCTACTCATCAGATGAATGAAAGAATAATGATTACAAGCAAAACTGTGAGTGTGTACAGGAAGCGAGTCAGGTAGTTTTAGAGCTTACAGATTGAAATAACAGAGAATAAGGAGATAAAGCGATATGTTAAGGTAACTCTGTACATCTCAATTCAACACATCACGCCGTGTTGTAAATATTACACAAGTAATAAATCCACACCATATGTTGTATTTTATCATTTTCGCGTATTTCCTTAAGCAGGATCACGTACCTCGTCAATCTTGTCCTTGGGGAAGAGGAACCGGACATGAGCAACCTTTCTCAGGATTGTCAGAGCAATGTTGTCTGTCTGGCGTGAAGTCCAAGCAGGTTAACATTACATCTAGCACATGTATAGTTGAACAAGGATGGACATTAAAACATGGGACAATGTTTTTGGTGTCTTTCCCTCACCCCATCCTATCCAAAGTCTCATCTCCACCGTAACCGGATGTAGTTAATCTGCGCTCAACCTCATCTCAAATAAATCCCCCTCCAAGACACATCTCAATCCATCCCCAAACCAAGCGTAGTCTCCATGCCCCAAACAGTTTAATCTCAACTCCAAAAATGGCCTCATTTGCACCTGCAGTACCCAATTTCACCAATCGCATCGCCTGTACCCGAATCTTCCTCGGCTCTATCGTGACACACCCTCGCCGCCACTCCCACAACTCCGAATTTAGTAAATTAATAAACACAGATACTTGGCAACTATCAGGAATGATCCGACACCCCTCCAACAGACTACCTGCCCATAAGCCTCATGTCACATCGTCGTACGTTCAAAACCTACACTTCCCCACTACACACAATTCCTTAGCCCTGACAGCTCGTGTACAGCCTCAACCTTTAACCCACTAACTCAAGTACAGTCGAATATCGTTGTGTCGAATATACTTATGTACATTTTGGCAGTGTGGGTAAAGTCGAAGTAGATACTGCAACAACGACACACTTTATATACATATGATACTGGACCATGTCGGGATAATTAACGTACAACCAAACACCAAAATATATGTATATGCAGGCAAAAAGAAGTTTCCCCTGACTGCTGTGTCAGTTACTGCCACCCACCTCATACATTCTCTGCAACACTGCGCCCCGAAGTGAGCAATCATCCGGAAGGAGTTTGGTGCCTTGATTCTGAAACTTGTGCTATGAACAGAACAGACGAATGCTCTTCATCTCACTTTACAAATACGGAACCCATGACTCATATCACATCACTGGGTTCTTTGTGCCAAGTTGAAGGAAAGCCAGATATGAGGCACGGTCGGGTATCGATGGTGCCGACACACGAAGACTCACTGCACCATTAAATAGTGGACACATTCCATTATAAACAAATATGACATGCAAATCTTATGTCTTTACTTGCAGAATATAATGAATCGGGGAGTTCGGAATGTAAAACGAAACGGCTGCATTATCATACTGTTCTGGAAATTATATCTGAAGGTTTAAATGCATCTTAATCTACATCCAAAGTTGTCTATCATAGGTAAGTTTGATCGGTTTAGATCGAAGTGGTAAAGGCACGCAACCGTGACGGAAATAAGTCTACACGTCAAAAACAACGTATCGCTTATTTGTTATTCCATACCGCCACTTAACATTATTTCTATAACACGATGGTAGTCCGTAAGGAACAGTGTCTGTAGCAGGCAAGCTCGTGATTGTAATTCATGAGTTTGCCCTGCGCAGGCAACACACATGTCGAACTCGACCATCGGATCAATTAAGAAACCTAAAAAAACCAACAAAATGTTTCATAATCAGAGTAATCGTGACATCTTCGGCCAAATCTGTACAATGTCCTCAAGCGGTATGTACGTAGCCTAGTGGTTAAAGCGTTCGCTCATCACGCTGAAGACCCGGGTTCGATTTCCCACATGGGCACAATGTGTGAAGCCCATTTCTGGTGTCTACCACCGTGTTATTGCAGGAATATTGCTAAAGGTGGTCTAAACCTAAAGTCACTCTCTCACACTGTACAGTGTTCAGAATACTCCCAGGGAAGAACACTACCTCCAGGTACAGGCAAACGGCACCGGATTCCTTCAACACCGTGCTGCCATCTTGGAAGATCGGCACCTGGGGGAAACAAAACAACTTGGTAAAAGACAGTATTTCTTATCTCTATGAAATGTTGCAGAATCTTTCCTTCCTCTTTCCATCATTCATGTTCATGCAGCAGTACTGCTTTTGTTTAAACAAATTCACATATATCTCCCTTCAAGTAGCAACACACGTTGCATTTTATCACTTGATTAACACTTACAATTAAATATTTCAAAATGTGACATTCCTGAACAACCCGTCACTGTACATATACAAAGTCACCGTCAGCAGAAGGCAGACATAAAATACATGCTTTTGGTTGTATACACAAACAATAATCAGCAAAACACAACAATAAAACCCGTATAACTACAATAACGAGTAAAGTGTAACGGATATTTTGTACAACATAATATGATAAAAAAAACCAAAAAACAAAAAAAAACACATTTTCTTCGGTACGATAGGGACACAGCACGAAGTGCGTTGTCGTATCAGAGTGAAAAAACACGTCTCATGGGAAGACGAAACACAGCGCAACGGTGACCATTGAAAAGATAGCCTATTATATCTGGTGCACTAAATCTCACCTGCCCTCGCGGATTCAGTTTCATGACCTCATCAGACTTCAGGTCTTCAAGGGTAAACCTCAGCCTCTTGTTGGGATAATCTCTCACTTCTTTCTCCTCAAGGACGAGCATCACCTTCCAACAAGGAGCGCTCCCTGACGCCCAATGTAGATGCATGTCTGCAGACGCACCGGTCAGTGTCGAGAACTTGCGGCTACACACAGGTCCAAGTTGAGGAGAAGTAATCACGTACCGTACATATCGACACAAAGCCCACAACATGCTGACTGGCCAGTGGTACAGGTGCCCTGAATATCCTGGTTCACCTGTCAACAGTTTTGAACAACAGATAGTTAAGCAGGGCTGACACAACGCGATAGTGGAGCAGGGGAGGTAACTCTAATCTCTTTACTATACAGGGTATTCACTCATGAAATTAATTTGTTAATAATAAGCCTAAAACAGTAACATAAAATCACATCTTAGGATGGACAAAACCGCATAAATGGTGTAATTACAACATAAACCTTGCAGCATTGGTGGTCAGTACGCCATTTGGTACAATTCTTTATAGTTTCGTACGTACGTATTAATCAGCGATATATTTTAATATAACATTTGGTATGTAACATTATTGAAAGAAGTTGTGTAGAGATTGTACTTTATACGTTGTGCCTTTAGTTTCTTTTTCTTTTGTTGTTTGTCGCCGCAATATGGCGGCGATCTGTAAATATTCTAGCAGACAAGACATTGCAGTGATCAAATATATGGGAACCGATCCACACAGTTGGGATACGATGACGTGTCAACAAAGTCACCGAGTCTGACCGTTAGTCGCCTCTTACGACAAGCATGGGTGACTGAAGATCAGTTGTAACCCAGATCTTCACGGGTACATCATCGTTGTGACAAGCGATTAGATAGGATTCCGTATGTTTACAATTTGTGCATTACATGGCCCTGCCACAACACATATATACGATTCTGGAACAGAACTGGGTCCCAGTACCCCTTGACCGTTGCCGAGTCTGCAGTAGTTACCTTGGCTCTGTTCTAAGGGTAGGAATTGCGACATTCCCAGTGTCATGACCGTTCTTGGATCTCGGCCATGTACGCACTGTTTGCTCGTCAGAATTGCCAGGAAGAAATGTTTTATCCGCCACATATCTTCTCCATCTTCTACATATCGCCACATAAAAATCGCGCTATAGCGCCAAAGCAGTATCGTGTATAACCAACGTGGTATCATGACGTTTGCTCACCTCCGTTGCTGATCACATTGTATCAATTTTAGGAAATGTAATTGGCTTGGCGCTGCGAGGTCGCTGTTGAACATTGTGATGTTGTGTCTGTTTGTTTCCTTTGTTTAGAATAAATATTTACTTAATGACGACTATAGTCCGTCGGCTCAAAAGAGGACGATGAATTGCAATCTAACTCGGAAACTGTTAAACATTGCATACTCAGTGAAACGCTGATCATAATCAAACCATCATGTATTTCTAGCCTTGACTTTCGCCACTTACGCTCCGCAGCCTTCGATACTATTGATCATGAGAGAATCGCTGTGGCACTGAGAGATTCCATTGGTGTCCACGGGACTGTGCTGAAATGGTTTGTGTCCTATCTCTCTGACAGTGTCCAGTCTTTTTGTATTGGCGACTGCAGCTCGGAACCAGCGGTCTTGAAGTACGGTGTTCCCAAGGGATCAGTGCTCGGGCCAATCTTGTTCAGTCTGTATACTTCAAACCTAGGGAAGTATATCTCATCAACAGAAATGCTACATCACATGTACGCCGACGATACTCAGCTACTCAACGTTTTCCAACCTGAGGATTCTGCCCAAGCTGTCAGTGCGCTTGAAGCTTGTGCTGACGAGGTCAAGTCATGGATGACCCAGAATAAACTCAAGCTAAATGACAGCAAGACGGAGGCACTTCTAGCTGGTACTCTCCCAAAACGTCTCGCTGCTGATGTAGTCACAGTGCGAGTAGGGGACTCTAACATTCCTCTCTCTGAACGTGTAAGAAATCTTGGAGTTCTAGTTGACAGCAATCTGTCTATGGACGATCATATAGGCAATCTGTGTAGAACCTGCTACTTCCACCTGAGGAATATTGGATCAGTTCGGGATTACCTCTCGACTGATATAGCCCATATGCTGGCTAGAACTCTTGTCCTGTCTAGACTGCATTACGCAAAGAGTCTTTTTGGTCAGTTAACAAGAGATCAGATAATAAAGTTGCAGCGCGTGCAGAACACGGCTGCTCGCATTGTGACAAGAACAAAGAAAACAGCACATATCACACCCGTACTTGTGTCACTACACTGGCTCCCCATCGAAGCTCGTGTCCAGTATAAACTCTTGACTCTAACATATCAGTGCTTCCATCAGACTGCACCAGAATACCTGACAGAGTTAGTTGAGCCGTATGTCCCATCTCGTGCATTGAGATCAACAGATCAGCTCCTTCTTAAAGTGCCCAAAGTAAACCTAAAAAAGTTTGGACATAGGTCATTTTCATTTCTCGCCCCATCACTCTGGAATGATCTACCTTTTCAACTGAGGGCGTCTACATCATTGACTATCTTCAAAACCAGCTTGAAGACATATCTCTTCAAAAGACTCTACAATGTATAATACATCCCATGACAATGCATTTGTACATATTCTGTAGCGCATAGAGCAGGCACTTAGTGCCTGGAGATTCTGCGCATTATAAATTTACTTAATTATTATTATCATCATACCAACTCTGTGATGATTTTGTGTCATAAAAATGAACGTTGTTTATCATATTAAAATATTCACAGTTCACTGTTTCGAGGGAGGAGTGCAGAGAAAGGGACAGCCACGTGTTCGTGAAGCACGCGCACAAATGCCGAGAAAGTCATTTTTCATTAACTTGTGCTGTGCCGTTATTTTTTCATTAACGTGTGCTGTGCAGTCTCATTCCTTTCTCGCACAATAGCTGGGACTTTAGTTTCTGTTTCTGTGCCAATAAAGCCTAGATCCAAACAATATATTTCAGTCATCTTCACTTCTACATGTTCCATGCGCATGTTTGAAAAGACTGTACGATACCGATCACTGACAGAAAAAATACGATCACTGCAAGCATGCACAGTTGTTGTACAGTCGTTGGATCACTTCACTATGACATTTAGATAGATAAAATGAATATTATGCTTTCAATTGGGCAAAGACGTCACATATACAGTAGAATACTTTTATATGGATGGACAGTCCGGAACAATTCTTAAACTGACGTTTTACACAATTCTCCCATCCTTTCTAAATAGGTAGTTTTAGCAATTAATGACCTGTGTGGGTATTAAGCTCGTTTTCACAGAGGCCCTTATGTAAAATGGGTGTTGAACTAACAGACTCGTATCCGTATCTACCCTGCCATCAAAAGATCATTAAACAATGCAGAACACATGAAAGACATTTCGTAATTTTCTAAATCTCTAATGATTATGAGCAACACAGGTTGGTTTGTTGTTTTCTCTGCACTGATATGATCAACGCAAACAAACTGCGCGAGCGTCGACTCATTGTCGACACACGATCAACATTTGTAGCTGGTGCACCATTCTGAGAGTCAGGGCCTCCGAACAACAGAAGACTGACTGACTGACTGAGCGAGTGAGTATGGTTTTACACGGCTTTTAGTAATATTCTAGCAACATCTCGGTGGACGACACCGGAAACGGGCTGCACACATTGTACCAATGTGGGGAATCGAACCGGGCCTTCGGTGTGACGAGCATTACGCTTAACCATAAGGCCACACCACCGCCCCGAACAAAAACAAACAAACACATAACAAAATACAAGAACACAAAAAGGGTATGGAATGCATTATTTTATAAAACAGAGAAAGCACTACATATAACAATGCAAGGCAGACCTTTCCCAAACAACATACATAATCATACCATTCCCGCCAGTCTGTTAAACATTAACAATGTCGGGACCAAAAAGAAAGCATAATCCCCATACAACACACACCAAACATAACCAGTATGTTGACGATGCAAAAACAGAAGAAACGGGAAAATAAACATCGTAACAATACAATCGTGAATAGTTTCAATAAAAGGGCGATGCTGCAAACTGAGTGCGAGAGTTTGGTTTTACGCTGGGTTTTAGCAATATTCCAGCAACATCACGGCGTGGAGACACCTGAAAAGGGCATCACACACTGCAACATTGTAGGGAATCGAACCCAGTTCTGCGGCGTGAAGAGCGAACGCTACCCATCAACCTCGATGCTGCCAAGGATTCTTACCTTGGTTTTGGATGTTCTGATTAAGAAGTGAATGTTTTGGACCTTGGATCATATTGGTTTTGAATCTTTGACTTCTGGGTGGTTGACAACCAACCAACGCCAAGCGAATTACTGCGCCAAATACCACTGGCACCAAACGCCATTGGATGAATTACACACGTTACTGTCTGGATACCGTTAATGGTGTAAAGTTGAACTAACACAAACCTAACATTGCAAAACAAAATCTTCTGCAATATGCGGATAATATGATTATATCAGGTGCTAAAGCTAACAAAAGCTAAAGAACTGAAAGTAATACTGGAATACTACACTGGAAAGCTGCACTTGTGTCGTCATTATTGACCATTCCTCCTTACACGGGTCCAAGGATTGAAGAATCACCGGGACCATCAGCCCAGTGTGGCGGCCATGTTGCTTTCACGGATGGCCTGTCCTTGACCTTGTTGTAGTAGGCAGAGATGGCGGGATATTTCGCGAGGTCAAGGCCGACTCTCACCCCGAAGGCGATATACGGAAACAAGAAGACATCAGCCATGGTAAATTTGTTGCCGACGACGTAGCCTCCGCTCTGTAGTAAGGAACGAAGCATGTAAATACTATTCACCGATTCTTCACTTTAGTTTACACATAACACGCACCGCATTTTAAAGTAGTGTTAGCATGGTATTCGGTGATTAAAATATGCGTTGTTGATATATAATTAGGTATGGGTTAGTTTTGCACAAAGTGTTTCGCGCGATCTGAGTTTTCAATATAATCGAACGGCCCGAGTATCTCTCGCGGGCGTACTCTCGAGTGCCAAAAAGGCCCTCCTACAAAATCGAGTTTACAACATGGATGAGTAGGCCAAAGATATTCGTCCTTTCTAACCGACTTACTTAAATTCTAATCAGCCACGCTGTTTTGGCTAACTGAATTGATTAACATATGGTCGCAAATGAGCATTATTATGCTCAGTACGATACGGGATAAGGCTAACTGAACTGATTAACATATGGCCGCAAATGAGCATTATTATGCCCAGTACGATACAGGATAAGGCTAACTGAATTGATTAACATATGGTCGCAAATGAGCATTATTATGCCCAGTGCGATACAGGATAAGGCTAACTGAACTGATTAACATATGGTCGCAAATGAGCATTATTATGCCCAGTGCGATACGGGATAAGGCTAACTGAATTGATTAACATATGGTCGCAAATGAGCATTATTATGCCCAGTGCGATACAGGATAAGGCTAACTGAACTGATTAACATATGGTCGCAAATGAGCATTATTATGCCCAGTGCGATACAGGATAAGGCTAACTGAACTGATTAACATATGGTCGCAAATGAGCATTATTATGCCCAGTGCGATACAGGATAAGGCTAACTGAACTGATTAACATATGGTCGCAAATGAGCATTATTATGCCCAGTGCGATACGGGATAAGGCTAACTGAACTGATTAACATATGGTCGCAAATGAGCATTATTATGCCCAGTGCGATACGGGATAAGGCTAACTGAACTGATTAACATATGGTCGCAAATGAGCATTATTATGCCCAGTGCGATACAGGATAAGGCTAACTGAGCTGATTAACATATGGTCGCAAATGAGCATTATTATGCCCAGTGCGATACGGGATAAGGCTAACTGAACTGATTAACATATGGTCGCAAATGAGCATTATTATGCCCAGTGCGATACAGGATAAGGCTAACTGAACTGATTAACATATGGTCGCAAATGAGCATTATTATGCCCAGTGCGATACAGGATAAGGCTAACTGAACTGATTAACATATGGTCGCAAATGAGCATTATTATGCCCAGTGCGATACAGGATAAGGCTAACTGAACTGATTAACATATGGTCGCAAATGAGCATTATTATGCCCAGTGCGATACGGGATAAGGCTAACTGAACTGATTAACATATGGTCGCAAATGAGCATTATTATGCCCAGTGCGATACAGGATAAGGCTAACTGAACTGATTAACATATGGTCGCAAATGAGCATTATTATGCCCAGTGCGATACAGGATAAGGCTAACTGAACTGATTAACATATGGTCGCAAATGAGCATTATTATGCCCAGTGCGATACAGGATAAGGCTAACTGAACTGATTAACATATGGTCGCAAATGAGCATTATTATGCCCAGTGCGATACAGGATAAGGCTAACTGAACTGATTAACATATGGTCGCAAATGAGCATTATCATGCCCTGTACGATACGGGATAAGTGACGAAACTCACAGCCTTGAGGTAGCCGTTCCATATCTGCAGCTCCTTCCGAAGACTCTCGTACCTTGACTCCAACAGCCCCTGAAATACAAGAAAATGTATTTAGACATGTGAGGGAGGTGGAGCTGAGGTGTGTTACGAGGAGGGGTTAGTGTACAGTGGGAAAGGTTGCCAGTCTTACCGAGACTGCATATACTGGAAACACATGCAAGTGTTCTGAGAACTGATGACGTAAACCGGTGAACAATGAACCCCAACGATCGTAGGCGGAATGTGAGATCACCTATCGGTCGGTTATGGACAGGCGATCGACAGAACTGAAGGTGTACTTAAAGGAGAATACTAACTATTTTGCAAAATCACAATGAACACACACCCACCGCACTCGTATTTCCGCCTCTAGCGGAAACACCTGACAGTTAATGAGCAGAAGAGACAGTTAATGAGCAGATTTCGAACTTATACCCACGCAATGGTTTGTACCCGAACGTTTTTGAGTGCTATTTGCCCTACGCTCGTTTCCGGGCGATGCACATGGAGCACGCCACAACAGTGAATAAACAGTCGCTGAAAATAGCGCTTTTGGCAATATTCAAGGATGTCACCTTGCGGAAATATTAACTAATGGTAACTAGGTCACAAGAAACCAAAAAGGGTATATACTGCATGTCAAATATCAGTGTTATATGTGGATTGTCGTTTGTTGAGAGAACATTGTCAGTGACCGGCGTATTTTGTAAGTCCTAAACAGTAGCCGATGTCTGATTGCACAGGGACTTGTATCGCTTAGAAACGGCGTTCGAAAGACATATAGGTGTATAGACCCTACCCTAGTGCTATATAAAAGGAAAGGGATGTAACGAAGAAACCACCCCTTCCTCGATCAAAGTTGCATGTCACCGCGTAAAATATTTTTAAGGACCCGTTGAGGCCAATGGATCGAAAGCCAGATGATTTCCCTACAACATGAGCTATAAATGGTCACAATGGGATCGTTATTTCAAAAGATCTACGCCACGAATCATCGAAAACAGCTTTTGTACTTTCTAACCATTACATATGAAAGACTTGTGGTTAGTCTTAAGCGGAACACCAAACCTAAACAAGAGTCATCAGAAGATGACATATCCCCCGGCCCCCACATATTTGAAAAGACAAATCATCTGACAGTTACTTAATGTTTTTTTTAGACGAAGTCTGAATTGTTTCCGTGGAATTCATGAAAAATATAACTGCCACACATCTCTGTAAACAGCAAACGGCACCACTTCATGATCTGTCTCATACATCTGCCAATATCTGTTTTAAGATATGAATTTCTTTTCGAGTTGTGCTCCGGAAACAAAGCCCATCCATCCGTCCGAATTGTTTCCATGGAAACCGGGACAAATAAAAATGCCAAAACTTTGTAAATAGCACAAGGCACCACTTTGGGGTCTGCCTCAAATATCTGCTAAGTTTTGCTGAAAGATGTTAAATAGTTTTCGAGTTGTGCTCCGGAAACGAAGCCTATCTCTCCATTTTGAGACAAAGTCTCAAATGTTTCCATGGAAACCGAGAAAATAATAAATCACAAAAACCTGTAAATAGCAAAAGGCACCACTTTAGGGTCTACCAAGTTCTGCTGAAAGAAATTAAGACGTTTTCGAGTTGTGCTCTGGAAACGAAGCCTATCTCTCTATTTTGAGACTAAGTCTGAAACGTGTCCATGGAAACCGAGAAGACAGTAAATCATAAAAGCCTGTAAATACCAAGAGACACCACTTTATGTTCTGACTGATACATATCTACCACGTTCTGCAGAAAGATATTTTAACGGTTTTTGAGTTATGCACCGGAAACGAACCCACCCCACCATTTGACTAAGACCAAAACGTGCCATGGAAAGACAAAATCAATCAATCAATCGATCAATCAATCAATCAATCTGAAATTCTGAACGGTTTTTGAGTTATGCTCCGGAAACAAAATGATTATGGGCGGACGGAAGGACAGACAAACAGACGAGGCGTCCACTATATCCCCCAGCATTACAAGTCGTGGGGATAAAAAAAAGAGTTGGCTACTCTACAGATCAGACACTACGTACCTCATCTATCTTGTCTTTAGGAGTCGTG
Organism: Haliotis asinina; assembly: GCF_037392515.1. Taxonomy (NCBI): domain Eukaryota; kingdom Metazoa; phylum Mollusca; class Gastropoda; order Lepetellida; family Haliotidae; genus Haliotis; species Haliotis asinina. The sequence goes on from NC_090282.1 coordinate 36,817,635, forward strand.
AATTTGTAACGGGCAATGTTCGAGACGAGGTTAGTGTCCAAATTAGATACCTGTAGCAGAAGCAAACAAAGTACAGTTGATTAAACAGAACATATATTAGGCGATTAAAATAGTAAAACTATAACGAATGCATAACAGTAAACCAGCAATAGTTCGCTTGTGTACGTTCAGCAAGAGCTATAGTAGTATACGTTCACGATCTACCACACGCTCACAATCAACTAGATCTATACCACTATACAGTCACAATCAGCTGTACTAGTATACAGTTACAATCAGCTGTCCCGCTATAAATCACAATCAGCTGTAATATAGCTAAAATGGATAGAATTATCAGTAAAACGCCCGCACGTTACAGAAATGGGCGGACCACTCTCACTTGATAACGCCCGCAAAATGCTTGACGACGGGCTTGATCAATCACATACGGCTCGTTTGAACTTGGGTTCATAATATATTGACGATTTATCTGGCTCACATTCATCACATATACCTGTGCCACTATGCACCTTCTTGCCTGTGCCAACTATAAAAATTGTACCATAAATTACAACACACAGCAATGAAAATAGCGACTAGAAGTCTAACGTGAAAACATTGAGCACTGAAAACAATGGCGGTTGGATGTATATGCAAAAGTCAAGGTCGAATGTCGTCACTCTCAATAGTGACGTCATCTGTGTTGTTCTATGACGTATCTATATTTGCAAAAAGTGTTTCAGAGACCTTCGTCGGTTCATAGCAGTAAATATTTTTCTAAGATGCTTCGGCGAAATATCAAAGGAAAGACCAACTTTCGTTGGTAGTAGAAATGAGGCGGTCATGTATGGTTTAAGGGAATCACAGACGTAATTAAATGATCTGCAGAAGATATTTAAGCCGAACATAAACCGTCACCAAACTGTTCATGACCTGTGTTTCTAGTAATGTTTGTCTTAACGGAGGTGGCTGGCACGTCAAGAGAAGAGCGCGTCATTTAGCCCTGTGCGAGGATGTTTAATTTAGGTCACAGAAACCATCGTTTATTTTCAGCCATAGATTAATCGAAATTAGGCTTAGAAATAATTAAATACTGTTCGTTCTACCACCATGTATAGTGTAATAAAGCACACTTTCACCCTAAACTATTATACAGTTAAAGCACCCGGACGCTGCTGCGCCCTGAACTATTATATCGCTAAAGCACTGCGTCCGAGTGCTTTAACGATATAATAGTTCAGGGCGAAAGTGTGCTTTATTACGCTATACATGGTGGTAGAACGATATGTATTTCTTACCTAAACCGATGCCGTTGTTTTGATTCTGATTTTATTAAAAAGTCTATTCATTTCAGTATACTAGTACAGATATATTTCAGGGCATTATCCTTTGCAGGAGCCGTCGGGCAGTTAATGAAAGATCTCGGGGCTCATGCAAAGGATATTCTAAGATGCTTCGGCGAAAGCTCAAAGGCGCCGACAATACTTTATCAGACGATAATGTGCACTTTTTGCATTACGTTACAATGTGTTGACGTCCTGTGCCATTCCAGTCTGCCCCCTCGTAATCCAACTTTTTTGCACTACGTCATCACAATGTAACCGACGTCACGATGGATGTCAGTTGCCATCGCCTCGTACAGACTCACACAGTAAACTGCTTCGTCGCGTCCCATTTCTTGGTTTGCAGTTGCACCACACAGCCAACATCACTGTGGAAACATTACGTTTATGTTTTCCGACGGATAAAATGTCTCATAGTCCGACTCAGAATCTTAGAGAGACACGGTAATGTTGGCAATGTTTACATTCCCATAATGCAATCGTGGAATGTCGCTTGACTTGTCAGCTTCCTCTGAATGTACTGATCTAAACTTTCGTTGGTAGTAGAAATGAGGCGGTCATATTGCCTTGTACGGTTTAAGAGAATCACGGATGTAACTAAAATGATCTAGAGAAGATATTTAACCCGAACATAAACTATCATCAAACTGTTCATCATTTGTTTTTCTAGTAAACTTTGTCTTAACGTAGGGGGCTGACACGTCAAAAGAACAGCGCGTCAGTTAGCCCTGTGCGAGGATTCTTAATTTTGGGTCACAGGCACCGTCGTTTGTTTTCTGCCATAGATTAATCAAAATTAGGCTTAGAAGTTATTGAATACGGCATCTTAGAAAAGAAATACAGTTCGCTCGCGTCCGAGTGCTTTAACGTTATAATAGTTCAGGGCGAAAGTGTGCTTTATTACACTATACATGGTGGTAGAGCGAACTGTATTTCTCAAATAATGCTCTGAAAAAAAGCTGTACTAGTATACAATGATCACAATCAGCTGTACTAGAATACAGTGACAATCAGCTACACCAGTACACAGTTACAATCCGCTGTACTAGTATACAGTGACAATCAGCTACACTAGTACACAGTTACAATCAGGTGTACTATAGTATAGAGTGACAATCAGTTTTGTCAATCATGGTCTGCTATATACTGGGAACCAGTCACAATAAGCGTATTATTAGTCACGATCAGTTATACTAGAACGAAGTCATAATCTATCCATAACTAGCAAACACAATACGATCAGTTTTGACTAGAAACGTCGGCTATTCAAGTATAAGTGCATACAAACTCGGTTTGTCTTAAGTCACAATTAACCGTCAGTTGGCTGTAAACAGACAAAGATTAAGACACAAATTTATAGGGGCGACTATTGACCGGGAGACAACAATAGAGAAAGAGATTGTCATTTGCAACACACTATGGCGATAGCGATAGTGTGTTGCGATCAGCTATTGCAGTATTAAAACGTATGTATACTAGTTTATATGAAATAAAAACAAGCTGATGTTGTTTCAGGCTCTTTACATAACTGACATGAAAGTTGAAATCCAGACCCAGATTTCCAAGATATTTTATGAATTAATCTTCTTCAATCTTTTCCACACTACGTTTCGTGGTCATTACCGGTCCCTTTATCGGGTAAACTGACCACCTGATCAAGATATAACAGGCGTAACGAGCCGGATAACTCGGATTCAAAGTGAACGAATGTGGTACTTCCTGTATACTGCGCTGCGCATTTATCAAGGGAAGTCAATTACTAAACTACCGATAGTCACACATACTATCGTTGCATCGATAGTTTTTCGTTTCTGCCATCAAGAAATTGGTATCAGAGACTCAACAACTGCAATCCATTGATAGTTCGATGTATCTGTACAGCCCTACTAATTTAATCGCAAAGATGAAGCATTACCTTACAATGCAAAATTACTGAGTGGCAAGATTACACGAAGGGGATTTTTTAAGATGTTAAAATTGAACTTCTGACATATGCCTGTTTACCTCACCTCGAAAGCTCTCTGAAGGACTGGCGCTCGCTCCGCTGTGTTGTCTGGAAGCAGTTTCGTTCCGCTTTCTGGAAATTTGCCCTGCAAAATAAAAGCACTTGGGAGTAGGAAACATTTAGAAACTAAACGTTCAAGTTCGAGGATGACAGGGTAGCCTAGTGGTTAAGGCGTTCACCCGTCACGCTGAATACCCGAATTCGATACCTTACATGGGCACAATGTGTGAAGCCCGTTTCTGGTGTTCCCGCTGCCGGGATGTTGCTGGAATACTGCTAAAAGCAGCGTTAACAGCGAGTCTCGGGAACGAACATTTTACCGATAAAACAGTTCATAATTACAAAAATAACATTTAATGATAAAACAGAGCTGAGGCTTTCTCCATTTTCATTTCCCGAAACTGTGGAAATCTGTAATTGTCACACTTTAGACTTCACGGGCTTTCTTGGATATATCTGTTTGTCTGTACGACAAAATACTTAAAAACCATACTCACTCACTCTCTCTTCAAAAACTGTTTTAACATTGAAGGTCAAATATTAAGAACTATAGCTGATTGTGATATAATCTTATAAATTTATTTGTTACAATGAACATCACACAAAACATTACTCTGCACAGCTGAGGGTTACCACGTGCGAAACACGCATCATGTTGGATAGCACACGTAAAATCTCCACATCATGATCATATATAATAATGATCATCATCATATGAAGGTCTTTAATCTAACAGTGTATAGTGCTGGCGCATTATAAAAATTTCGCTCTCAACTATGGGCGTATTTTATAGCTGATAACAATATTTTATAGTCGTTTCAGGATATGACAAATACATCAGAACAAATCATAATATTTCTACAAATACGAAAAGGTCTCTCCACTATACTAATTCTACACCTCAGACAGGAAGAGTCAGCTTCATGCACAAACGAAAAGGTCCCTAAGTAAGGTGGTAGATCCTGGTCTTCTTCAGTTAAGGTTTTGCATGAGAGATATGGCTGTGTTGACGGGAAATAAACAGGGTTCAAGGACTGAAAGACAAACTACATAATCGTATATAAAAATAATCCGTCAACAAACCAGACATATTACTCATATTTATAAGAACAGGAAGTGCTACATGCTAACACTGTTATCAAGCAACTGATCACACACCATTATGAACTAGGTAAAATATATCAGAGATAATGTACGTCTTCTATTCTGCTTGGATATATGCATGAAGACGTTAGTATGCTTTCAAATATTTCAGTGTTACGCAAAACACACAAATAATTACTTAAATAGCCAATCAGGGACTCAGAATCACTTGCAATGTATCTACTTCAGTCCGAAGATGACAACGTGAAACCAAGCACATTGACTACTCGAATGAGGTCACTTGTTCTCGCGTCTCTCACTGACCCACTTGAAGTTGTCACGGGATGTCCAAAGTTGATCACGATGGAATGCGAACATGCGCTATTTGACACCACTCACATTCGTCACCACTCGCCCCTTTCCGTAACCTCCGACAAAATTCGGCTTGTCCCGAACCAACACAAGTTGGTCACGAATGCAACACTCCTTGTTGTATGAAGCAGAACGAGCTCACCCGCTACAGGCCTAGTCTACATGTCAACACACGAACTACTGCTGTCAGACATATTTACCACGAACAATCAGAGATCAATAATGTGCATGTGTTGTATGTATACCTCTGTACGATACCACAATGGTATACTACAGAGGCATAAATGCTTCACCTGTGAGTCACACGCATGATTCAACTGTTAAAGCCTTAATTAACTGGAACAACTTCGAGGACAAATCTATCATTGAGCGTCATTTGCTCACTCTGAATGCAGTTACATAAAATTATAGAGGATGTAAATAATACAGGGAATGTATGTTGAATATGTGCATTAATTATTTCTATAGTTCTGTCTTGCTCTACAATCTCAGATCCTCTAAGGCTAGTAGGAGGAACTTGATATAGATGTCAAAGCCTTCGCTCCTCACGCCGTGTAGTGTATCACCCTCTCATAACACCACACAACATCGTGTTCACACACTTTTAATTACTCCCAAGAGAAAAGAAGTAGAGATACATCGTGTTAGGAATATGACCACCGAATGATGTCACATAGCACTTGCTTATATTTCTGTATGTATTACTCTCCACGAATTACTCTCTAACCCAGCCATGCGTTAGGCTTGTGCATGCACGTGACATAAATAACCTCAATCAAAAGTTTAACAAATCAATGCATTACACGCTGGAGACCGGGTTCGATTCCCAACTAATATTGCCCTCAGCCAGTTCTTGGAACGTGAAACACTCGTGAAACTACTGCAAAACTCTTGGTTGTCTTCTACCTGTACAAGGGCTACATTTAAGCTCATGGCGGTTTTAACGATGTGATTCTGGTTTACCTCAAGATAAAAGCAGATGGCGCCTGACTCGTTCACCACAATGTCACCATCTTTGAAGGTGGGCACCTGAAACAAATTTCCCAAATGTTAACAACACAAATCATTATCACCATTGGCACGTTCACAACAACAGTGACAACAAAATGTTGCTGGGCTCATATTTACAGAAAGCTTTCACATAGCAGGAATAATATTATGTGCGACGATAAACACACGCAACTTTTTCTTTTCCTTTTTAAAAAGGACATGTTATGTTAAATAAAAAGTGAAATGTTTCTAGGGCATGGGCGCGTCCCTTTTATATGTGCGCGTAACAATTTTTGTTACCATTTGAAAAAGATAAGTTTGACGTTGCCGCGTCACGATCATCCAATAGTCCACTGTAAGAAAGAGTGTCTGTAAAAACGAGTATGACTGAATCTACAACCCATTAACACGTGCTAAACTTTCCAAGCTGTACTTTTGAGAGAGAGGAATAATCAAAATGTGTTCCTGCCGCATCTCTTATTTTCTATCAAGAATTAAAAACAAAAGTCCTACCGCCCTCGGCACAGGAAGCATTATGCCCGAGAAACATATCATTTTTTCATGCTGCCTTATTCTAAATAACTGACATTCGTGGTAGAACTGATCTCAGGAACGGATCTCGCTGGTGTTGATCGGAAATGAGCCGATTTTGTCTAGAGGTGGTGACCCATGGACCACCCCTCCGAAACGATAAATCGTAGTAATGTTTACAGGGGTAACTCTGTGGGAAGAGAATGAACTAGGTCTGGACACATCATTTCCAGTGACTTTTCTGAGAAGGACATTTTCAACTATGTGTTGGAAGTAAGTACCTATTTTAGCACTAAACCTCCATTCATACCTGTAGTGTTTTGTTAGACCTATGCCATACACAGTTTCTCACACACCGGACATCGTGACTAAGCATATCAACGACCCATGCAAGGGGTAGTCTCCATTGGCGACAGCTTGATATGTCGCCGTTTAATCAATACGTTAGTAAGTACATATCAAAGCAGGGTTCGTTCGTCACGCCGATGACCCGGGTTCGATTCCCCACATGGGTACAATGTGTGAAGCCCATTTTCTGGTGTCCCCTACCATGATATTGCTGGAATATTGCTAAAAAGTGGTGTAAAACTAAACTCACACACTCACTCACTCACTCACCCTTGACGAGGATATCCTGCGTATGTGATTTCTGATTTCAAACTGATTCGAAAGTATGATAATTGTTTAGAGGCATGTACCTCCTTTTATTTTGGTTCTCCCAATGTTTTTTGGAGAGTCCTGACACTCCACCCCCAACCCTTTCCACCCAAAATAGATGTCTACTTGCTAGCGACCAGTTATCGCCATTTTAAGCGGTTTTTAATGATTTGCTCTATTATTTCATAACAGAATGAAATAAAATTTGTCTTGATGATAGATCAGCTATTCACAGATGTTTTCTGCTCATTTACAGTTGCCGATCGTTTTTCTTCGACATGCGGTCAACAGGAAGTGCGGTAGTGTATATTGTGCTTTCACTACAACTAACATGACATAAACGTAGTAATAAAACTATTGTGTTTGAAACTTTGACATACTGAAGAAATTTCATAATTGGAATTTGTTTAAAAATAAAGAAATTTAAAAGAACAAAACTCGCTCTCTTTGTGAATGTTGATGGATGCTGATATAAGCTGATGGGAATATGGCGATGTCACCGAGGTGTTGAACTCATCCAAGTTGACCATTTCGAGTAGTAGTTTGCAATTTTCGCAATGTTTGTTTCCTCGGTGTGTGTGTGTGTGTGTGTGCGTGTGTGTGTGTGCGTGCGTGCGTGCGTGCGTGTGTGTTACAGTTACATTTTGTCAGTATCGTCTGCATGTAATCTGTCGAGTCCATAAAACGGAGATGGAACTTTGGGTCAATTCAAAGTTAGGTGATTTAGTGTTGGCATTATTTGTATGTTCAGACAAATCAAAATCTGCACTTTTTATGGACTGAGTTGTAAAGTCATAGATTCACAACACAGCCTGGATGATATTTATTCAATTCTCATCGTTTATGAAATTTCATGTCAACACACTAATGGTCACGTGACACCCCCCGACGTGTTTGGGTCTCGCCTTCAGAGGGATTCATATTTGTAACGTCTACGACGTAAAATACTCACAGTAAATTTAACTTTTATAACCTATCGGGTTTTTGGATGTGTCAATGTGTGAAATACTAGTAGCAGTAGTACTAGTGTGAAGTACAAGTAAAGCTGTCTGCGCAAGGACTACAGCCAGGTGTTGGTGATACCTGCTACGCGGTGATAACTGGTTGCTAGCCAATTGCTGACCCTGTCAAAACTCCGTAACATTTAGCGTCTAAAATTGATTCACCTAGGCTATAGACAGTTTCTCTTATATCGGACACAGTCACTAAACAATTTAAATTCTAACCCTTTCAACGAATACATAGCCCCCTCCATATATATAATATACACGTATAGGCGACACTTTGGAGTGTCACCGTTTACTCAATAGAAAACCACACCTATCCAAGCTCCCATCGTACGTTTAGTGTTTTGTTAGGCCTATGTTTTAAACAGTTTCATGTATATGACTCATCACATCAACAATAACTATATATGGTCCCCACTATAACGTACAGGAGTCATTCTCAAAAGTTTCAGCTATTTGGTGTACAAAAGATAAACATAATTCAAACACAAAATATTCAATCTGTGTTTTCACAAATGGCAAGCTACATTGTCATGGTTCACATATCAATAATATTTGAGGCTTAATTATGTTCAATATTGTTATGAAGACTAATTAAACTAATTAGGACGAATCCACAATGTCCTTCCTGTAACAGCAGTAATATTCATATTTTTCTTAAAAATACATTGATGTTTAAAGATATTGCATTGTAAATTCTACCTTACCTGTTATTTTGTTACAGACACTTGAAAATTCAATTCAGTATGTTTATGAAATAAACCTGTTCTACACTGTGTCAGACAGAAAAGTGAAATCTGTTAGTACTTTTCAATACTCTTGGTATCCCCTCAACTGTCCCCCATAAAAAGGTGATTGCACAGAGGGTGATTTGAAAAGAATATTTGATATTTCTGAGTGATTTCTGACAATATCTTACTCTTTAGATCATTTACATTCTAGTCCTGCTATACCAATGACAATTCCGTTATGCCAAAGACACTCAATGTTCTTGGAAAGAAAACATTTCAAGTAAGTTTGAAATTTAAATTTAATTGTAACAAAAATCTTTGATCTATCTGTAATGAAAGAAAGAGTTCTTTGCCTGTTACCCTCAGAAGTATGTGTGACACGTTATATCCATATCTCCAAATAAGGTGACTAACAATGACACCTTTGTCACAGAGAAGATAATTCGACTGTATGTTTGAGTTAGGACAAGGATAATACATCAGTGGCATTGATGATAAGCTAGGTTCATATATATCAGTTTCTAAAAGTATTGTTTTCCCCATACTTGAAGTGCATAATATATAGTCTATATTTTAGAACTTTGCCAATTTGTTACCCTAAAGGCATGTCAGGGTTACTGGAAAGACATTCAGAACCAGCTGCTGGAAGATAAGAAGAAATAAATTCTGATGTAAAAAAATGATAGGCAATGTGCTTTAAATAAACAACAATTAAAGTAGCAGTTACTATCTTGAAATTTGTTTCTTTTAGGGAACTCAGAAAAAAATAAGACCAGAAGCTGAGAACATTCAAACAGGTTTACAACTAACAGATGCATCAAACTTTGGATTACCATCCTCAACCTGTCAAACAGGTTTACAACTAACAAAAGAATCTAAGTTTGCTGCCTCATACAGTTAAAAAGGCTTGCTGCTAACAAAAGTATCAAAGTTTTGATCGTCTTCCTCAAGCTGTCAAATTAAGAAATATATCAACAAAATTAATCTTTGTATGTGTCATACTCATCTTGCCAGTTCTGAAATAGATACAGAAATGAATGTTTCACTGATTTTTGTATGAGGTGAGTGAGTGGGTGAGTTTAGTTTTACACCACTTTTTAGCAATATTCCAGCAATATCACGGCGGGGGACACCAGAAAATGGGCTTCACACATTGTACCCATGTGGGGATTCGAACCCGGGTCATCGGCGTGACAAACAAATGCTTTAACCACTAGGCTACCCCACTGCCCCTGTATTAGATGATCACCCATTAACATCATTTAGGAAACTAGATGTTCAACACCTTGATGGTTTTGCAGACTGATTATTACAGTGTCATATTTAGTATCGTCAGTCACACACGTCAGTCTTTCAAATAGCAGTCTTTAAAATGGATATAAGCAATCAAAGTTTCAAGAACAGGCTTCTTTGTTATGCATAAGATAATTTCATCTCATATATTAATGCAAATCCGAATCAATCAGGAAAGAAAAAAACAAAAATGAAAGGTCATTAATGTTAAACTGTCTTTGCAGTTAACAACATAAGTCCTTTAAGTAACAGCTGTTTTTGGAAGATGTGAAACATACAAATCATTAAGAAAACTATCAGTTGTTACTTCAAATATAAACTTAATGGTCCTAATATGAGTACATAGGAAATCTAGATGAACAAAGACCTACTAGCAATATTAGGTATTTTCAAATTTGTATTGAATTGTCTTTGCAGTTACATAATTTGTCTTTCCAATAACATCCTTTTACAAAAATATGTACAGCTGCATTCAGAACAGAAAGTGTAAAAGCATGTTTCAGTTGCAGCATATATATATATATACCTTAGATCTTTATCACAATTCTGCTGTTAATGACATTGACATTAAAATAAAAAGAATATTTGACTTTGACTAATCAAGATATGTTTCTTTGAAGTAACACTGATGGTCCTTCCAATAACAAAATAGCTGTTACAGAAAACCCTGTTATATGAGAGACAAATTGTGAAATTAAATTCAGAAAAAAAATAATAACTAATCCGTTTCCCATTTCAGATAACATCCTTGTGTTGAAATTATGGTTCCAAATGCAAAGAGAAACACATATTTGTGGACAATGATTTGCTTCCTTTGTTAATTGAGGTTAATTAAAAAACACCGATACAAACAACTCACAAATGTTTACCTTTTCAACTTGATTTTCTTGGAAACTTTTGTCTTGAACTTAACACCACAGGTTTATCACTCTCAACCAGAAGTTGTTAATGAGTATGATAGGGAGTTCCACTTTAACAGGATGAGAGATCATTAATTATTTCTATTCATACTTTTATGTAACTGTTACAGGAAAGACCTTTTTCTTGTATACAAGAGACAAAGGTATTTTTTTTACTTTAAAATTCAGCTTGAAAATCATAAACATCTACCAGGAATGGGAAAAAGGTCTATTCTTTTCAACTATTCCAGGAACAATATCTTCTCAATGAAATTTAGTGAACAGCAGACACCCAGATACATGAAAAAAATGCATATCCCCAGTTACAAAAAAGAATAAAACATAAAGTATTTGGTCCTTTTGTTTGTAATAAAAAAATTCCCAAACTAGACTGGATATTGCCAATGAAGGAGATATCACATATTTAACACACTGAAAAAATTTGAAGTTTAATTTGAAGTTTTAATCCTGACACGTGAAAAAGCTGCATCTTTTGAGAATGACTCATATAGGCAACACTTTGGGATGTCACCGTTTGATCAATAAGTAGGTAAATGTATCTGTCAAAGCTCCATTCAGAACAAATAGTGTTTTGATAAGTCTGTGTGTTTCTCAAAGACCGTTTCTCACATATCGGACCTGAATCGATGCAGAGGAAGAGCGGTGTCCATGTCACAGGGGCTTGTAACGCTGAAAACTGCCATCAAGGTATATATTGTCCCGAATGGGGTATTACTATAGTATTTCTATACCCGAATTGCTATAGTATTACTATACCCGAATGGGTATTACTACTATAGTAATACCCCATTCGGGACAATATATACCTTGATGGCAGCTTTCAGCGTCACAAGCCCCTGTGGTCCCTGTACTTTTAACCCCTGTAACATTATAACACCTACCTGACCCCGTGGGTTGATATTCATTATCTCCTCCGACTTGTGCTCCTTGTCGCTGAAGGAAACCTTTTTATTCGGGTAGCCCGAGAGTCCCTTTTCTTCCAGAACCAGCATGGGTTTCCAACAAGGCATGCTGCCAGATCCCCAGTACAAAAACATGTTGGACGACATGTTTGAAACGCCCAGTCGATGTGTAGACTGTAGTTTACCTTAACAGTGTCGAGCGAGACCTCTTACAGTGCTGTTGTCGGTTGCGAGAATGCAGCGATTTGTGTCAGTCAAAAGATCAAGGACGACATGCAACGTCCTTGAAGATGAAAAAAATAAGGAATCAACTTCTGCGTAGAGAAAATTCACAACAGGTAATGAGCAAGCCACAATGTAAGGGAGGTAACTGTTGCGTATCTTAATGTGTCTCGCTCTGAATGTTGAAACTGCCTTCGAAAATGGGTCGTCGCTAAATGTAGTCCACCACCGCTGTCTCTGAACGAGATTGAAATAGCGGCGGCCTAAAAATGTGGGTTGCGGATGTGGTGAACATTGTCGTTTAATTTTTGCATGATAGTTTATTTCCCAGCAGAAAACCAAATGTACGACATGCGAATGTAAATAAAGCTCAATCCGAATTCAATGACTGTCTTCTGAAAATATACTTAACTGCTCAGGTAGGTCGATCTGTTGGGTAGCCTTATAATTCGCTCTACCAGGGATACTCTACAACAGGGATAGGTCACTCGCTTGCTTTCTTTACCATTTGTACTAATTAACGTGTGCCTCGTCATGCTCCAACGCACACAGTGACTTAGCTCGTTCCCAGTTGTGTTTAACCAGGAACACAATATACAGGGACACAATATAGAGTATTTACGTTGTAGATTATCCTTGATTTAACAGAACTTCAGCCAGGTTATTGTATCAGTCGGAATTTTACAATGAATGAATGAATTATAGTAAGAAGTAAGAGCAAGAAATATGTGAATGAATGAACGAAATAAAAAGAATAAAAGAAAGAAGTACATATTTGAATGAATGAAAGAATAAATGATACACCGCGGCCTTCCTTCCCAAAACATGTTAAAGAACGCAAAAGTATGTGTTAACATCAGCTGTCCTTTTAAAAAATCTACTCTGAAGCATTTTTGTTTACATTAATAATTAATTCAGATATCTTATTGCATGTGGGGAATGGAATGGACGTTAACAAAATGTTAACTGATACTGTCACACTGCCCTCAAAAATAAAGTGTAAAACTGTCACAAAGCGTTCTAAAATACCTTTCCAGTTTCAAATAATAAGATCAACAAGAAAGAAAGAAGTTATGGAACTATAACCCTCAAGCATCAAAGGCGAATCACAGCAGATCGGCAATATGTCACATTTTTCTCACACCTAAAATGCACCCTAAGATTTTGTTTTAGATTATGGAACTATCACTATTACTTGCAAACACATTTCACCTGATAGTATGTTCCCCTCATAAGAATTAAAAGGTGTTTGTGAAAGATGTTTTTTTAAGTAATAACTAGAAACACTCAAACAACGGCGTATAGTATTTCAATGGTGGAACAGAGCAGATCGGCGATATATCACATTTTTCACACACCTCAAATATACCCTAACATTTTGTTTTAGATTATGAAACTATCACTATAACTTGCAATACTCAAACAACGGCGTATAGTATTTCAATGGCGAAATGTCATATTTTTCACACACCTCAATTACGCGCTAACACTTTTTAAAGTCATGAAACTGTCACTACTACTTGCAAATACCTTTCAACTAAAGGTATGTTCTCCTTCTAAAAATTAAACGAATGTGTGAAAGAAGGTTTTATAATCACAATTTAGTCCATCTGTGTGGTGAATCGAGAATAGAAGCCAGTGAGCTATAACATGCCGACTTGAAACTTTACTACAAATCTACTGTCCTAATACGGACACTAATACCAATTATTCGACTTAAACTGAAGTGACAAAATAGTTAACCTATCTTCTACATGTTGGATTTCAGTTGTTACAACACTCAGCGAACTTAATCAACTGTTGAAAATAAACCGGGCTCAATCTCAAATACTACGCTGCCACCAGATTAGCTACACTGGCTACGTAACGGCCCGAGACATACGTTCAGCGACCTTTCGACGAGTTTCTTCTCCCCATCTATATATAGGCTCCCTGGCTCTACACGCCCAAGAACCGGAGGCGAGTTCAGAATCGCGTGCGCCCTGAACGCCCGCGAGCGCTCGATCCTGAACGCCTGTGCCCCGACGAGCGCTCGCGAGCGCCCGCGAACCATCCTCACACGTCCCACTTCCCTGCTAACTGTGGTGTACCGAAATCTGAACTTATGAAGCAATTTCCAAAGTTGGTACTTAGATACTGAGGGGGAATGTTGAATTTCCATTTCTATTTGCAATATGTGTAATGGTAAGTGTCTATTCTTGCTATATGTTAACTTCTGATTGTGATCTGGACAAGTTGCTTTTGAGACGAAAATGTCCTGGACACTAGTGTTTGAAGATAGTGTGTCGTTGTATTGATAACACTTACAATTGTTGTAGGCCTTGAATTAAAGCTTTGAAATCAGCAGTAAACGTCATTGTTTGAGTTGAATCAATCGCTAAATCAGTAGGATAAACAAATTTGCCCGTGTCTCTCGCTTACCTCGCTGTTACCTGAGCTGTTGCTGCACCCATGTCACAAATCTTCCACTATCGAATGAGAATAATGATGGTTTGTTAAACAATTGTTATATCTTGTTGACAAAACTTATAACAAAATTCTACAAAGTTTGTGTTTTTTCCTTTTTACCTTGGCGTTAGTTTGAGTCATTGACGATTATTCGTTTTTGAGTTAGAATGCAATTCATTGAGGAGATTTTGACTGTAATCTGTGTGGAAACAGGCGGATAGTAAATGCTATTGAGGGCTTGCTCAACCTTTTCAGCAACGATCATGTGTAAACCCGGGATTGAGTTTATAGTCCGAGACGTAACGTGTACACGAGACGGCCTATCGTCTCTTGTTCGCGAGACAGTGCGCTCCGCGGTGCCAGCTGAGGCGCTTCGCCCAAATTAATTCAATCACCGTGGAACCACCTCGATTGGGTGCGAACACGATCTACTGCTAGAGCAGCAAACATAAAACGTAAAACCGTTTTTACATCGGTAAACATGGTCGTGTTTTCCAATGATTATACTTCCAACAAGAAGAGTAGTCCGTATGAAAAAATGTTATTAGTGATTTTATTATATCCTCATTGTTATAACGCAAGAAAAATATCGCCATGTAAATTACGTACGCTTCAGACAGTCCAAGACGCAAGACGGATGTGTTGACTGAGCAATTTAGTCAGGCATCAGTTACCTCCCATTTCGCAGTTTCGAAGAAAGTAAACATGTTTCAACACAATAACAAACAGGTGTGCCTTGGTGTGCATTGGAAGCCGCATATATATTATGAATCTACGATGAATGAGCTTTCAGAAAATACTAAATTTAAGTTTCTGAAAAATATGTACATAGGTGAAATTCTCTGTTAAATATCGTCAATTTTTACTGAAATTATGCACATTTTTGTCATATTTTGACAATTTAATTTCCTCTTTTTATGCTTTCATTCACGCCATCCATTAACTTGACCATCAGTCAACAACTGTAGCAAATTGTGTTTAATTATTTTCGTACATAATACTTTTAGACGCGTTTTTGTGTGACATGCAGAATTTCTCTCTATGTGATCAGGCAGTCACGCGTGTGAGTGACCCCCTCTCAGGTTGTCACTTGTACACGTAACGGGAGACCGTCTCCCGTACACCTTACGTCCTCTACCATTTCAAACCCTAAGTCATGAGTGGACTTGAATATTGGCCAACATGATTTGAACTGCGGAAAGACTGGCAAGAATCTTACTTCTACCCAGCTGAAATACTCTGTGATGGTGTAGTATTTTACTATGGTGTGTGTGGTTATCAGGCACAAATCTGAAACTCTGGCCTTCATTGGAGCTTTGCCATACATCCTGATGATGCATGCTTATTTATTGAAGATGTTGAAGAGCAGCATAAATGTCATAGTTTATTAGCATGGTTACCTCATATACCTTGCTTGGTAATGTATAATTTATAACATTGGTTTATGCTGGAATTATGTAATTTTGTAGTGCTAGGTCACTGAGATACCATGCCAAAGTTAAGGATGAGGCCCCATTTAGACATATAATGCTCCGGGGTGACCAGTCCTTGCAGTGTTCACGAATGTTGTTTCAAGTTAACATGACCTTGGGTCCTGTAAGTTCCAGATGTCTGTCTGATCCACAAAAAAATTACAGGACCCATAGAGTAAAAATTAACCACACACTTCAGAGTTAGCAATGCTTATAATAGGAAGTGAAATTATTAACAAATGTAAAATTTATGAACAGCAGACAAGTGTGACATGTCACAACATGAGTGACAACTTGTGACAACTTGAGTCAATGTCATTCTGAAATACACAGTCAGCCACTGGGACCGGAAGGTTGTAGACTTCAATCAGGCCGTTGACAAATCTGCTGGCTTTGTCAAATGGTCAGACGCTATTCTTGTTGCCATTAAAGCCAAGTGCCAGGCAGGGACCAACGAGTACTAGTGTTTAATGTCTTTTGCTATGACGCCGCCAGGCCTGAAACATGATTATGAAAGTTACTGTAGCAGAAACATAGATGTGAAAGTAGGCAACACTGGACATATTGGCTCCAGGTGGCTCCATGAACTGTTGGCTCCAGCTATTGCAGTATTGAGGTCACTGGTATCCATGAAAGGTGTTTCTCATGGCTGAGTGTAATTTGTGTATGACAAGGAATGAAAAGGATGATTTCTTGTGCTGATGAATGCACTCTAAACTGTCATATCTTGTGTTTCAGTGTACAGTTTGGAGCTTGTTGTGGCTGGGATGGAACCTCTTTGTTATCTGTATCTATCTGGAGGTGGGAGTGTTGGGGGTGGTGGGGGTGGTGGGTGGTGGGTGGTGGGGGTGGTGTAATTTTCAACATTTTGGAGACTTTAGACGGAAGTGACAGGGTACCTAAGATGGAAGCCTCCTGTACATCAGTGTGTGTTTAATGACAGGTGTACCTGCACCATGAATGACTTAAAATCCCTGTAGTCTTCATGCACTGATCCAAGATGGCTCTAAGAAAATATTTCCCATCAATGTCAGTGATGTAGGGAACTGAGTCATGAGAAAGGGTATTAAAGCCATGGAGTTAGTAGGGTTGAATTTCCAGACCTGTGTAGAGATGATATTGAAATTTCAGTCAGTGTTAGGCATGTTAGGTGTATGATGACTTACAGAATATCAAGATCAAGATGGTGGTTTGGTTTATTGTCCATAAGGCAATGGCTCGTATACATAGTATTGTAATGGCAGGCAAAGTATGTACTTTGCAGACAGTGGAAAGCATGTATCATTTGGGGCAAGTTGGCAGTTGAAAAGACATACATTTAGAGAGAAATATGTTGGAATTGGTAATGTCAGTTAGTTATTGCATTTTAAGTGATCCATAGAATTAATGGGGACAGCACTGAAACGTATGTTGTTGATGTCTTTTGTGAAAATTTGACATCTTCGTGCCCATTCTAAATCTGTCATATATGAAAAATCATTCATAACCCGATATAGATGTATGAAAAAATCTGTGCCTCCCGAGGCAAGCCGGCCCATCCCACCAGAGGAGTTTGTGGATGGCTGCATCCTCCAGTACTATTATGTGGAAGTTATTCATGCTGCTGTGCAGTGTCTGTTATGGGTGAGTCCTCCTCATGCCAAACAATTGTCTGGCAAAGCAAGGTAATGGGTAACTTCTTTGAGATTCATTTTAGATGTAGGGAAGTACAATAATGTCAAATTTTGTGAATAACAACTTCTTCTATTTCATGTGTGTGACGTTTTCATAGATTCTTCTAATGTTACTGCTGTTTTACAACGATGATAAACCGATACCAACTATTTCAAAATCTCGCACCTATGAAATAAAAGAAATTGTTTGTCATAAAATGAGTCTTTATTATGGTTATGGGTAATCATAGACATACACTTCTTGTGTGGAGAAAATGATACGAAATATATGTGTATCCACAGGCATGGATCCTGAAATATGGATATAGAAATAAGGCGGCAAATTGTAGTTTTACTTTCTATATTTTTTTAAAATGGTTAATCTGTTGCTCTTGATGGTATTTCCTGAAGAACGTCATTCCCCATACTGTTTATGTGTATGGTTGAAAGGTGTCGTAAGTCTTTTGGGAGTGATTAGATTGAGATACTTTAACCCCTAAGTACAGAGTATAATGAGTGAAAAATTCCATGCCTGCATGTTTTGGAAAGAAAGTTCGAAATGTGATCTAATAGACCAATATTGCTGTGTTGCTTGCAGCTTCTGGGTTTTGTGGTGTCGTGTGTCACTATCTTCGCCTACACAGAAGAAGAGGAGTCTTGTAAGTACATTGCCAAATCTCGTACTTATAACCGCCCCAAAGTGAGTGCCGTGGCCAAGTACCAACCAGTGCAGGTGCAGGACAGCTGGTGTCTCCCAACATACGTCTCGTACACGGACAGTATTGAATGGTCCAATCAGAACCCTGCTCCAAATCAGTCCGAAGCATGATTTGATTAGTTGCTCGCTGGTCGAGCAGCCGCCTTCAAGCTAGTCAGTTTCAGGTTCGTTTCTTTTGCCAAAAATTGATTTAATTGGTGAGGTGCTCCCTCTCCCTACTGTCTGCTACAGTGCTGCTAGTGGTAAAGATTGGAGTTGAATGTTGCTTGGAACAGCATCGGGAGGGGTGCTAACTTTGTATTGTTGGTGGTTTTCACAAAATCGTATATTTCTTAATAATGTTTTTAACCTAAGCCTTCATTTATCCAATTTGTATTTCCCTGTAGTCATTCATCCCAATCTGTTATCCTTGTCCAGATGTCATACCTTGTTTTATGTCCACAAGTGGTAGAAGTTAACTCTGTTGCACAATATTCGACATAAAAAGCCCAATGTATACTTTGAAATTGAAAAAACCATATGCAAGAATATAAATTGACTTTCAGAGATTGAACAGAATTAAGCAAATATGATTCACTTAAATTCAATGCAAGCATATATCACTTCTACGATACTGTTGTCTGTAACATGCCAAGAAGAGATGGATTGTCATGTAAACATTTGGTCTTGGTGTGAATTTAAAAATTTCTCATAGATTAGACTAGAACATAGTCAGGAACTGATACCAAAGTCCATTCTGACAAGTGAGTAGGCTTAAGTAATGATGGATTGACAGGATAAATTATGGGCAGCCATCTTGGTTTCAAAATATTGAAATCAACTCCAACTGTTACCAGTATAACAAAACAGGCATTTTTGTTGCATTTTCATCGATGTTTATTTAAGAAGCCTTAACTGACTGTTGTGCTTTTCAAATTTTGATGAAACTTGTGTACTTTAAGACACAAGTGCCTGTTGTAGCCAGCTGCGGAAGCTATCTAAACCAGCACTGCTTTCAAAGAAGATGCTTTCACTTCATCATTATTTCACTTTCACTACAATAAGACTTCATTATACTATGGTTGTAAACCATGATTGTCCGTCCTTGTTAAGATGAAATCTACAGTATCAATGTTATGCTGGTTTGGAAGAGTCCATTCTATCAAGCTTCGCTCACTTCAGGTCATTTAGACATCACTTCAGTAGATCTCACCAAGAGAAATCCATTTTAATGTTTTCTCAAATCATGTTAATTAAGACGAATTTACTGACAGGTGTGTCGAGCTACACTTATCAAATGATGAACCTTTGACATAGTAAACTGCTTTCTGTTGAAACTGAACTTAAGGAGCTGTCCTCGGGGTCTTCACTGGCAGTTAGCTCACATTCTGGTTACACAGGGTCCCTAGCTCGTACCTGTTATATTATGTGAGCAAACTGATATATAAAGTTACTGATATAGCACCACGTGGCCACTGGATGTATCCATCAATGGTTTGTCTGATTCTCACTCAAATATTTTCAAGCCATGGTGATCCAACATGTTATTTCTGAGTGCTGCATTACACAACATATTGCAAAATCATTCATATTGGTCAGTGCCAAGGTAGATAATTCTGTGTACAATCTTCATGTTCTAAGATATAAGGCCTTGTTCCATTTAGTAGATTGACGTTGCTTCGAATTGGAACGTCAGGGTTCTGATTTTGACTTTGACAGAGCTGAGGTGGCCAGACACTGTACCTTTCTGATTATTCCTACCTGATGAGTGAACAGCACAGAGATATGGTTTACAATTGGTTCCGACAGTTAAGGAAGCCAAAACAAGGAAACGTTTTATCTCCCCCAGTTTTCCATGTTCATGTAGTAGTGTACATGCTTGACAGTTTTGCAGTTGAACAACATAATCATGGAAGATAGCAAAGACTGTTCAATGTAATGGGGAGTGTCTGTAGATTAATTAATGAAAAAGAGATTTATGAAAAAGAGTGAATGATGAGTTTCCTGATAGCAGGACATTTACTCGGTATTCTCTACTTGATTTTTGCAAAACATTATTTTACCATTTCTATACCTTTGGGTGTCATTGTTTTATAGATTTTGAAATAATTTTTGCCTTCTCTGATGCTTGTGAATGCAACCTTGACTGCAATTTAAATAAGTTGGAATCTTGCTTTTATGAAGCAATCGTTCTGAGATTGAAGTCCAATGCAGGGGAAGTAACTCTACACACTAAATGTTTGCATGGACATGTTTTTTTTTTCAATCTGTCACCCAATCCTTTACTGAATGCCATGCCACTCGTGCATTTTGTTGATCATATTGCAGAGATTTAGTTGGGTTCTGTATCTCTTCCACTTCATTTCGGTGCACGTGAGGTCTTACGCAGAGATAACTTCCTTTGTGTTTCTCGCAAATGCTTATCAGGAATATTAGTTTAGCGGCGCGGCACTGATTTTCTTCGAGGAGATCAGGATGTGAGAAAAATAAATATCGGTTGTGTCATTTATGAAATCATGTACCAGTTGTTTTATTGCATTGTAAAGATGTAGTCATTTAACTTAAACATTTTTGTAGTAGACATGCAAGTATAATGATACTGTTTGCAGTTAAACTTATTGACAAAAGCAATGTGGCGAATACTAGATGACATGAGAGCAATGTGTGTATCATCATCATCAGAAAAAGTTAGGCATGAAGAAGTCGATCCATGAATGCAGATTATGCTAATAACAACAATAACTAAATATCATTGTATTTTGATGATCAGCAGGTTGTTTTTGAGCAAAGGTTTTGATTTCAAAATTTTAAGTATTTCATATAATTTTGAAATTTGCTGAATTCTCTCTGAATTTAAAGCCTTTTAGCATGAGAAATGTATCATCCATTATTAAAAATACATTTGTTGCTTTGTTTTTTTTGGGGTTTTTTTTGGGTTAAAGCAGATAGCACAAACATTCCATGGTAGGTAAATCAAGACACATCACAATCAACACAATATCTTCTCTTCTTGTCCTTCATGATCATGCCATACTTACAGATTAATATTGAGTGTTTGTTTGCCCTTGCTAGAAAGAGCTTGTTGCAGTTGTCTTTGTGTAATTGTTTAGTGTGTGTGGTCCTCATGTTTAATCTGTTGGACAATCACTTTACAGCCAGCCCAGCCAATGATGAACTGGAGTTTGTCAAGATGCGATACCGCTCCCCAGCACACAACGTTTACAGAGACAATCAGACATTTGACCACGTAAACATGGCGGAGTTCACCACACTGGAGATGCCACCCAGTTACGATACCACAATGAGGGATAACAGTCTCGCGGACACAACCGCTGCCAACCTGTACTATGATTCTGATAGGCAGAGTGTTCGCAGCAAGACAAGCACACGGTTCTATTGTCAGGCATTGGTATTATTTCGACAACCTCCAGTGTGTAGCGGTGAGAGCATCCGCCCGGAGAGCGGAAGGTCGCAGGTTCGATCCCTGGTCGCGTCATGCCAGAAAATGTTAAAATACGGTACTTGTTGGTCCCAGTCTGGCGCTTGGTGTTAATGGATATATGAAGGACTGGTCGGATCAGAGTCAGTATTATCTGTCTGCGAGGGGTATTCATGCTTAACTGCAGCATGGTATCTCAGTGAGCTAACATCATAAAAACAGCGTCAGGGCTCAAGCAGCTCAACATACACAATCATGCTCGTCGTGATATGAGTGAAATATCCAAACGTTAAATCCCGTTTCACCTCGCTTCATATTATTTTAGTCTACTGTATTCAAGTGCCTTTACGCATGGTTCAATCTGGAAAACGGGGCAACGAAACCTCCTTGCTTTAGAATTGGCTCAATAAGGTATGTTTGAGCAGGGATAATTATATGGGCTCCCTGGTTTGAGCGAGAATCTGTTTAGTGGATCGTATGGTCGGCATCACGGCCATGATTGATACCATGTCACACCTGCACATCGCCCCAGTTTTAAATGTTTACAGAACACTTAGAATCAAACTTGAAACCGCAGTTGTGAAAGATAGCAGTTAAAGATTTTCATGATGGGGTAACTTATCCATAGTTATTGTTTAACAATATACAATAACTGTTGAGAATATGCAACTATTGACGGTCACAATAACGATGGATAAACAGCTGTCCCTGCAATATATGAAAATATGACATGCATATCAACCTTCATAATAATTTTATACAAATCCTAATCAATGCTGTTACCAAATCTATACTGAACAGTAAAGGAAACGCAAGTTTCGAGAAAAAAAAATAACTCTTAAAAAGTAACCATTCATGTTTATGTATTCTGTTGAAACACTTGATGAAAAGCCAGTTTCTTTTGCTGTTCAGTACATGTACCATGGTCAAAATGGGCAAACCTTGTCCTTTGACTCAAGGAACGGTTTAGTCAATCAGAAGGACCTGTTCGGGATGTGACTAACTTACACACCATAAACTTCTCCGCATGTTTATAAATACTGAATATATGGTGACTTGTGCAAACTGTCCCGGATCGAACAGCTTGGATCCTTTTCATAAACAAATTTGCCATGAATAACCGCTTTTATGGGAACAAGGCGCTCAGTGCTTCATCTTAGCTGTCTGTATTTTTCAACCAACTTTTCATATCGACCCCAACACAGACGAATCACTTTGTCCGTTAGCCCAGTGGGGTGGCCATGTTGTCTTCACGGACGGTCTGTCCTTGACCTTGTTGTAGTAGGCCTCCATCGCGGGGTATTTCCCAATGTCAAGGCCATAGCGTACAAAGAAAGCCACACATGGAAACAAAAAGACATCCGCCATGGTGAAGGTATTCCCGACGAGATAATCGCTTTCCTGAAACAAAATGAAAAATGGTACGTTTAGGGAACGGCATGTCACCGTTTATCGAAAATCCTTATACACAAGTGCATCAAAGATGAGCAAGAGAGCTGCTAGTAAACGCCCTGCTAATGATCGAGTCCCGAGCAGGCAAACCAATGACCAGTCAAACTGCTGGATCGTGTCATCAAACATCAAGGACACTGGCCATGGAGCTAGAACAGCTCCGATTTAGTCGCTGATTAAGACATCAACAACAACATGAACATAACAACAACTACAGATAAAGGACCCGGTACATAGGGGTTGAGCATTCTGTTCTTGGGAGGTGTGTGTGCGTGCGTTCGTTCGTGCGTGCGTGCGTGCGTGCGTGCGCTTTTTTAATATTTACAACACGTTTAGGGGCTACTTCTGGTCCCCTCATCAGATGAATGAAAGAATAATCATTACGAGCAAAACTGTGAGTATGTACAGGAAGCAAGTCAGATAGTTTTAGAGCTTACAGATTGAGATAACAGAGAATAAGGAGATAAAGCGATATGTTAAGGTAACTCTGTACATCTCAATTCAACATATCACGGCGTGTTGTAAATATTTAACAAGCAGTAAATCCACACCATATGTTGTATTTTATCATTTTCGCGTATTTCCTTAAGCAGGATCACGTACCTCGTCAATCTTGTCCTTGGGGAAGAGGAACCGGACATGAGCAACCTTTCTCAGGATTGTCAGAGCAATGTTGTCTGTCTGGCGTGAAGTCCAAGCAGGTTAACATTACATCTAGCACATGTATAGTTGAACAAGGATGGACATTAAAACATGGGACAATGTTTTTGGTGTCTTTCCCTCACCCCATCCTATCCAAAGTCTCATCTCCACCATAACCGGATGTAGCTAATCTGCGCTCAACTTCATCTCAAATAAATCCCCCT